>NC_090649.1:174533660-174857611 GCF_040937935.1 Hyperolius riggenbachi | reverse complement strand
GAAACTGGTCCGAGTTGAGGGAGAGATGGATGGTGCTAAACACAGGGATATTCTTGAGGAAAACCTGTGTCAGTCTGCAAGTGATTTGAGACTGAGGCTGATGTTCACCTTCCAGCAGGACAATGACCCAAAGCATACTGCTGAAGCAATACTTGAGTGGTTTAAGGGAAAACATTTAAATGTGTTGCAATGGCTTTATCAAAGTTCAGACCTAAATCTAATAGAGAATCTGTTTTCAGATGGCAAGATTGCTGTTCACAAGCGAAAAACATCCAACATGAAAGAGCTGGAGCAACTTTGCCTTGAAGAATGGGCAAAAATCCCAGTGGCAAGCTGTGGATGGTGTAATTTTAATCACTGTAGTATTTGTTGTTTGTTTCACAGTAAACCTAATAGGCATGTCCTATACATGTTCTCTCTATGAAATGGTGTAAACTCTCAAAACAATCCATTTTAATTTTATGTTGTAAGGCAGCAAAACATGACAAAATGCCAGCAAGTACCTATCACTTGCTGGCCACTACAATCTACATAAAACTACAGTGGGTTGCAAAAGTATTCAGTCCCCTTGAAGTTTTCCACATTTTGTCATATTACTGCCACAAACATGAATCAATTTTATTGGAATTCCACAAGAAAGACCAACACAAAGTGGTGTACACATGAGAAGTGGAACGGAAATCATACATGATTCCAAACATTTTTTACAAATAAATAACTGCAAAGTGGTGTGTGCATAATTATTCGGCCCCCTTTGATCTGAGTGCAGTCAGTTGCCTATAGACATTGGCCTCAATTCACTAAGATCATGCTGGAGATAATAAGGCAAGAGAAAACTTACCTCCACACAGTAAGAGAGTTATCTTATCTCTTCATTCCTTGCATTACCTCTTCTGTAGTTAATTTACCTCCTCTATAGTTAAGTTACCTCCTCTGTAGTTATTTTCACACGGAGTTAATGAACAGCCTGTCTTTTTAAGGATTAAAGAGTTAACTTAAAGACAGAAGAGTTAACTTTAGGTTTGCCTGAGGTAAAATATTTCCTGAATACTACATTCCTTATCACCATGGTAACAACTCTAGAAGCGTTATTAAAGACAGGAGATAAGCTTAGTGAATTGAGGCCATTGCCTGATGGGTGCTAATGACTAAATAGAGTGCACCTGTGTGTAATCTAATGTCAGTACAAATACAGTTACTCTGTGAGGGCCTCAGAGGTTGTCTAAGAGAATATTGGGAGCAACAAAACCGTGAAGTCCAAAGAACACACCAGACAGGTCAGGGATCAAGTTATTGAGAAATTTAAAGCAGACTTAGGCTACAAAAAGATTTCCAAAGCCTTGAACATCCCACGGAGCACTGTTCAAGCGATCATTCAGAAATGGAAGGAGTATGGCACAACTGTAAACCTACCAAGACAAGGCCATCCACCTAAACTCACAGGCCGAACAAGGAGAGCGCTGATCAGAAATGCAGTCAAAAGGCCCATGGTGACTCTGGACGAGCTGCAGAGATCTACAGCTCAGGTGGGAGACTCTGTCCATAGGACAACTATTAGTCATGCACTGTACAAAGTTGGCCTTTATGGAAGAGTGGCAAGAAGAAAGGCATTGTTAACAGAAAGCATAAAAAGTCCCGTTTGCAGTTTGCCACAAGCCATGTGGGGGACACAGCAACCATGTGGAAGAAGGTGCTCTGGTCAGATGAGACCAAAATTGAACTTTTTGGCCAAAATGCAAAACGCTTTGTGTGGTGGAAATCTAACACTGCACATCACTCTGAACACACCATCCCCACTGTCAAATATGGTGGTGGCAGCATCATGCTCGGGGGGTGAATCTCTTCAGCAGGGACAGGGAAGATGGTCAGAGTTGATGGGAAGATGGATGGAGCCAAATACAGGGCAAACTTGGAAGAAAACCTCTTGGAGACTGCAAAAGACTTGAGACTGGGGCGGAGGTTCACCTTCCAGCAGGACAATGACCCTAAACATAAAGCCAGGGCAACAATGGAATGGTTTAAAACAAAACATATCTATGTGTTAGAGTGGCCCAGTCAAAGTCCAGATCTAAATCCAATTGAGAATCTATGGCAAGATCTGAAAACTGCTGTTCACAAACGCTGTCCATCTAATCTGACTGAGCTGGAGCTTAGTGAATTGAGGCCATTGCCTGATGGGTGCTAATGACTAAATAGAGTGCACCTGTGTGTAATCTAATGTCAGTACAAATACAGTTACTCTGTGAGGGCCTCAGAGGTTGTCTAAGAGAATATTGGGAGCAACAAAACCGTGAAGTCCAAAGAACACACCAGACAGGTCAGGGATCAAGTTATTGAGAAATTTAAAGCAGGCTTAGGCTACAAAAAGATTTCCAAAGCCTTGAACAACCCACAGAGCACTGTTCAAGCGATCATTCAGAAATGGAAGGAGTATGGCACAACGGTAAACCTACCAAGACAAGGCCGTCCACCTAAACTCACAGGCCGAACAAGGAGAGCGCTGATCAGAAATGCAGGACAACTAACAGATCTAAATCCAATCAAGAATCTGTGGCAAGATCTGAAAACTGCTGTTCACAAACGCTGTCCATCTAATCTGACTGAGCTGGAGCTGTTTTGCAAAGAAGAATGGGCAAGGATTTCAGTCTCTAGACGTGCAAAGCTGGTAGAGACAGACCCTAAAAGACTGGCAGCTGTAATTGCAGCAAAAGGTGGTTCTACAAAGTATTGACTCAGGGGGCCGAATAATTACGCACACCCCACTTATTGATTTGTAAAAAATGTTTGGAATGATGTATGATTTTCAATCCACTTCTCATGTGTACACCACTTTGTATTGGTCTTTCACGTGGAATTCCAATAACATTGATGCATGTTTGTGGCAGTAATGTGACAAAATGTGGAAAACTTCAAGGGGGCCGAATACTTTTGCAACCCACTGTACTTGCTGACCACTACAATCTGCCTATAACTGCCTGCTGGATGCTACAATCTACCCATCACTAACTGCCAGCCACTACAATCTGCCTATCACTAACTGCCAGCCACTACAATCTACCTGTCACTACCTGCTGACCATTACAATCTGCCTATCACTACCTGCCGGCCACTACAATCTACCTGCCGACCATTACAATCTGCCTATCGCTACCTGCCGGCCAGTAAAAAGAGGAAAGTAGGTAACTGTGTTGGGCCATACACGGGCGCAGTTGATGAATGCCCCCTTGTATTAAGTGTCTCTCCAGCATAGGTAGCCAGAGTGTACAGGCCAGATGTGTCCCCTCAGTACAGGTAGCCAGAGGGGTCCCCTTAGTGCAGGTAGCCAGATGTGTCCCCTCAGTACAGGTAGCCAGAGGGGTCCCCTTAGTGCAGGTAGCCAGATGTGTCCCCTCAGTACAGGTAGCCAGAGGGGTCCCCTTAGTGCAGGTAGCCAGATGTGTCCCCTCAGTACAGGTAGCCAGAGGTGTTCCCTCAGTGCAGGTAGCCAGTGGTGTCGAAACAAATGCAAAAATAGCTTGTTGAATGTTCTCATGGCCACGCTCCTCGACGTGTACAAGAGCGGCAGTACTGCACCTGCACACTCGTGCAGGAAGGGGAGTGCATTTGTGACCATAAGAAAGGCCCTATGCAGCAACAATGGAGTCCAAGAGGATGCAGCTTTCAAAGGCTTTCTTCTTATTAGTTAATTATTTAAAGTGTACCTGTAAGAAAAAAGTGCCCCCAGGGGTGTGCCTCCAGGACCACCCTGCGCGCCGCTATACCCCCGCAGTGCTGGCGACACGCAGCGTGTCGCCAGCACAATGTTTACCTATGCGCTGTCTGTCAGCGCCGCTCCCCCGCCTCCTCCGCATCGGCGCTACCCGCCCGCGTCACTTCCCTCCTATCAGCATTAGGGAAGGGACACGGGCGGGTAGCGCCGATGCGGAGGAAGCGGGGGAGCGGCGCTGACAGACAGCGCATAGGTAAACATTGTGCTGGCGACACGCTGTGTGTCGCCAGCACTGCGGGGGGTATAGTGGGGGGTCCTGGAGGCACACCATGGGGCAACGGAGGCTGGTCTTAGTGTGCACAACCAGTCTCTGTGCCCCAGTAACATAATTAAATCCCACCTCGGGTTCTACCCCCGAGATGCACTTTTTTCCTTACAGGTGTTCTATAACTTTTTTGTTATAATCCGCTCAGCTTTAACTCCCCCCCATCAGGTAAAAGTGCCCGCTGGGGCAAAGCAGGCCCCCCAACCGCCCCGAATCCTGCGGGACTGTCCCGATTTCAGGGGGCGCTCCCGCTATCCCGTCCTACCACCCCCGCCCCCTTTTGTCCCGGCCAGCTGGGCAGCGAGGGGGGAAAAAATGATCGAGGCGCCAGCCACGGGGATGAGTGGCCGCCATTACATTCCTACCTCTCTTCCTCCTAATGTGTCCCCAGTGTCCCCCCCTGCTTGCAGAGTAAAGTGTGCAGCGGAGCGGGCTGTCATGTAATCTTACCATTGCTCCTCGTGTACCGGGATCTGGCTTCACTCTACTTCCTGTGACGTCACAGTAAGCAGGAAGAAGAGAAGAGCCAGATGCCGTTATGCGAGGAGCATTGGTAAGATTAAAACACAGCCTGCTCCGCTGCGCACTTTACTCTGCAAGCGGGGGGGGGGGGGGGACACTGGGGGCACATTAGGAGGAAGGGAGGAAGGAATGTAATGCCGGACCAGCATCCCACATCGGTGTGGCTGGCGCCTTGATAATTTTGTTTTCGCCTCCTCCCCATCCACGCCCACCCTCACCCTCCTCCTCCCACCCACGGGCACCCTCACCCTCCTTTCCACATTGTTCATTTAGTTTTAGGGGGTAATATTAATAAAAAAAGTTTCTTAAAAAATCTTTTTGGTGGGCGTGACTAGGGGGTGTGGTTAGGGGTGTAGCCTAAGCGTCCCGCTTTCTGATGTAAAAATGTTGGGAGGTATGGCAAGGGAGGGGCAAAATCAGTGGCATAGCAATAGGGGGTGCAGAGGTAGCGACCACATCGGGCCCTTGGGCCAGAGGGGCCCTTCTTCAAGCACAATATTAGCTCTCTATTGGTCCTGTGCTGGTAATAATCACTTCTATAGATGTTTTAAATAGTAGTAATCATTAACAAACTGTTTTCCATCCCTTTCTTGCACCTCTGACACTGTGGAAATCCTTGGCAGGTTTTGGTGCACCATATCAATTGCTATGTAGAGTGTTTGGGGGGGGGGGGGGGGGGATGTAAAACTGGGGTCCTTAGCTCCTTAGCTACGCCACTGGGCAAAATATGCAGCATAACCTCATCATCCACCTATTCCTTAGCTACTTAGCTACCACATTTTCTATTGCTACACCCCTGCAGCCTGTTCTGGGTAACTCAGTTGTCCTTATACAACCTTTATTAGCAAGCAATCATAGCAAGTGCAAACAGTATTGCTGCCAGTCACCCGAGAAGTATAGCGTGAGTCAAAAGAATGTGAAAAGTAATCATCTTGGCACCTATGTTCGGTGCCCCTTCTACCACCAGCGACCACGTGTAGGGTTAAATGCCCTCCTCACCAGCTGACGGTCACACGGCGCCATGACGCATGCGCAGCGACACCTAGTGACGGGGACAGAAAATGGCGGAAGCCCAGTGAGTAAGTGAGTGAGTGAGCAGTGCGGGTCAGAGAGATGCTGGTGGGCGGGGGGTGCTGGGGGAGAGCGGCTGAGAGGTAAGACGTATAGAACTGTATGGAGGGGGAGGAGTGAGGAGAAGCGGGTGTGCCCGCTCTGCTAGGAGGGAGGGAAGAGTGCAGCTATATAGGGTGACGGCTGGATGAGGATAGGGCAGGCAGGTGATGCACGCTCTGCATATATGGTTATCTTAGCATTAGGATGCTGACATGCGGATACAGGCATATATAAATTTAGCTGCCAGCACTGAAAACTGCTGGTTGGAATTGCATGGCTTATTTATGACGGTGCGCCTATACAGTGCTCCAATACAAGCCTATTGGTAAATATTCTTTATTGGAATTACTGTTGGGTAAGCTGCCAGCTGTTTCCCAGGGGCATCCCCAGGCTGTGGGGTCTACCTCTGGCTTTATTCCTAATTCCATGCAGAGATGTACTATACAAGCCACCCTTTTCACGTGAGATCATTTTCTTAGTGTAAAACAATATTTATTGTTTTGGAATACTGAGATCCATTTCTTGCTAATGGACACATTGTTTAGTTGGAAATAAGTGCTATAAAAATCTTTAAAAAGTGTCAATTTTAGTAAGCTATTGCAACATTGTATGGTATTTATTCCCAGGTCTTGCTACCATAGCACTGATTACATTGTATCTGCTTAGTAGATTCGCCCATTGATGTTATTTTATGTTGTTGGTAAATAAGTTAAGAGGTAATTTGTCCTTAGCAAAATATACAAATGTTTTATTTGTGTATAAAGGCAGCTTTTCTTTCCTTTGCTCTAGGGAAGAAATACTTAATCTTGTCAAGATAATTATTGTTTTGCTATTTTAAGCAGATAATGGACACTAATCAGTGTTGTTTGAACATCTTGCTGCAGTGGAGTGTGATGTTAAGCATATATACCGTACACACAACAATTTTTATTGGCAAATACGGTCACCCTGATAAAACCAGAAAGAACTGGCTATGCACAACAAGCCACATTGATCGGAATTTTTATCCATTTGCGGATCTAGTCTACTTGAGGGGACCCAACAAGATACCCCATAGGACCATTCTGGTAGCGAGATTAGGTGGCCAGAGCCTTTCAAAACTTCTAGGTTTCGGATAGGTTGTAGTAAGCTACACCCACACCATTCGACCAATCACAACGCTTCATGCTGTAGAGGGTGCTGTGATTGGAGAACTGTTCTACATGAGGTTGAGTGCTTGGTCTCCCCAACTAGATTTGTGCCCAATTGCTGTAAAAATCAACCGAAATTACAATCAGATGGAAAATTTCAGTAGATTGAACATGGCAGGGTAGCAGCAGTAGATGAAAGGTCCATAGCGTTCCACTGTATCAAACAGTGCAAAGCTACAGTTCAATAAATTTTCAAGAGATTACATGGTGAAATCTATTGAAAATCTCTGTACCTTGTTTAGGGGATTTGATCCCTTTCTAAACAAATGCAGATCACAGAGGTATTGATATTTTTCCCACATTGGGTGGCAATCAAAAAAGTGTATGGGCATCTTTAGACCTTAAGGTCCTGTTAAGGACCTCCTAAGCTGTCTTACTTCAGGTTGATGCTTCTGGCTGCTGTCCTTTGCTTTTGTGTCCACTATGATTGGACAGTGAAGGAGGCTGGGAAGAGAAAAGCTATGAAGGAAAAAAAAAAACAGCCAAAGACATTAGCCAAAGTGCAGTGGCATGGGATTGTTACCGGATCAAAGCGAGAGATGGCAGCTGCAGGCAGATTTAAGTAAGAGTCAAATAGAGCAAATTAATTAAAAGAAAAAAATACTTCCTAGCCGCCCAGTCCAGTCTTGCATACTACCCATTTATCTGCAGTGCATGCATTGATTTATGGGTAAGTGCAAAGTGTGTCTAAACAAAAATAACAGGACTGAGTTTTTGGATGTTGGAGTTTGCTCAACGCTCCCAATCCTAATGAAAGTGCTAGTCAGTTGGCAGTTGCCATTTTAGCTCACACACATATTGTTTATTGAATAAAAGCCATCACACGTCATAGAAAAGTGTTTCATCTTCAAGTTACAAGCTGCTAGAGAAAGACTAAACTTAATTGAAAACATTTATGGAGAATGGATGAGTTTACACAGACCTTTGAGTGGCACAGATGTTCCTGTGATGGTTGAGAAGATAGGGAGGATGAACCCTCAGGACATCCTAGCATATCAACAATTAAAGAGAACATAAACAAAACCAATTGACAGGACAGATGCCTGAGTGTGAGAATAGGTGAGATGGTCATGAAGGCTGTCTTTCCTTTAGCATCACTTCTACAAGGGTCAACCAGAAAGCAACAACCATTTGCTTTTATCTGCCATGCAGTGTATTCTTTTTGTGTATTATAATTTGCATCTGTCAGGTTAACCTCTTCTCTTCCTGCACCACTTGTCGCATGGCTGCAGAACGCCAATAATGGTTTGTTCAGCTACAATAACATGAAGTCCCCACTCTAACTCACAGGTGAAGAGTGTGAAGCTACTACAACAAAGGTGCCTGTAGGTTCCTGATCTCACATCATGTGATGTATTTTTCCATAATAACCTAGAGTGCACGGAAATGGAAGATGTTTGAATTGCATGACATCATAAAGAATGGTGCGACAAAAGACTATTGGGTTGATTCACAAAATAGCACATGGCAATGTTACCTACCTTTACTACAGCCAGCAAGTACTGTGAGTGACGCTTTTAGCATGACCCACAGTGCTTGAGTTGCATGACCAGTTCTATTGCAATGTGCATTATTAACAAGTGTTAACATTAGTAACAAGTGTTACCATAGCAACGGTCACCTTTCTCGAGTACCACACGTCATACTAATAGATTAACTTGGGATACTTGCTGCCAGTAGTAAGGGTAATATTGCCGTGCACAATCTGTGCACAGCAGTATTACCGCTATTTTGTGAACCAACCCTTATGAGAGCTCTCACAAAACTAATTTCCATCGCTTTTTTTATCAGTGGTGTAAGCAGCTACAGATATGGAGGCATTATGTTTGTAAATATGCTTTAATAAAAATATTTTATTCATCCAGTCCTGCTGTATTTTTTAGACAGACTTCATATCACTAATTTCATGGGAAATGGTTGTGAAAGAAAGTGACGGTTAAGGTGGCCATACACTAGTCAATATTTTTTTAACGATATCCAGCCAATTCAATCATTTGATCAAATCTAGTAGATGTAGATGATGCAAACAATTCCCAAATTATCCATTTTTGGCCAGCACTGATGATTCCATCGTCCACACTGGATGGAAGATTTTGCTTCATTGGCGGCAGGTTGGGGCACGTCATTAACAGCGTTTGATTTCAGACTTCTGGATGCAGCAGCAGAGTTTCTCTGAATTTTCTGCCAATTCTATGTGTCACTTGACAAACCTTAATGGACCACTCCAGTGAAAAAAAGTAGGCAGTTAAAATCTGACAGAACCGACAGGTTTTGGATTAGTCCAACTCCTCATGGGGGATTCTCAGGGTATTCTTTGTTTTCAGAAGCATTTCCTGAACAGCAGTTTAACTGCCAAAACAGCCTCACTACTCACTTGCACATTGTGTTGTAAATTACACTGAGCAACTGCTGTTCAGGAACTACTTTTAAAATCAAAGAAAACCCTGGGAATCCCCCATGAGGAGATGGACTAGCCCAAACCTGTCAGTTCTGTCAGACTTTTAACTTCTTACTTTTTTCACTGGAGTGGTAATTTAAATGCTAAATACTAGAGGCCTCTAGTGGTAACGTAAGGTTTGTGTCACGGTGGGCCTAGGCTTTAGCCTCTAGTGACAAGGATACACAGCTCCCTGGGAGTGAAGAGATAGGAAGAAGCCCTGGCGGCAGAGAGAAAACATGGGAAGAAGTGCATGAGAGAAGCACTGCTGCCCCTACACTCTGCATTTCCTGGATGAAGTGGTGGACTTGGAGACTGAGGGATACAGCAGGCAGTGCATGCAGATTATTAATAGATTTCACGCTGAACTCTATTTAAAATCTTGTGTACAGTGTGTGAAGAGATTCAATCAGATAGATCCCTCTCTGACTAGATAATACTGCCATGAACATAGTGGTAAGGTATGTAGTGTCTGATATGAAGCCCTTGGTGTTTGTGGGTTTTTGGTTTGTTTGCTTTTGCAGTTTTTCCGAACATGGCACAACTTTGGGGTGACTTTGCTGGAATGTTTACTCTTTGGAATATTGTCAGCTGTTAGAAATGTTTTCAGCTTGTGAATAACCTTTTTCACTGTAGGATCATAGGATGATGGACTAATGAGATAGCTCCAAGGTTGCTGATGGTACAGCTCCAAGATTTGCTCTTTATGATTTCAGGATACCACCAATTTCTCTACCAATGTACCCCAGATTCGCAAAACAAGATAAAAGTAAGTCATGGCTAATCATCATACAGATGAAAAGTTTTTCGACACTTGGGATCTGTTTGACACAATTCACATATATTAGTATTTTCTGAGTCATGTTTTAAGCATTCACTAATGGTGTCCAAACTTTTATCTAGACCCTAAGGGGCTGAAGCACATCTTATTAGGTCTAGTCTCACCAGGGAGACTAGACTTCCCAAGTTCAAGTCAGCCTGTAGCCTGCTTAGAACTTAAGAAAGACCATGTCTCTATAATGTGAGCATGTCATGTGTCAATTGTCTGGTGCCTGCCTACTGTACAGTTCATGGGCATGGTGAGAGGGCAGTTGTTGCTGTATACCATGGGTCTGAGCAGCACCATTAGAGTCTTTGGTTCACACCTGGAATCTAGTTTTCCAGACTAAGAGGCTTTTCCTTTTTGAATTGTGTTCCATCCATCTGAATCTTTGGGAGAGTGCTCAGTAGGTGGTTCAGTTGCGATTTTTCCCAAGTAAATGTCAGACGAAGCAGTACCCCTAAACCAGTGTGATCTTGTTCACATTATAGTGCACTCCTAGTCTTTCCTGACCTTTTTGGTTACGAAGCAGGCATGTTTGTGTACAGGCGCCAGTCGCTTTACGGCTACCCATAGACCGCAATAAAACTTGGCTGCTGTTGCTTGGCTGCAGCTATGGGAAGACGTGGATCTGAATTTTGGTACACGATAGCGGTGTTCGGCTAAGGGATAGCTGATTGCTCTGCTGTTATATAGTCCATCTTAAATGTATCGTATTGCCCGAGGGCACAAGTGCAGTAAGGAACCGCCCATCTTTGGGAACACTCGGGGACACGAGACCTCCCGAAGCCTTCCAGAGGCAACGTAACTTCATCTGGAATGAGGAGACTGATTGGAGATAAGAATGGCTCAATAGGATCCAGAGCCTACCCTCTCTATAGGAAAGCATCAGACTTTTTATTACCGGTAAATGTTTTATTTTATTAACTACAGACTTGCTTTAAAATGCTGAATAATTGTTATAGAGTCAAGTTCTTATTATTATTGATACTTTACAGATTACATCCAACAATCTATGTCATGTCCCTCCAAGAGCTCACTAATTCCTACCATTGGCCCTCTAAGGTCTAGGTTCTCAACACATGGTACGCGTACCCCAGGATGTACTGTAGTTGGGTTTAGGGGGTACTTGAACTTGTCACTGTTAATATATTACATTTTAAATTTAAGAAAATGATAAACTATGTGTAGATAACTGGAATAAATATTTATAGTTACGTAAAAGTGTCAAGTTATGCTTGAAAAACATTTATACCCAATTGTGAAGTACTTCTAAACAATGCATCAGTGGGTACTTTCGAGGATGTGACTCACAACAGGGGTATTCGACCAACACAGGCATTAATGAAGGTGTATGAATGCTGAAGGGGTATGAATGCAATACTGTTGAGAAATACTTCTCTAAGGGATGGGGAGGGGACCATTTAAGTTACAACACAAGCATGGGGTTAAACTCTAGCTCTAAATCTGGTCCTGATGCTTGTGTTATAATATTGTCTACTTTTTTTTTACATTTGTAAGCTAAAATTAGATTTAACATATGCTTTTAAAATTTCTTTCATTATTTTTAAATATAATTTTAAATACTGATATGTGTATTTAGTGTTTACTATGTGTAGAAAGCAGATGTAGCTTCTGAGGAATGATGATCAAAATGTTCACTAATATGCTAATACGGAATTGGCAAATCACAGTTGCTTATCCAGCTAACCAGCAGCTGGAGTTCATTGCTCAGTGATTTAATAGTTCCAGTTTCCCCCTCCCTGGTGAAACTAATTTGTATGTTAGGGGAATTTTCCAATCATCACCATTCCTGAGTACAGACATTCAAACTATCAGTCTTGTTTCCCAACAGCCCACGAGTTGGCCCAGACCTCACGTAATATATTCAGGAAAGTCATCATTGACCTGTCTATCTATCTATCTATCTATCTATCTATCTATCTATCTATCTATCTATCTATCTAATGTATATGTGTGTTTTAATAAGAAGGTGGATGCTTCTGAGCTGTATCCACAGCAGTCCCGACATGCATTGTATCAGGCCGGAAGTTATTTAGAAAAAAAAAACTTACGTTTATAGGACACCATACAAAAATGTTGGATGCTTTTAAGAATATGAAAAAATGCATTTTCTTTTCCATTTAATTATTTTTTATCTATTATAATTAGATCCCATTTAAAACATTTGAATGGTAGCCTCTAAAGGTGCGTACACACCTGTGTGATGTGTGACAAGGATCAGGAACAGATCCCCTTGGGTGACATCACTGTGATGCAAAGTCAGCTGTGCAGCTGACAATATGTTCTGTTACTATGTGCAGCGCGGGGAGGGATGATGGAGCGGGGTGTGTGTGACATCATGTGGGGAGCAGCTTGAACAAAAGAAGCGGCTGACGCTAGGGTGAGTTGATCCGCTGGGCGGATTGCTTGCGGGCCGGCGGTCGGGGCTACTATACACAAGCCTGAGTGATGGATAAAGTGGCCATACACTAGTCGATATTTTTTATTGATATCCAGCCAATTCAATCATTTGATCAAATCTGGTAGATGTAGATGATGCAAACAATTCCCAAATTATCAATTTTTAGCTAAAACTGATGATTCCATTGTCCACACTGGATGGAAGATTTTGCTTCATTGGCGGCAGGTCGGGAGCATGTCATTAGCAGCGTTTTATTTTGGACTGATGGATGCAGTTGCAGAGCTTCTATGAATTGTCCGCCAATGCTGTGTGTCACTTGACAAACCTTAAGGGACTACTTCAGTGAAAAAGTAGGCAGTTACAATCTGACAGAAACTAACAGGTTTTGGATTAGTCCAACTCCTCATGGGGTATTCTCAGGGTTTTCCTTGTTTTCAAAAGCATTTCCTGAACAGCAGTTTAACTGCCAAAACAGCCTCACTACTCACTTGCAAACTGTGTTGTCAATTAGACTTAGCAACTCCTTTAAGGGCCCGTTTCCACTATTGCGGTGCGGAATCGCCGCATATCACCGTTGACAAAATCGCATGCGGATGCGATTCCGCATGCGTTTTTTGCCGCGATTTTGCATAGGCAGGGTATATGCGATTTTAACCATGTCACTGCCTGTGTCAATTTACATTACTTTCAATGCGAAATCGCGGGAAAAAACGCATGCAAAAAACGCATGCGATTTCTCTATTAAATACATTGCCTGCGATTCGCCTGCATTCCACACGCAGGCGAATTCTGCAGGGTCTATCGTGCAGAAAAATCCTGCACAGAAAAACGCAAATGAAAACTGACAAGTGGAAACAGTCCCATCCACTTGTATTGCTTATGCGAATCCGCATGCGTTGTCTGCATGCGGATTCGCGCTAGTGGAAACGGGCCCTAAAGGACAACTGAGGTGACATGTGACATGATGAGATAGACGTGTTTGTACAGTGCCAAGCACACAAATGACTATGCTGTGTTCCTTTTTTTCTTTCTTTGCCTGAAAAAGTTAAACATCAGGTATGCAAGTGAAAGGGAAGAAAGTGGAAGGAGATGCTGCTTGCTTTTTTTGGCGGTTAGACCCAGCTGTAAACAGCTGTTATTTCCCACAATGCAGTGAGGTTCACAGACAGGAAACTGTCAGGACCATGGTCATGACATCACACTGTGGGAGGGGTTTCACCACAATATAGGCCATACAGAGCTCCCGGATGATCCGTTTGTGAATAGGAAAAGATTTCTCATGGAAAAGGGGGTATCCGCTACTGATTGGGATGAAGTTATATTCTTGGTCACGGTTTCTCTTTAAGTCCCTTCACTAATAAGCAAATCCATATGTAGGCCTTGGAACCTCTTTACCTTAAAGGAAATTTGAGGTGTTAAGAAAAAAATGTTACTTACCAGGGCAGAGACTTCCTCCAGTCCCTAGAATTACAGTATATTAGATCCTGCATTGAAGTTCCTTTCTATTTCATGGTTCTGCATTCTCATTCAGAAAGTAAATGCAAGACCACGAAGTGAGCAGGGTCATGGGGGAGGACTGGACTACTGTGCTGAATCTAATAGACTTCTAGGGACTGGAGGAAGCTCCAGGTAAGTAAAGATTTTATTTAACACCTTGAATTTCCTTTAAAGCATACCTGAAATGAGAGGAATATGTAACCTGACCTATTTTATTTCCTTTTAAACAATGCAAATTGCTTGGCTGTCCTGCTGATCCTCTGCCTCTAATACTTTTAGCCATAGATCCTGAACAAGCATGGAGATCAGGTGCTCAGACTGAAGTCTGACTGGGTTAGCCCCATGCTTGTTTCAGATGTGTGATTCAGACATTACTTTGATTAGGATCAAATCAGATAGGGACCTATCTGATGGTCGATCTGGCCAAATATCACGTGATGTATGGCCAGGCTAAGACCATGCTAAGCAGCTAGTAAGCAGTGACCTGATTAGCAAGAAGGAAGCTGAGACTACAGTGCGATGAGTCAGAACAAAGACAAGACTTTTTTACAGTGTATGAGGCAAATAAAAAATAATAATGTAAATATATATTGAAAAGATACACTTGATTTGCATGACGTTCTTGTTTGAATGGTGTGTATGTAGTACCTTGCCATCTCTTCTCTGAAGCCTAAACCTTCTGTCTTTCTTTTATTTCCTAGACAAAGTGAACCATCATCTTACAGCCATGGACAATGAACATATTGTAACAACATCCTCCACATCGTCAACAAACATCACTTCATCTGCTTCCCATCCTTCTCCTATCTCAGTCTACAGCAGCACAGATCGTCATGCTGTGCAGGTAGGGCCCTATCATCATGAATCAGCTTGAAACCAGTGGGTTAAACAAATCCTGGCTTTACACAATACTGAAATTTAAATCCAAAACAACTTTATGCTTTTTGTAACATATTAAAAAATAACTTTTAATAGAACAATTTTTAAAATCTGTGCTGATTTGTAATACTCATAGATTACAAAGACTAATGAAGGGGTGGAGGATGAAGTATATCAGATCACCCTATGCAGACCTGTAGGTCTAATGGTGGCCACTAACGATCCAATTCCTAGCAAAAAATCATTCGATTCGAAAGATAATTCTGATCGGAAGTGAAATCATTCACTACACCATCAAAGAACCAATCTTTGCTTTCTATCTATCACAACAATCAAGACAATCCAAATTTTGGTTCGACGAAAATCCATTCAGACGATGTTTTTATAATCATTTTTCATCGATTGTGCCCATCATCAGAGATTATTTACAACCAATCTGATCAGAATTTCTGAATGATTGGACCATTAGTGGCCACCCAAGTATACTGCAGGGCTATTTCCCCCATTCCCCTTTCTCTATGAACATGTGTCTACAGAACTCACATCACCCCACACCTATCCCAACATGTTTCACCCCCATAAACGGGGATTCTTTAGGGACATACGAAGTGCAACAGTGCCTAAAGTGCATAAACAATCAATAAAATATATTCATAGTAACAATTATAATGTTAGATAGCCTCTTGGTTATAAGCACAAGCCAGGTATTTTATCCAAAATGCATAGTGGCTCCTAATAAGCACACTGACTCTTGGCAAGCCAGTCCATACAGATAGAATGCAACCTTTAGTAGGTGCCCTTTTTACTGACCAGATAATCCACTGTCCAGGCCTGCTGGGTTATTTGCGCTGTATCCTAAGAAAATATTAACAAACTTTTTCCAACCTGCAGGTTGCCACAACTGGTTTAACGCAATGATTGATCATTAAAAATTATCAACTAATAAATCAAACACTGATATTTGATTTCAAATGGATATAAAGGTTAACATTGATTGAAATCATGCAGCTTGCAGGTCATTTTTGTTAATGATTTGTTGTTCAATTTGGAACCAATGATGTCCATGCAGTTTGTTCTAAATTTTTTGAGTTCAATTGATTCTGCTTTGATCCACTTCCTTGAAACAGATTGAAATTCATGTATAAGCATTGTGGAAATTAATCAGCACTTGCTTGGATAGATACCACTCATCAAATCTTCAGCTGTGGTCTCCTGAGGTCTCCTTTGCAGCTGTTTCATCTTGTACCTTCTGTACCTTGTGTGTTGTTCTGTGATTTGTTTGCATCATTCAACAATGTATTTCCAGCTGAACTGCTTGATGTTTGATATCCAGAGGGTAAATGGAGACCAGTCAGTGTGGTCATATATCAAGCGACTAGCATTATTACTGCGATTAGCAAAACAATTACTTAGTATTAAAGTACACCGTGTCAGTAATGGGTTAAAAGAAGCCAAGAACGAAAGAAGATTTATGCAGGTAAGTGTGTTTTTAAAGTTAACATGCAACCCCTAGTGCTGTTTACTGCAAATATCTGGACACTAATTGCTTCTTAATTAAAAGCAGCACATCTAACCAGACATGGTGGACCTGCCAGAGATTGGCCCGCTTATGGTTAAAATTAGTACAGACTATGAATTAGACCCTTTCCTACACCTACCTGCTGAACCAACCATATTTCTTCTAGGGCTGCAACCTGATAAACTCCCCCATGCTAAACACAAATTATTTCAGTTTGCAGTCAATGCCACAAAAACGTACATAGCTGCCCAATATCGCCGACAATCTTTGCCTTATGGTTGTGTCCTGTAACAGTTCCACAAAACGCTGTTAAATGAAAAAATTAAGGCCAATCTCTTGGACAGGGTCCACCACTTTCATAAACTGTGTCAGCCCTGGCTCCAGAACATTACTAGTTCGGTGATCAGATGGGCACTGTCCCGATGATAATCTGCTTATACACTCACCTAAAGGATTATTAGGAACAGCATACTAATATGGTATTTGACCCCCTTTCGTCTTCAGAACTGTCTTAATTCTACGCGGTAAAACGTAAGTGGGAGAGCTGGCTGGCACTCGAGGATAGCTGTGGGTGACTGGCATAAAACGTTATGCAACCAGTGCAACTATGTGCTCAAGACAAGAAGCAATAGATTTGCAAAAAATTGGAAGAGCAGAAAATGTCTGGCACTATAGTTTAATGTGCAGCATACACAAAGACGTGTTGTATAGCATAAAACAACATGGTAGATACATTGCAAGTGGAACACTCAATACAACAACACACGTGTACTGTGGATGACGTCTTAGCTGTACCTGGGTGCATGGGAGGTAGCTGGTGTGGGCGCCAGGAGGTGCACGGTCCTTACGACCGTTTCGCAAGGTGGCTGCCAAGCTTCATCTGAGGCGTGCACTAAGTGTGTGGAACGGCAGCGGAACTAAATATGCGTCCGTATCAGGACGCACTTCCGTAACGCTGAAGGGGCCCCCGCCCTCCTCCAAGTGATTGGTCCAAAACCCCCTGCTCCAATAGGGAAAGGGTGGGAGGCGGCCGGCTGCTGAAGGACGGCTGCGCACGCACGTCGTGATGATGTTGCGGGCAGCGGCCAATCGGCAGGCAGCCAGCCGTCAAATCCACACCTAATGGCTGCAGTTGCCTAGTAACGAGACCCTGTCGATCACGGCGAGCCGCACCGCCCCCCGTGCAAACAGAGGGACAAAGCAAGCGCGGCGAGCCGCGACCGAACCAAGCTTTGTCACAAGGTGACAGGTAATACAGCTAGCGGCTGTGACCTAAAAAAGATCAAACGGCCACATATGCTGATAACCGCAAAGTGGAAGAAATTCTTACACTATAGGGCTTATTAGCCTAAATAAATTTTTGCAGCAATGGGGCAGGAAGTACACCTAGATCAAAAACCGGAAGGGGGTGAAAAAGTGGGCTAAGGTGTACCAAAGTGAGGGTGAGAGAGTACAGATGTGAGAAAAAGAGTGATGAAAGGGACGGGTGGTGGTAGGAATGTGTTGGTACACAAAAGAGATAACCCAAGAGAGAGGTGGGATGTCTATGCCTCCAAACAGGCATGCCGCAGAGAGGGCAAAAAGAAGGGGAAAAGGGGAGAGAGGAAACGATTGCATCATGGCATTGACCATTGGGCACAAATATTATTCTCACACAAATATTAACTTTATTAAAAATCCTAAGTTAGTGACAAAATATTAAAAAGGTCAAAAAAAGCTGCCATGATGCAAAAGTATGGGCAACAAAGGGTGAACCCAAGGGGAAGTATATATATATATATATATATATATATATATATATATATATATATATATATATACGAAAAAAGGAGAAAAGGACATTAAGATCCCAAAGCCTAAGGTTCCAGGAAGCATGCAAGGTCCACATAATCATTTAGACCAAGTGCACCCATAGCGTTGGTATGCAAGATCCAATGTGCTTCCTGCCTGAGCAGTAATTTCTTTCTGTCACCACCTCTTCGGCGGGTGTTACAGACATCAATACATGCAAACGACAAGAGGTTTGGATTGTTTTGATGAACGAGGGACATGTGTTCGACTATTCTTGGGCAACCTTTGCCCTTTGGTAGCAGACGCACATGTTCCAAAATTCGTTCTTTGACCATCCTGGTCGTTTTGCCAATGTAAAATCGTTGGCATGGACACCAAAGCGCATCGACCACGTATTTGGTCCTGCAAGTGGCAAAAAATGGAACTTTACAAAAGACAGGGCCCAACTGATAGGATCTACCTGTTTTCATTAAATGACAGGCTTTGCAAAAGCCACAGCGACGGTTTCCCGTTGATGTGAAATCGTCAAGCCAAGTGCGCTGTGGACTTTGGCGAAAATCGCTATGGACCAAGGCATCACCGATAGTTGGTGCTCTTTTAAAAGCAATCAATGGTTGGGGAGGTAGGTTGTTCTTCAAGACTGGATCCTCAAGTAAGAGTGACCAGTTTTTACTGAATGCCCACTTAATCTGTTTGGCCATAGGGGAAAAATCAAAGGAAAAAACTCCTGCATTGTTAGTGGGTCTGCTTTGTGTCCTTCGTTTAATAAGTTCTGATCTGTCTCTCATGGTGGCTTTTCTGATGGCTCCATCCAGGGCCGCCTCATTATAGCCTCTGGCCAGGAGTCTTTGTTTCAAATCTTCAGCCTGGTTCAAGAAGTCCTCTAAATTGGTATTGTTTCTGCGTAAACGCAGGAACTGGCCAAAAGGAAGGGACTCTGTAACATGCTGTGGATGGTAACTACTAGAATGTAGGATAGTATTAGAGGCAGTTGGTTTTCGGTAGCCTTTTGTTATGACGCCTTCAGATGTAATGGTCAGTTCTAAATCGAGAAAGCAAATGCTTTCTTCTGACCACTCCATAGTAAAGTGCATATTTACGTCATTTTGATTGAGGTATTCCAAAAATTGTTCAAGAAGAGGTACATCTCCTGACCAAAAGGTCAGGACATCATCCACATATCTGGACCACATCCTCAAACCAGATCTATAGGGGTTATTGGCAGAGTGGATATAGATCTCCTCCCAGGCACCCAAGAACAAGTTGGCATAAGTGCATGCGACAGGAGTCCCCATCGCGGTGCCTGAGATCTGCTGGTACCAAGACTCACCAAACAAAAAAGCATTGTGTGTGAGAACAAACTCCAGGCACTCACACACAAATGCATTGTAGGAAACATCCTTTTTATCTCTGTCCAGATACATCTTAACAGCACAGACACCATCAGTGTGTGGGATCCTGCTGTATAGGCTAGTAACATCAATGGTGACCAGCAGATCCCCTGTGCACCACAATGAGGACCCAATGCCGTAGAGGAAATTAATTCTACGCGGCATTGATTCAACAAGGTGCTGAAAGCATTCTTTAGAAATGTTGGCCTATATTGATAGGATAGCATCTTGCAGTTGATGGAGATTTGTGGGATGCACATCCAGGGCACAAAGCTCCCGTTCCATCACATCCCAAAGATGCTGTATTGGGTTGAGATCTAGTGACTGTGGAGGCCATTTTAGTACAGTGAACTCGTCATGTTCAAGAAACCAATTTGAAATGATTCGAGTTTTGTGACATGGTGCATTATCCTGCTGGAAGTAGCCATCAGAGGATGGGTACATGGTGGTCCTGAAGGGATGGACATGGTCAGAAACAATGCTCTGGTAGCCCGTGGCATTTAAATGATGCCCAATTGGCATTAAAGGGCCTAAAGTGTGCCAAGAAAACATCCCCCACACCATTACACCACCACCACTAGTCTGCACATTGGTAACAAGGCATGATGGATTCATGTTCTCATTCTGTTTATGCCAAATTCTGACTCTATCGAGACTCCTCAGACCAGGCAACTATCCGATTTTGGTGAGCTCATGCAAATTGTAGCCTCTTTTTCCTATTTGCAGTGGAGATGAGTGGTACCCGGTGGGGTCTTCTGCTGTTGTAGCCCATCCACCACAAGGTTGTGCATGTTGTGGCTTCACAAATGCTTTGCTGCATAATCCGGTTGTAACGAGTGGTTATTTCAGTCAACATTGCTCTTATGTCAGCTTGAATCAGTCGGCCAATTCTCCTCTGACCTCTAGCATCAACAAGGCATTTTCGCCCACAGGACTGCCGCATACTGGATGTTTTTCCCTTTTCAGACCATTCTTTGTAAACCCTAGAAATGGATGTGTGGGAAAATCCCAGTAACTGAGCAGATTTTTAAATACTCAGACCGGCCCATCTGGCACCAACAACCAGGCCACGCTCAAAATTGGTTAACCCCCCCAGCGGTATGGACGAGCCTGGCTCGTCCAGCTAAAACTTGCTTTAATCGGTATGGACGAGCCAGGCGCGTCAATGCAGCCAGGGAGATTTCTAGCTGCTCTGCGCCGCCGGCTCTGCTTTTTTGCTTCTGTGGGCGGCCCTGGGACTGATGGATGGCTGTCACCATACTGTGGTTAGCAATCTGAGCTTCCCATAGTGTGCCAACCGGCATCCATCAGGCCCAGGAAAGCCCACATAGAGCCGGCGGGGCAGAGCAGTTAGGGGCGAGTGGCCAGTGTGTTCCTGATCCAACCCCCCTCCCTCCTGATCACGTGTGGCAGAATTCCTATCCTCCCTCCACAGATCACCTCCCCTGCCTCCTGATCGATCCCTCCCTCCCTCTTGATTTCCAGGCAACACTGTGAGTAGTGTTCGGGGAGTTTTACTCACCGAGGCTCTCTCCAGCGATGACCGTAGATTCTCCTCTGCATCCAGCCCTGGGCTACTGTTCACAGTACCGGGGACGCGGCTGATGGCGTCATCAAGCCGCATCCCAGGTACTGTGAACAGTAGTCCGGGGCTGGACGCAGAGGAGAATCTACCATCATCGCTGGAGAGAGCCTCAGTGATTAAAACTCCCCGATCACTACTCACACTCACAGCGCTGCCTGGGAATCAAGGGGGAGGGAGGGATCGATCCATCAGGAGGCAGGGAAGGTGATCTGTGGAGGGAGGATAGGAATGCTGCCACACGCAATCAGGAGGGAGGGCGTTGGATCAGGTGGCAGGGGAGGTGATCAGTGGAGGGTGGGGGGGTTGCGATAGCTGCCTGGGGACACATTCCTGGGGCCGGTCAGGATAGCTCCCTGGGGACACATTCCTGGATAATTTATACTGCAGCATGTATAGCTGCTAAATACTGGGGACACATTCTTGGCTAACATATACTGCAGCCTTTAGAGCTGCTTACTATACTGGGGACACATTCCTGGCTAACATATACTGCAGCCTTTAGAGCTGCTTACTATACTGGGGACACAATCCTGGCTAACTTATAGCAATTCACTATACCAGAGACACATTCCTGGCAGCCCCTATAGCTGCTAACTATACTGGGACACTTATTCCTGGCAAACCTATACTGTTGCACCTATAGCTACTAACTATACTGGGAGCACTTATTCCTCGCTAACCTATACTGTTGCTCCTATAGCTGGCTAACTATAATGGCGACATTTATACCTGGCTACGTATACTGCGGCACCTATACCTTTACTGCGGCACCTATACCTGAGTAACATATACTGCGGCACCTATATCTTGCTACATATATTGAGGCACCTATATCTGGCTACCTATACTGTGGCACCTATACCTGGCTAACCTATACTGGGAAAACCATGCCTGGCTAACCTATACTCACCTTTGGCATGCTGATCCCTCGTTGTGTACCTCTGATACCTTTCCCAGTGTCCTCTTCCATGTTCCTTGGCGGGTTTGCTTCTCCATCGGCGATTAAATGTTCCCCGGCGATTGGTGTTGAAGACGACAAGGCCACGCAGCGCCATCATCTAGCAGCAAACTATTTTTTTTTTGTTTTGAATTCAATACAATAACCTGTATTGAATTCAATATTTAAAAAAATATGTAAACTACTCACTTATAGAAAGGAAGTAAACAAATATATAAAAAATATACCATTTATTGTTAATCACAAATATAAAATTCAGTAATAGTCACTTAAAAATCCAGAGCCCTGATTCCACACTACAGGGGGACAAAGCCTTGACCAATATGGCATATACACAGTCTATCACATTTACTGATTGACAAAATGCTGGAGCTCACAGCAAAAAGTGTGGCCCACAAGCAGTTTAAAGTTCCATGAGGAAAAATTCACAGATAGTTGGAGTTCCTAGAGAGAAATCCAATGTGTCAGCAAGTAATAGGTCACTGTTCTTGCATAGCAAAATAAGCAGTTGTAGAAGCATACAAAGTTCCACCATATGTTGGAAGATCCTGGTAAATAGGGTAATCACCAAGTCATAAGCCCATAGTTTCACCTTAATTCACAGTTCATAAATAATGTTCAAGAGATAAAACATCCATCAAACATACTGTTTACGTGACTTAATCATCAATGATGAGTTCAGTGGAGATTCGATCAGAGAAGTCACTGTGCTTTGATTTATCAACCTTCAAACAGGGTTGTACCCAGATAGGCAGTTGTACAGTAACAAGTCCGCCAGGGATCACTCCCTTATGCAGGCCTCCGATCTGTTCTTAGTCACGTGATGGTAGTCAAGAGGCTCATCCGAGGTCCCTCTGCGTGCAAGCGCCGGCCTAAAATGACGTCACGCTGGTGCGCGCGCAGACGCCAGGAGCAAGTCCGAGACGGCATCAACAGTCCGCGCCCACCTCCAGCCAGATCACATGCCATCATGTGGCAAAGGTGTAAATTGCCACATAGGAGCTAATTCAAGCTCCTGGGCATATGATGGCAAGGGACAAGGCGCAGACCAGGGCAGCCAACCAGGGCCACCCTACATGACGCCCTGGGGGCCGCCTTGACACCATATCTCCTCCGCCCCCCGAGTAGGGAGCGATCGAGCACAAGGGCACCGAGGAACCCCACGCCACAGGGATTAAATAATATTAATAAATACAAATAAGTCCCCTGAAACGAATCGCCCCCATATAAGGGATACATAAATAAAGCCCATAGGCGTGGTATCACTCAGCATCCCCGCAACCAGAGAACAACCACCCCGAGGGGGGGGGAGGTAGGACCCCAGGGGGCCATAGCGATCACACCAAAGGGAGCTTTCCCCAAAGTCAATTTATTTCCACTGGAACACAAAGTATGTAGAAAATGAAAAATAAAAAACAAAACCATAAGCAATAATATTTACAAATTATCCAAAATCACAATTTAAGGTCTAATTAGAGTCAATGGCCTCAATTCACTAAGCTTTATCAAACGTTTGATAATTTACCTCATGGGTAAAATCTAGTTTTGAATTCACTAAAGTGTTATATATTTATCAAATGTTTTATCGATGAAACATTCAATAAATCTATAACACCTTAGTGAATTCAAAACTAGATTTTACCCGTAAGGTACGGTAAATTATCAAACGTTTGATAAAGTTTAGTGAATTGAGGCCAATGTCCCAACTGTTGTTGAGGACAATTGTAGGTCAAATCTAACACATATAACAATTCAAGTCTAGTTCAGGCTAGTTAAGGCTGGCTGGTGACCAGGGCCCCCCCCCCCCAACAGTGGTAATGCACCACAGACAGCCCTTCCAGACAGGGGCAACACAGTAAAGCAAGCCAAGGACAAAAATCCAAGGATATCCTTGGATTTTTTTGCCCTATCCTTGCATTTTTGTCCTTGGCTCGCTTGCACATTTATCTGTATTTGTATGTTCCAGTAAAAGTATTTTTGAAACTAAATGCAGCATACCTGTAGCACATTCAAAGCATAGTTTAAACTTTTGTGTGTTAGACAAAGGAAATAACAGGATTAGTTTATAACAGACTCCACCACTGAATAAAAATAACCAGCTAACATATAACTATATAAATATTGTGGGTTGTTTACTGACCAGTATGTTAAGGTGGCTTTCCGGTGGACTACTTTCCTATTTGGCAAGGCACTTAATAGGCAGAGTTGCATGCTAGACTCAGTGGGTTAGAACTGGACCTGCATAGCCTACATAATAATACTATATAATGCAATGTGTATATCACATCTACAACTATAGTGGTCTAACCATTGTTGAATTACTTAAAATCTGCAGCATAATCTGCCAATTGTGCCATAAGTGCAGCTAAAAAGCAGGATCTTAGTGCTAACTGTATCCGGTATCAGATGTATGTGATATACTATTTAAATGACCACTATCGTGAAAAATTTAAAAATTTAAAATACATGTAAACACATACACATAAGAAATAAGTTTCTTCCAGATTAAAATGACCTATAAATTACTTTTCTCCTATCTTGCTGACAGAACCGACAGTTTTTGGTCTAGTCCATCCCTTCATGGGGGATTCCCAGTATTGCCTTTATTCTTTATAAAGACTCTTCTTAAAAAGTATTTATATAAAGATGCTGGCCAGCTTCCCTGCTTGCAATACACTTTTTAGCAGTAGGATGGAGCAACTGTCATTGTCTACGTGTTTTTGAAAATAAAGAAAACCTTAGAATCCCCCATGAGGAGATGGGTGGGTCCAAAACCTGTCGGTTCTGTCAGATTTCTACTACCTACTGAAAGTGACAGGAAGACAGGAGAAATGCATTTTATGGCTCATTTTACTCTGGAAGAAATGTACTTCATATTTGTATGTGTTTACATGTATTTTACATTTTAATTTTTTTGCAGTAGTGGTCCTTTAATAGGTGACCATCCAGCACACGAATGTGCAGTGCGAGTACCTCTGGGTCTAAGGGCTCTTTCACACCAGAGCCCTTTTTCGGCGTTTTAACGCAAAGTCTATACTTTGTGTTAACCAAGGTAAAAGGAAAGTCCATAGACTTTCATTTTACCTTTCACGCCCAACGCTGTGTTTCGATGTGTTGCGGTACGACGCATCCAGGCGCATCTTATCGTCGGGAATCGGCGTTTCCCCCTTCGGGTTAATTAACTACTACCGTCGCTACTCAGCGTCGCACCGCAGGTTCCTGACGACACGCCGCCACGCGTGCAGGAGCCGTTCTCCTGCAAGTTTTTAATGTGAAACCGGCCTTAGGCTGGCGACTTCATATAGTCTCAGCCACTCCTGAAGTACTTCACAGAAAAACACATCCTCTCAGATGTGAACAGAAACATAGGTAAAGCTCTACACACATGCCTACATTTCTACATTACTATTCACGCCACCCAGCCTTTGAGACTGTCTCAATTTGCAGTTATATCATCCGTAAACAACTATGTATTTATAGTTTTATCCACTAGATGGTGCTAGTACCTACCAAAGAAATGGAACTAGTTGTGCTACTCCTGGTACAAAGATGTATATTATTATTCATTATTATTATTATTATTGATTTATAAAGCATTGATACTTTGTGACATTGTGCAGAGTAAGAAACAAACATAGGATACATAATAATATCGACAATGGTATACACAAAAGACAGACATTTGTACATCATACAGAATAAGAAGACGTTACAGTGACAAATGTAGCATGATTAACAAAATGTAAAGCAACGCCATTTTGAGGTTACATTTTAACGGAATAGGGAGATAACAAGAGGTGAGGAGATAAATATATAGTATATATTATTTTTTTTACTGAACTTGTCACAGCTTACAACACTGGTAAAGTGACAGAGCTAAATAAATGGTATCATCCTGATTCAAAACTTATAGCTAAATAGAGACAACTATGTACTTTGCAAGAAGTTTAGCAAACATCATTGCAAGCTTTTACCTGTTTATGGTGTAGATTTTGCAATAGCTGAATTGCATTCAAAGAGCATTTAAATAAAAAGAATCACTGCACACCTTGAATTGCAGTGAATATTTGTATACATATGTCACGTGTGTGTGGTGTGTGTGTGTGTGTGTGTGTGTGTGTGTGTGTGTGTGTGTGTGTGTGTGTGTGTGTGTGTGTGTTACAAGTACCGTAGTTGCTGTTTGTGTCTTCATCAGGGCGAATTCCTTTCACTTCCTGCAGTTTGTGTCACCCATGAGAAGAACAAGTAATTAAAATCCCTCCAACAACACATAGACAATAATTAAAACACTGTAGAGTTTTTAACTCTGCTTTTACTTACTCTTGTCTACCCAAAAAGCACACAGCAGAGGTTCTAACCCTTCCATGCTCTACATTGGTCCCCAAAAAGGTTTTGGTGGAGTTAGATTTAAAGCAGCAATGCTGATTTAGTAAACATTGAGTGTTTTGATGGGGTTTCTCCTGTCAAGGGAATATATCGCTAACCATTCTGATTAAACCTTTTATTGTGTGGATTTAAGATGCTAAATAATACAAATGTCAGTGTGGGACTGGCCACGTTATTTGGCTCTTATGGCTTGTTTAGATCTATTGGAATACCAGTGTATATAGCTTCATACAGGTGTGCCAAGGCATAATGTATTTTTCACTGTTAATTACTTATAGCAGCAGTCATTTCTCCTTTGCTTTCAATACAGTGCTGTCATATTACTTCATTATTACAAATGTAATTTTTAGTATTTCTAGACATTTCCAGTTGTTTTATTCCACGTTATTTGTTTAAACACTGATGGCACTCCCCTCAGTATATGTTCAGAATGTGTTTATTGCGAAGAAGATCTTGTAGAGAACGTTTTCATAGAAAATATGGGTTACTGACTTGTCTGCATAGTTTACATTCTTTTCATCCTGTGTGTATATTAACACTGGTGTGTCTTGCCCTTCAGTGTTTTCTAGCTGACATCTTCCATTTAGAAGCTGCCAGACATCTACTGCACCTTCTTCTAAAGAAACTCCCATATTTTCACGGGATAAGGATAATAAATAGTTCACCTTCTCCTTCCTTCATAGACATTTGTTCTTATCCCTTTCTTAAATCCATGGTGTATATAACATTATTGTTATATGATATCATTTACTGGCTAATTTAAAGGATACCCGAAGTGACATGTGACATGATGAAATAGACATGTGTATGTACAGTGCCTAGCACACAAATAACTAGGTTGTGTTCCTTGTTTTTCTTTCTCTGCCTGAAAGAGTTAAATAACAGGTAAGTGGCTGACTCAGTCCTGACCCAGACAGGAAGTGACTACAGTGTGACCCTCATTGATAAGTAAAATTAAATAAATTCCAACTATAAAACACTTTCCTGGCAGAAAATGGCTTCTGAGAGCAAGAAAGGGGTAAAAAGGGGGATTTCTTATCAGTGAGGGTCACACTGTAGTCACTTCCTGTCTGGGTCAGGACTGAGTCAGCCACTTACGTACCTGATATTTAACTCTTTCAGGCAGAGAAAGAAAAAAAAGAACACAGCATAGTTATTTGTGTGCAAGGCACTGTACATACACATGTCTATCTCATCATGTCCCATGTCACCTCGGGTATCCTTTAAAAGAAAGATTTACGTTTTCAGCTAATAAGTCTTATCATGATTAACTACAGCTGATATTTTTCTTTTCAGTACAAGCGAGCACAGACAGTGTCTAAGGTAGATCAAAACGCACAGTGCTAAGTATGCAGGGATTTGCATGCAATAATCACGGACCAGCTTGCACAAGAGGCATAGGTCTCACCAGTTAATGCAGTTACAGTACTGATAGTGTGTCCACATTTCTTTGTAGCCTGGATAGTACTGTAGCATTGCAGCCATGCACAAGCAAGTCACAGCTGACAGGCAATTCCCTCAGTAATCTGGCAGCAGCCTACACAGAAAATATAGGTCTCACCGGCTGGTGCTTTTCAGGTAATCCAGGCAGACCCAAAGTAGTATGAAGATAGCGAGCAGGCTACAAGTTGCTGCCTGCCCACCCACTGACAATGGCTCATGGGTCTCTGACTGATGTATGACACATACGTCCACCCACTTTCCACTATAGCCGGATACAGACTACCGTAGGGGTCAAACAATAGATTTACTATAACAGAATTTCTATTTTATCTGGGTTTACTACACCAGGCGTGTGAGAAGTCAAGCAACCCAAGGGGACAGGCAGAGTGGTGCGCAGCAGCAGCAATCATTTATGAATCATTCAGGCTTCAGTCTTGTAGCTCCCAGCGGCTGTCTGTTGTCTTCTGTACACGGCCCTGATGCATCATGTGACCCGATGCGGGTCAGGTGACATAGCGGGGAGCTGCTGGAGGCTATAGGCGTGAAGAAGACCTGCGCTCAGAGCAGGGCCGGATTTCTGCAAAGGCCACAAAAGGTCACTGCCTAGGGCGGAAAAAAATCAGAAGGATAAAAGGGCGGCAGGACCTGAGAGAGATAAGAGGCTGCATGTCAAAATAAATCATTTCTCCTGTTACGAAGCGCCCCGGCTTTGCTGCACACACAGTCAGAATTCCAGAGCTCCGTGTATTTTCCTTACTTCGTGGTGTGCGATGAGACAGTGCTATCTACTGAACATACAAGCTTCAGTTTATTGCCAGGGGTGATAGAAACATGGATCACAATGTAGACACAATTTCTGATGCAGTAAAAGTAAACATTTTAACAGAATTATTTCCACTTTACAACTCAAGCTGGGCTAAACAATGTATTGCTGGTCAGACTCTGTTAATGACTTGAGCCATTCCTTCTCCTCTCTCCCCTTGGATTGTAAATCTTAAACAGAAAGAAAAGGTTTGTTTTCCTTAGAGAGATTTATGGCAGCCCCTTCTAAGCTAAATCTTAACCCCTTGCTGGCTCATTTTAAAGGCAGCAGTAGTCTAGTATGAGATAGACAACTTCTCTATAATTATAATTGCAAATGTACTGTTGTATACTTTTGTATTGTTACATTCTGTTTTGTATACCAAAAGTAATAACATACACTAAAAATTAAAAAAATATATATTTGTACCATGTTGGCAAACAGTAAAAAAACACCTGTGAAAGAGTCAGTACAATAAATACTATAAAATAAATGCAACAGATCTGTGATTACAGAAGAGCAGAGAGGGAGATGAACGCCGCTCTGCTACTTCATGCCTGGTACACACCATGCAATTTGCCATCAGATAGATGGGCTCGAATTGATTATTTCCGACAGGTCTAATCTGATTTCTGATCAGTTTTCTAATCGACTTTGTATAAGTGATCGGAAAATCGATTCAACCCATCTATCTGTTGCGTACCAGGCATTAGGGACTCACTGCTCTAACAGGAAAACAATCATTCATCATTTTTCAGAGAGAAAACATTCATAGGTATCCTGCAAACAAGTGATCGTTAAGGCTCATACACACATCAGACTATAGTCTTTGAAAAATGAAAGATCACAGACCAATCTTGCCACCCTTCATGTAGTACGAGAGCCATACCTTCACAGTCTATTCTATGGAGCTGCACTCCCCATCAGATAAAAATCTTTGCAAGATGCAGCACACACAGATGCTGTACAGACACAAAAGATCAGTATCTGCAAAAGATCTGTTCCTGCCACAGATCCGTTCCTGGAAATTGCATTCATAGTCTATGAGATCTGCAGATCATCATACACACCTTGTTTAACTGACATTCATCTGCAGATCAGACAATCATCTGCAGATCTGAAAATCCATCCTGGTGGATCGGATCTGCAGATGAATGTCTGTTAAACAAGGTGTGTATAATGATCTGCAGATATCATAGACTATGAATGCATTTTGCAGGAACAGATCTTTTGCAGATACTGATCTTTTGACTGTGTACAGCATCTTTGTGTGCAGCATCTTGCAAAGATTTCTGTCTGATGGGGAGTTCAGCTTCATAGAATAGACTGTGTGGGTGTGGCTCTCATACTACATGGAAGGGGGTAAAATTGGTCTGTGATCTTTCATTTTCCTAAAGGCTCATACACACATCAGACCACAGTCTTTGGAAAATGAAAGATCACAGACCAATTTTACCCCCTTCCATGGAGTATGAGAGCCATACCTACACAGTCTATTCTATGGAGCTGAACTCCCCATCAGATAAAAATCTTTGCAAGATGCTGAACACGTTCAAAAGATCAATATCTGCAAAAGGTCTGTTCCTGCAAAATGCAGTCTATTATATCTGCAGATCCTCATACACACCTTGTTTAACAGACAATTATCTGCAGATCAGACAATCATCTGCAGATCTGAAGATCCATCCTGGTGGATCTGATCTGCAGATGAATGTTTGTTAAACAAGGTGTGTATGAGGATCTGCAGATATCATAGACTATGAATGCATTTTGCAGAAACGGATCTTTTGCAGGAACAGATCTTTTGCAGATAATGATCTTTTGAGTGTGTACGGGCATCTTTGTGTGCAGCATCTTGCAAAGATTTCTATCTGATGGGGAGTTCAGCTCAATAGAATAGACTTTGTAGGTGTGGCTCTCATACTACATGGAAGGGGGTAAAATTGGTCTGTGATCCTTCATTTTCCAAAGACTATGGTCTGATGTGTGTATGCACCCTGAGTGTGTGTGTGTGTGTGGGGGGGGGGGGGGGGGCGGTTGGTGGTACCGGGCCTAGGGCACTGGGAAGTCCAAATCCGGCCCTGGCTCAGAGGATTTGTAAGTAACTTCTGCTGTGTACAACTCTGCAAATGTAGGAAGTAATGCAACCATTCTCCCCCACCATGCATGCCGGTTAGTGAAGACTGCCTGGATGTCTGAGTGTCGGTTAACCTGCATTTTACTGTATGTCAGAGTTTACTATATGGAGATTATACTGTACAAGTTTGGCCTTGCCATGGGATAAGTAGCAGCACAGTGTTTACTATGCGTTTGTGACATTTTAGTAACTACTGCAAGTGAATACTCCAGAGTTGCAACACTACTGTATGCAGTTACTTACACACATCAGGCATGTGGGAGTTACTGGGGAGATACTAGGCAGAATGTACAGTACTTTACAATACATTCTTTCCTAATTCCATGGTTCAAGGGGAAAGAAATGCTTTTTTTCCCTTACAAGTAGGTACACAAGATAGATTACACACAGCCAAGGTGGCTCCCCCGAGAATCTAGCGTGTATACAGGAAATCCCAACGTCATCTAAAGATTTGGCATGCCACATCGACAGACCTCTGAGTGCATTGTCCTCCTCCCTGTCCACTAGAAGCCGCTCCATTATGCGCTGCCCATTGTCCCTCCTCTTTTATCCATAGTGACAGACTCATCACTAGCATCTAGGCTTATGACATGTCTGTACTGCCCTCGGCCCAGAACTGTCACCCAAAGGATTCAGTCCTTCCAGGTAAAGAAATGGGGAGTGTGTACAAGGCTTTAGACATTTATAGCTGGTTGCAAGATGAAGGGGAAATAACCATTTTAATGGCATTAAAATACAAAATGACCTCTGTAATTCTAGTATAAGTCATACCCTAGTTACATAGTTTGGTTGAAAAACAGACATCCACCTCTTAGGTTTAAGTCCATAGATGTATCATTTTTTTTTATACATTTCAAATTGCCTTTTTCTACTTGTTTTGATGCTTCAGGTTATTCAGCAGGCCCTAAACCGCCAGCCGAGCTCTGCTGCTCAGTATCTTCAGCAGATGTATGCAGCCCAGCAGCAGCATCTAATGCTGCAAACAGCAGCCCTGCAGCAACAGCACCTGAGCAGCACCCAGCTACAGAGTCTCGCCTCTGTACAGCAGGTATTATCTTTACATGAATTTCATCAGACTGCGAATTTACAGTGACATATGTAACCACTAGAGTACAGTAGGATGCAAAAGTTTGGACAACCTTGTTAATTGTCATGATTTTCCTGTATAAATCATTGGTTGTTACAATAAAAAATGTCAGTTAAATATATCATATAGAAGACGCACACAGTGATATTTGAGAAGTGAAATGAAGTTTATTGGATTAACAGAAAGTACACAATAATTGTTTAAATAAAATTAAGTAGGTGTATAAATTTGGGCACTGTTGTCATTTTATTGATTCCAAAACCTTTAGAACTAATTATTGGAGCTCAAATTGGCTTGGTAAGCTCAGTGACCCCTGACCTACATACACAGGTGAATCCAATTATGAGAGAGTATTTAAGGGGGCCAGTTGTAAGTTTCCCTCCTCTTTTAATTTTCTCTGAAGAGTAGCAACATGTGGGTCTCAAAACCACTCTCAAAGGACCTGAAGACAAAGATTGTTCAAAATCTTGGTTAAGGGATTGATCACACTGCAGGCATGCAGTTTTTAAAAACGCCCCCCTACCGCGTGGACAAGCCAGCTTCATTTTGGAATAAGGTGCTGTGGATTGATGAAACTAAAATGGAGTTATTTGGGCATAACAAGGGGTGTTATGCATGGAGGAAAAACATCACAGCATTCCAAGAAAAACACCTGCTACCTACAGTAAAATATGGTGGTGGTTCCATAATGCTGTGGGGCTTTGTGGCCAGTGCAGGGACTGGGAATGTTGTCAAAGTAGAGGGATGCATGGATTCCACTCAGTATCAGCAGATTCTGGAGACCAATGTCCAGGAATCAGTGACAAAGCTGAAGCTTCGCCGGGGCCGGATCTTTCACCAAGACAACAACCCTAAACACTGCTCAAAATCCACTAAGGCATTCATACAGAGGAACAAGTACAACGTTCTGGAATGGCCATCTCAGTCCCCAGACCTAAATATAATTGAAAATCTGTGGTGTGAGTTAAAAAGAGTTGTCCATGCTCAGAAGCCATTAAACCTGAATTAACTAGAGATATTTTGTAAAGAGGAATGGTCCAAAATACCTTCAACCAGAATCCAGACTCTTATTGGAACCTACAGTAAGCGTTTAGAGGCTGTAATTTCTGCAAAAGGAGGATCTACTAAATATTGATTTCATTTCTTTTTTGTGGTGCCCAAATTTATGCTCCTGCCTAATTTTGTTTAAACAATTATTGCACACTTTCTGTAAATCCAATAATCTTCATTTCACTTCTCAAATATCCCTGTGTGTCTCCTATGTGATGTATTTAACTGACATTTTTTATCGTAACATCCAACGATTTACACAGGGAAATCATGACGATTAACAAGATTGCCCAAACTTTTGCATCCCACTGTATTTATCACATGCCATGTTTATAGCAATGTGTTATTATTGAAGGGAATGTACTGTATATATTTGTATGCAATATTTTCAACAATAAATTACGTTTTTTTTTTAATATTTAGTCATTTTAATTAGTTAACCACTTGCCGACCAGGGCTTTCTGCACTGATCGGTGCTGCGTGGGCTCTACAGCCCGCAGCACCGATCAGGAGTGCAGCAGGGCGATCAGACTACCCCCCCATTTTTTCCCCACTAGGGGGATGTCCTGCTGGGGGGGGGTCTGATCGCCGCCGGCAGCAGTTGCTTAGCTGGGGGGCTCTTCAAAGCCCCCCTCCGCAGAGCTTTCCGCCCTCTCGCCCGCTCCCTCCCTCTCCCTTCCCCTGTGAGCTGCGCAGGACGGATTTCCATCCTGCGCATTGAAGGATAGGCTTCAGCCTATCATATGCCGGCAATCCCCAGCCAATCAGAGGCCGGGGATCGCCGATCTGCCTTACGGCGCTGCTGCGCAGCAGCGCCGTATGATGTAAACAGCGGGAATTTCTTCCCCGCCTGTTTACATTTTGCCGGCGAGCTGCGATCAGTGGCTCTCCGGCTGTTCACGGAGACACCCTCCGTGAACTGACATGGAAAGGCCGCTCGATAACCCGCAGACGACCAGTTTACGCCAATCGGCGTTAGCTGGTCGTCAAGAGGTTAAAGATGAAATATTTCTACGGGTATCATTTATACTGTGTGAAGCCAGTAGCTGAGGTTGCAAACAGCTCAGATTGAAGATCCTTGAGGACAATTGATTGGGCAAAGGGGGCATTTATTTCCACACAGTGTCTTAGTAAAAGGGGTTACATAAAAAGCAGTAAGAAATTGTGTCTTATTGTAGCCACGGTGAGAAAACGTACTCCTGGATTTTATACACATGTTGAGGAGGGTGTAGTAAGGTTAAAATGCTTAATTATATACAGAGTAGAGAGGAAGTGTAGCTGCAGTGCTGGCCACAAGTTAATCTCTCAGCACAAAGAGGAGGTGGTTGTGGTCAGTAGATCTTTTCAGTGCTGGGGAAGGAACAAGGAGCTAGAGGACCATGGTCAGAGCCAGCTTGTCTGTGCCTGTGTGAATGTGTAGCAGAGAGCTTCTGTGTGCAAACTACTTCGTAATTGCATTTTCTTGGCTGCAAAGCTTTCTGATTGAATGTAATGTTAGATCACTTAGCAAGCACCTACGAATAGAGCAGGAAGGGTAACAATACACAGGTAACCTGATATAGGGAAGTTTATTCCAAGTAATTGGTCAAATTACAAAGGAATGCTGTTCCCATATTTCTGGTTGTTGTGTAGCTCCTGATTGTGCTCGTGGTGATCTTTGGATCCTTTGGCTTTTAAGACATTACAGGTCAAACTCGTGCACAGGTCATACTATGATAAAGTGGTATAGCTAGCAAAATGCATATATAGAGGCAAAGCCGGCCTTTGATATGAGCGACCGGAGCGGTCGCTCAGGGCGCCAGCTTCCAAGGGGGCGCCTATAGCTGGTTGCCTATACTGAGGGCACCTACACCTGATTTTCTATACTGAGAGCACCTATAGCTGGCTACCTATACTGAGGGCTCCAACACCTGTCTTCCTATACTGGGGACACCTATAGCTGGCTACCTATACTGAGGGAGGGCACCTACTCCTGGCTACCTATACTGGAGGCACCTACGCTTGGCTACCTATGGGGGGGGGGGGCTAGAGACCTTCAACTGACTTCCTATACTGGGGGCACCTATGCTTGGCAACCTATATTGAGGGCACCTATACATGAGATCCTATACTGGGGGCACATATACCTGGATACCTATCTATACCGAGTCTGAGGGCATTTTGGAGGGGGAGGGGGGCGCACTGCAGCTATAATGCGTGGTTGTCAGTGCTGTGCTATCATTGTAAATGGGGGGGGGGGAGGCGGCTAACTGTCCCACTGATTGTTTTTATTAATATTCCTGAAAGGTTCTAGCCTTCATTTTTAAGTGTATTTATGATAATGCACTCTTTCCATCCATTTGTGGTTATGAATAGTATTTTTCTATTATACATATGTGACGTATCATGAAGATCTGAGCATTTGGCATGATGTGTCACAACGTCAAAAAAGTTGGGAACCACTGTTCTAGGAGATATCTCAGGAGAAAAGGGGAATGGCATATGGGCCTGTGTGTGTGTATACGTGCGTACGTGTATATGCACGTGAGAAAAGGATGAAGGAGGGAAGGGCACAAAAATCAGGTTTTGCTCAGGGCGCTGTGAAACCTAAGGCCGGCCCTGTATAGAGGCTATATACTATGACTGGAAATATGTTTGGATAATACATTTTACAAAATGGCTGATTCCAATAATACCTACTGTGACCATGGGAAGAATCATGGTTTTTACAATGATGACAGCACTTTGGGTCAAAGGGAAGTAGGATAACTACATATTAAATAAGGAGTTGCGAGATGGGCTTTTATCTAGTGTCTGTTGTGCCAACAGACACACATTTTATCTGTTGAGGGTGCTCATCTGATTACTTCAAACGTGGGGCAATCAGACATCAAGCACAGCAATTTGCCTTAAGAGCCCATCAAACCACCACTGGTAATGATACAGCTTATCAAACAGATGGGGATATATATTGTCCCTTCTGTATGTTGCCTAAAATTTGCAATATACTGGAAATTCTTTTGGTGGCCAATAAAACAATGAAATGATAGCCAGACTTTGGGATAGACAGGTACTTTGAGTGCTTACCAACAATGCTAAAGCTGAAGTATATGGCCGAAGGTGTGTATCAGTGAGAATGGTGTTATGAAAGGGTTAACAATGAGGAAGAAATTAGAGTTGGGTGTCAGGAAGGGGTTAATGTCCAGAGGGAGTTTAGGGTTAGGCCTCAGGGAAGGATTAGGTGGAGAGGATATGGCTAGGTGTCAGGAAGAAGATTTAGCATTAAACACCCCCTCCCCCCAGTGGTGTTCTTGAGTGTGGCTCGGGGTTACTTAAAAGTGCAAAAAGCGGTAACGTTGGGTGGGGAATGGGCAGCACAGTGTATCGGTTTAGAACTCACCTCCCCAGGATCCGGCCTCACACAGCCTATCTTCATTGTATCTTCTGAGGCGCCACATGTCTGTGGTGAGAGTGCCTTATGTAATAAGATGACAGATGGTGCTCTCAGCACAGAGACGCCTCCAGGAGGAAAGGATGAAAATGTGCTGCATGTAGCCGGATTCTGGGGAGGTGAGTTAAGTCTCTGCTTAGGGCATGGGAGGCACCTCCTCGTCCTTTACTGAAGAGGAGAGCACGCTCTGGCTGCACTAAACTGGAAGGGAGGCAATCTCTGGCTATCTACACTGGTGGGGATTCTCTGGCTACCTAAACTGGGATGGGGGCTCTCTGGCTGCCTATACTGGCAGTCTGATTATTTCAGTATTTTAACACTTAAAGTGGTGAACAATGTACCACTTTTATATGCAAAAATCTTGAAAGAATTAGACCACCAAGGAGGTTAAATGTATCAGACAGGGCTAGGTGATTGATGGAGGAGATGTGTCGCAACATCAAAGAGAACAGCATTGTTTATTTAAAAATAACAGAGAAGTAGTATTTATTTTATTTATACTGCGCTGTGCATCACATACCATAGTAGGCACCATAGCTACATAAGTAATTCAAGGTGCCCTACAATACAATTAGAACATTCACCAACACAAGTACAAAATTCATACATAGGTCATGTGTTGTTTAAACATCACCAATACTGGCACATGTTCAGTTAATAGACAAAGTACTAGTCTAAAGGGTAGTGGGGTAGAGACACTTGGTGAAGAGACAGTGGCATAGCAATAGGAGGTGCAGAGGTAGTAACCGCATTGGGGCCCTTGGGCTAGAGGGGCCCCGAGAGCCCACCCTTCAAACACAGTATTAGCTCTTTATTGGTCATGTGCTGATAATATTCACTTCTATAGTTGATTTGAATAGTAGTGATCATTATCACACTGTCTCCCATCCCCTTCTTGCACCTCTGACACTGTGGTTGTCCTTGATTGGTTTTGGTGTGCTCTATCAATTGTTCTCTATAGCATGCTTGGGGCCCCCCAATGCTTAACTTGCACTGGGGTCCACGGCTTCTTAGTTACGCCACTGTGAAGAGATGAAAGGTATAGCAAATAAGGCAGTTAGCCTCAACATCTTACTATGACTAACTACAAGTATCAATAACTATATGACCAGTTATGTGTTTACTGGTACCAAGTGCTGAAACTCATTTCATCAAGTTGTCCCATACCCAAAATAGCACTCTTTGCTGACATCACAGTAAAATGTATTATTCATAAAGGCACTAAATCAGGGCTGCCCAATAGGTCGATCGCGATCTACCGGTAGATCGCGACCGCCTGATTGGTAGATCGCGGCCTCATGGCCGCGTCCTATTGAATTTTGCAGCCAGTAGCTTTAGAACTATCAGATTCTGCTGCTGGCCGCTGATCTTGCACGGAGGAGAGAGGCGTGGCTGAGAGGCCAGAGGCGGCTCTGCTATGACGGATGGCTGGGGGCGGCGCTGGACACAATACTTCCGCCTCCACTCATGCTGCCCGCCGGAGCCTCCATCAGCCGTCGAATTACATATCTGCCCTGCAGGCAGCCGCGGCTGAGGGGGTGAAGCCAGGACGCCACTGCTGGAGGGAGGTAAGTTGTGTGTACCTGGGCTCCCATAGCTATACCTATACTGAGGCACCCTGCTAACCTATACTGAGGCACCCTGCTAACCTATACTGAGGCACCCTGCTAACCTATACTGAGGCACCCTGCTAACCTATACTGAGGCACCCTGCTAACCTATACTGGGGCACCCTGCTAACCTATACTGGGGCACCCTGCTAACCTATACTGAGGCACTCTGCTAACCTATACTAAGGCACAAAGGCACATACATCCTGATAACCTATACTGAGGCACCCTACCAACCTAAACTGAAGGCATACACACCTAGCTAACCTATACAGATGGCACATATACTTAGCTAACTGAAGGGACCTATTCCTAACTACCGTTCCGGGGGGGGAAGGGGGGGGGGGGGTTGGGGGGTCGTTTGCCTTTGAAACGTCGGTAGATCTCCTGGCCTCAGTGACTTTTAAAGTAGCTCGCGAGCCGAAAAAGTGTGGGCACCCTTGCACTAAATGATACTTTGCAAATGTAGTTTGTGCAAGAATATATTCATTACCTTCAAGGTGGAGAAGTATTCACCTAACCTCGATCTTAAAGATGTTGATGTTTTCAAGTCATAGCAGTGATGTTTGACTACTGAGGTGTGCTTTCACGTGAGTTGAGACAACGTCTTTATAGGGCACATTTACATATGGAAGAAGACTGTGTGTAATAATCACCTTACAATATGCAATCTGAGGGTACACTCAATCTCCAATCGAACCACATTTAGGTAGTATAAGAGACTACCTGAACAATATATTCAAATTATGTTCAGTCTATTGGTACTTCATTGGTAAGATTTTACAGTCAGACTTCATACTGCATGGGATACTTTAGTCACTGTGCAAAAAGATCTCATCCTAAAGGTGCCCATTAATGGTATAATTTTTTCACCGAATGTGATCTTTCAGTGCAATTTTTATGGATTGTATAGAAAATTCACTGTTTATGTAGGCAATCGTTAAGGAACAATTCTTTGGTTGATTGCTAAATAGGATAAAATCGATCTGAAAGTTGGATTTTATGATCGAATTTGAAGAAAGAATCGTTCGGTAAATGTGAACAATTAAAAATTGCCTTCCGATTAGTTATGATCGTTAAATCGCATTGAAAGATTGCATGTAGTGAAAATTTGTACTGTTAATGGGAACCTTTACGGGTATATTTATCAATGTTTATTAAACATTACCCTGAGAGATGCTTAAATCCTCATTGGCCTAATCAGTTGGCTGTTGACTATAATTACAGTTGCTCACAGTGCATTGCTTGTTGTATATCTGCTGAGAACAGTATTACAGTATATGATGTTCATTCTTCTGTTTATTTTAGTTGTTTTCTTATTCCTTGTCTTTGTTCTAGGCAGGTGGGTCTGGTGACAGGCGGTCAGCTTCCCCCACTATAACTAACCAGCAGTCAAGTGTTACTCAGCCTTCAGTAAGTGCAAGCACTTCCCATTGTCTTCTGCCAAGCTCCTAATAAAACTTGTCCTTTCACAGTACATCAGTTGCTGTCAGCTATAACTGAACAGACAACTGATATGCAGCCCAGGTAAAGGTAATGTCCATGTTTCTCTATGGCACAGTTAACAATATATGCGTTTTAGCTGAAAGTTTTTTCACAATGTGTTGCTATGGAATACTGATCAATTTAAAATACATCAGTTCTTCAGCGTACAGTGAGGCCCCGTTTACACTTAATCAGTTAGTGCGCGGTTTTTTTCTTCTCCATTGCAGTGCATTGTGAAAAATATTTCAGTTAAAACGCGTTAAGTGTGAAAGGTGCAATAAAAAAAAAACATGGGCATTACTTTTAAAAACAGTTGTCCATTCAGTTATAACTGAGAGCAACTGATTAAATGTAAACGGGGCCTTAGGCCTCACAATCGTTTTCTAAAATTATTTTTTGACCATACTGTGGCTGTTCGCTGTCATACTCCAATAAGGAAGCCATGATGCGGCTTTTTTACTCTAGGCATTCAGCTGAAATACATGTACAGCAAGTGAATTGTTACATGGTTTGATTGACAAATGACATTTGTCCATCAAGTCTTACTGCAAAGCAAGTCAGTTGACACCCTATTACATATACGGCTCAATCACATGGGCAGTTAAAGGAATACGCTGATCCTGAGTCAGGTATTAAAAATTACGAAGTAGGATGGTGTTAATTTGCCGGCTGTGGACCTCTGTTTAGGAGTAGATAGGCCATGGCTGTCATTCCCTTCTCCAGTGTGCCAGCCTCAATATTATTATTTTTATTATTATTATGGATCTGTGCAAAGTAGAATACAAACATAGGTGCATAATACAGATATGGTAAACAACATTAATACAGGCAATGGCCACCAAAAAACACAGCAGTTACAAAAAGCAGCTGGAGAGCAGGGTTGCCAACCGTCCGTCAAAATACGGGCAGTCCGTCTATATAACATTAAATTTACCCTGTCCGTACTGCCCGTATTTTTAGGACATGCGTCCGTTAAAACAAGTACTTATGAGCCCACAGTGTATTTACTGGTGAAATGTGCCCATATAGTGTACTTATTGGTGAAATGTACCCACATAGTGTATTTACTGGTGAAATGTGCCCATATAGTGTACTTATTGGTGAAATGTACCCACATAGTGTATTTACTGGTGAAATGTGCCCATATAGTGTACTTATTGGTGAAATGTACCCACATAGTGTATTTACTGGTGAAATGTGTCCATATAGTGTACTTATTGGTGAAATGTACCCACATAGTGTATTTACTGGTGAAATGTGCCCATATAGTGTACTTATTGGTGAAATGTGCCCACATAGTTTATTTACTGGTGAAATGTGCCCACATAGTGTACTTAGTGCTGAAATGTGCCCACATAGGTTCAGCTATGTTTCTCTCCTCCTGAAATTCACAAGACGTTTTCTAAAAAGCCCGCTACTGACCCCGCCCCCTGACTCCGCCCCCTGTCCGTCCAAACCTTGGGTGTCCAGATTTTTTGACCATTTTGTCCAGGAAAAATAAGAAATTGGGTTGGCAACCCTGCTGGAGAGAGCCCTGCTCTTGTGAGCTGGCTCTCTAAAGGATTCCATCAGCTGCATCCACACTGCCTCCCTCATCAGGATCCTTGTGAGGAACAGCCAGGAATAGTAGCTAGTAGCTGCATGGTTGCATCTTCCACCTCTGTGAACAGTTCCCAAGCTTTGTAACTTCCAGTACCATGTCCGTTATCATTGAAGACTGAATGATCAGTGAGATGATGTCAATACAGTCCTCAGTGATTACACAGAAGAGACAGATCACACAAGTTGCACATGATGGAAGGTGTTGTGATGTAACTGAAAGATGGACAGAGTAGGTATATCTACGCATTAACTTCAGAAAACCGGAGATGATCTGCACCAAACAACACCAAACAGTGTATTGTGGCCTCTGAAAATGTCAAACTCAATTTTGTTTCTAGGCAATGAGGCTAATAAACATAGCACCACTGTATGTATAGAATAATCAATGACTTTATTATTTCACAGTAAGGATAACAATACAATTCTTCTCCCACTTGCACATGTGTATATAGTAATATGATTGAATAGTAATGATACACATAGGATACAGTATGTTGCAATAATAGAATCTTTGTGGTTCCAATAAGGACTCCAAAAGGATTGAAACTTGACCAACGCAAGCAATATTGTGGCAATATATACATTCAAAATTATGAGAAAAATTTCAAGAGAAGAAATGGCTGTTCCTTCACTAGAGTGATTCAAGCGCCATGCCAGATGAGCTGGTACCAAAAGACTAAAGTGGCAGGTGTGCCAGTTAGGCAGGTAACTTCAGATACTTATCAGAGGTTTGGTATTGCACTGTAAGCCCCGGGAGGCAAGTCGAGAAATCCATAGTGTAGCAAGAAAAGGTGCAATCCTAATTCACCAGGTGGCCCGAGATTCTCTGCAGTAATGATAGCGCTTTGGATGGAGCCAAAGCTTTGGAAAGTGTCGGCGTTTGCAGCTGGACATTCTGTGTTTATACTTAGAGGGGAGGCCAATGACACGACCGGAAGTCACGTAACCGGAAATGACGTGTTGGAACACACCACGATTAGCAGAAATATGTGTTGGAACACGAAAGTAGTAGTACTGCAATTGGCGTAAATCCCCATTCTAATGCGGAAATTCTAACCATGCTGGAACACGGAAGGTGTTAGGGATATGGACTGAGAAACACAAGCTTCATAAGGGGAAATAACGATTAACATAACATGTTAACTTCATTCAACTTCAACAAGAAGCTGCAAAACAAAAATGGGAACTTTGGTAATTTGACTGGCCATGATGTGCAGCTGCAAGGTGTGAATCAGAATAAATATGCGTGAAAACACCATATGCTGACCTCTCAGGTATACATTAGAGATTTCTGCTTCAGCCTGCAAGAATTATTAAGCTACATACAGTACATTTTCCTTGACCTTGGGCCCTTAAAGTGAACCAAGCACCATTTTTTGCACCAAGTGCATCTCAAAAGCACATGAAAAATGCATGCCAACAATATGTCTCATTATTAAAATAAAACTTCCATTTTACCTTTTATTTTACATTCAAAGCTTAGCAATTACGTTTTATTAGCCTACTTCAGCAGGCCTGCCCGTCCATCCCCGGCCGCAGAGATTTCAGGAAGCTAATTTTTTTTATTATAGTCATTACCAAGAAGTAAACAATACCTTTTCATCAACAGAGTGGGGTGGGTAATTAGGACAGTTTCTTCAAAGAGATTATCTATAGTGAATGTGTCAAGATACAGTGGGATGTAAAAGTTTGGGCAACCTTGTTAATCGTCATGATTTTCCTGTATAAAATGTTAGTTGTTACAATAAAAAATGTCAGTTAAATATAAATCATATAGGAGACACACAGGGATATTTGAGAAGTGAAATTACCGTATTTTTCGGACCATAAGACGCACTTTTTCTCCCCCCAAAATGGGGGGGAAAAGTCCCTGCGTCTTATGGTCCAAAGGTGCCCAACAAAGGTGGTTTATGGGGCCCTGCATCGTCCTCCCCGTGTTGTGTCCCCGTCTCCATTGTCCTCCTTGCTTATGTCTCTGCCCACCTGTGTTGCCCGCCCCCATCTCACTTGTCCGCAATGTCCAGCTGCCTGTCACATCCCCCTGCCACGTTACTGGCATATGTGTCCTGCGTCCCCTCATTATATACAGCTGTGTATGAAAAAAAGATCGATACTTACCAAACAGCTAATGACGCGGCAGGAGTCCCACGCCGAGATGAGAAGCCCCGCATTAGTTACCGATCACCGGGACTCGCTTCAGCTTGATCCAGCGCTGTGCAGCCAATCAGGCGTGGGAGCTGCATCATGCTCATCCAATCACCGCCGCCTGCTATTCTGACTGGAAGCGCTAGTGATTGGCCTCCGGGACCATCGCTTCCAGTCAGAATAGCAGGCGGCGGTGATTGGATGAGCGTGATGCAGCTCCCACGCCTGATTGGCTGCACAGTGCTGGATCAAGCTGAAGCGAGTCCCGGTGATCGGTAACTAATGCGGGGCTTCTCATCTCGGCGTGGGACTCCTGCCGCATCATTAGCTGTTTGGTAAGTATCGATCTTTCTTTCATACACAGCGGTATATAATGAGGGGACACAGGACACATATGCCAGTAACGTGGCAGGGGGATGTGACAAGCAGCTGGACATTGCGGACAAGTGAGATGGGGGCGGGCAACACAGGTGGGTATTGTAAAGCACTGCACTGCTTTCTGAACACACAAGGCGACAGCATGCTTTTAATCCCATCACCACGCATTAAACAAGGATTTCTCATTTAAAGGGAAAGTCCTACTGCACAGAAAATTAACTTATTACTTCAATCTACATCCAGCTAACGGTGGCCATACATCATCATCATCGACCATCTAATTAGATTTATATAATCAGATTGGATTAAAATCTGTGCCGCCAAGAGCATGCCCAATCGACGATGCAATCAATTTGGGGCTGAAATTGGTTGCATGTATTGACCGGACATGCTGCAAGATGTTGGGCCGACATGCTCGGATGCGCGGCGGTAATGGTGTGGTGATGAACGTCCCGGCACTGTCCCTCCAATGTAAAATGTTCCCCAGTATACTGCAGTATACTTTACCTGTCCAGGTCCACTGCTGGCTCAGCGCTCCTTCTTCCTACAAGAGCCACACGTGGTTGCCAATGTAACGTGTTCTCCACAGAATCGATTCAGTTTCCTTTCCTCTTCTATGTAGTAGACTTGGGGTAAAAAACGTTCAAACAAACATTAGGTATATTTGAGAAAGGCAGTTATGGTAAGCACAAACAATGATATTTACACTTTGCCATATAGCTAGAAAAGTAATCTTATCTCATTGGAATCAGCCTATCATACCCACCAAAGCTGAATGGATTAACACAGTTAACAAAATCCTCCCACTATGTAAAATGACATTTAAAAGTCAGAACTGTCCCAATAAATTTGAGTATATTTGGTCTGGATGGTGTGATAAATATTGTAGGAATGTATTGACAGACATTTTACAGTGGTTTGCAAAAGTATTCGGCCCCCTTGTTTTCCACATTTTGTCATATTACTGCCACAAACATGAATCAATGTTATTGGAATTCCACGTGAAAGACCAATACAAAGTGGTGTACACGTGAGAAGTGTAACGAAAATCATACATGATTCCAAACATTTACAAATAACTGCAAAGTGGGGTGTGCGTAATTATTCAGCCCCCTTTGGTCCGAGTGCAGTCAGTTTCCCATAGACATTGCCTGATGAGTGCTAATGACTAAATAGAGTGCACCTGTGTGCAATCTAATGTCAGTACAAATACAGCTGCTCTATGAGGGCCTCAGAGGTTGTCTAAGAAGATATTGGGAGCAACAACACCATGAAGTCCAAATAACACACCAGACAGGTCAGGGATAAAGTTATTGAGAAATTTAAAGCAGGCTTAGGCTACAAAAAGATTTCCAAAGCCTTGAACAACCCACAGAGCACTGTTCAAGTGATCATTCAGAAATGGAAGGACTATGGCACAACGGTAAACCTATCAGGACAAGGCCGTCCACCTAAACTCACAGGCCGAACAAGGAGAGCGCTGATCAGAAATGCAGGACAACTAACAGATCTAAATCCAATCAAGAATCTGTGGCAAGATCTGAAAACTGCTGTTCACAAACGCTGTCCATCTAATCTGACTGAGCTGGAGCTGTTTTGCAAAGAAGAATGGGCAAGGATTTCAGTCTCTAGATGTGCAAAGCTGGTAGAGACATACCCTAAAAGACTGGCAGCTGTAATTGCAGCAAAACATGGTTCTACAAAGTATTCACTCAGGGGGCTGAATAATTATGCACACCCCACTTTGCAGTTATTTTCTTTTTAAAAATGTTTGGAATCATGTATGATTTTCGTTCCACTTCTCATGTGTACACCACTTTGTATTGGTCTTTCACGTGGAATTCCAATAAAATTGATTCATGTTTGTGGCAGTAATATGACAAAATGTGGAAAACTTCAAGGGGGCCGAATACTTTTGCAAACCACTGTAAAATTATATACCAGGTGGGGTATTCTGTTACATGCTGCCTGAGGAGAACCTTAAAAACTATGCATACAGTACATCCAGATTGCCGTGTACCACTACATTTAAAGCGTGCATACCTGATCAATAAATGTTTATAATTTCTGACAGACCGATTTAATTTTATGCTCGATAAACTCCAGTGGGTGGATAGGATTTATAAGAAGGTACCTAAGATGGCGCCACCAACGGCTGCCTCAGCACATGGCTCCTGCTTTTTCTCTCTCTTTTTCTCTTTCTAGTAGTTTTAGCACACGGTTTTTAGTAGTTTTAGTAATAGTTTTAGTAGTAGCCTTTAAACCTACCTCCAGAATCAGGCAGAAGGAATCTTGTGCCCACAGATGTCCTGAGCCCCGATCGGCTGCAGGAACACGGAGGACCCATTGCTCTGCCACTGTTGCTCCTGGAATGATCCAGCGGATGATAGTCCACTGTTGGGGTGCATATTGTTTCGGCGCAGCTCAGTTCGTCGCTGTAAGAGCTGTCAAACTCCGATGCGGCGTTAAAAACTATTCCCCCTCTGAGTGGTCGCACTCGGATGGAGATGCAATTCGGGGTCTGGCAGCCGCCAGAGCCCCGAATTGCCGCTACGCGCCATCGCTCGGCTCTGAGAGCCGCACGCCGAAATAAGCTGATCCATCCACTGTTGCCCCTGGAAGATCCAGCGGATATAATCACCTGCCTGAGCCGCTGGCCCAGTCTAGCCGGGGCTGCCGCTCTCCCCTGCACCGACATCTCTGCTCTTCACTGCGGCCAGACTACAGGCTCCATGTGCTCAGCACATGGGCCCCGCCATCTCTGAAGCCGGCACCGCTGTTGCCAGGGGACCTGATAAACGGGCCACCTGCACCGCCAAGCTCCCTGGCCACCCACGGAGGAAAGTGACTCTACTGCCTGCCATCTGCTGCTCCCTCGCTCTATCGGGATCCTTCTATGGGGAGCGCCACTCACCGCTGGACTGCCGCTGTTTCCTCCCCGCTCGCCTAGGCCACCCACATGGAAGGGCTGCCTGCCAGCTGCACCAGGGAGCGCCACTCGCGGCCGGACTGCCGCCGCTTTCTCCCTGCTTGCCTAGGCCACCCACATGGAAGGTCTGCCAGCTGCACCAGGTCCTACAAGAAGAGACCCGCTACCTGCCAGCCTGCTCCTGTATCAGGGAGAAGAGGCATCTCTGACCACATCCGATTGGTCCCCCTCTGCCACAGGGTCCTAGGACTGAATCTGACCCCAGTGTAGCCCCTTGCCCGCACCTGCAGCACGAGTATATTCCAGCTGATCTGCCAGCCTGCACCAGGACTCAGGGACCTCCATCTGACGTCAGGTACTCCTTTGTGTCTGCCCTCTCTGCCATTGGAAACTGCTGCCATACTCTCTGCTGTACTGACTGTGCCCACACACCCATGCTTCACCCCTGCCCACTGGCCCTGCTCACTCATAAATTGCCCATGTTCACGTCAGGAATAGAGGGGACACACTATTGCTCTCACAGCCTTGCCCCTGCTGCAAGGCTGGCATGTACTTTATGCCCCCAGCACACTGGCGCACTCGCCTGACCTCTCCTGGGTCCAGGTAGTACACTGGCGCACTCTCCCGATCCTTCATGTGTCCAGATATGCCCCTGGCATCTGAAGTTAATGGTCCCTGGAGGATGCTCCCCCCATACAAGAATGGTCGTTCATTACCCTCTTTGCCACCTCAGATCCCTTGCACTGCTTACACAAGATCGCAGCTCACCCTCTAGGAATTATGCGGCACTTCCCTCCCTGAGGGCAGAATCCTCTACAACTCCATTTGGAGCCACATACAAAAAATCACCAGCTCTGCCCCACGGGTCAGGTCAGGACAGGACAATGGCGGAGGGGCAGTCACGCGAGGGCCCTTGTGAGGCTGAGAAATTAGGAAAATGTAATACTCACCTTCGGTCATTTCCTTTCCTGGTGCCTATTCATGGCAGCTGGGTAAGCCCCGCCCCCTTAACCCATAGGACAGATTAAAGCGGACCCAAGCCAAACATTTTTTTAATTCAAAATATTTAGTTGCACCACTCTGACACATACAAATATAAATAAACACTCCTTCAAGCCTATGAGCATTTCAGTGCATGATTTTCACCTTCCTCTTTGCATAACTAGGGTTATACAGGTGGCAGCCATTAGCAATTTCTACATTGCTGGACACCATCTACTCCACCAGTTTGCCGGATTATTTGCCGGCAATATGAAAGGAAGGGAGGAGTTTCTCCAATAAATGTAAAATATTTTATATTTGTCATCATGCAGCGGATAAAAAGCTGCTATTTATTATTATAATTTAGAAAATAGATTTTATTTCTGAAATCTTGTATTTTTAGTTTGGGTCCACTTTAACTACAGTATATAGCTGTCTTAGTGTGTGTCCCCCTTTTAATCTTATAGTATATATCGTCCTCCCGAAGGAAAAAGTGGGAGGGAAATGCCCTATGCTGCCATGAATAGGCACCAGGAAAGGAAAATTACCGAAGGTGAGTATTACATTTTCCTAATTTCCAGGTGCCATCATGGCAGCATACTAATTAGGAAATAACTCGCCACAATTTGCAAGGGAGGGAAACACACTTTACTTATTCATTAGTAGCAGATACAATAACAGACTTTGCAAAAGTAGCAAAAGACAATACTGTTGGGTCAACTCGGTAATGGTCTATAAACGTGTGTTTTGATGACCAATTTGCAGTTCTACATATTGTAGCCGCCGAGACACCCGCAAAGGAAGCCCATGAAGAGGTGATGCCTCTAGTAGAATGGGCAGTAGTGCATTCGGGCACAACATGGCCACTAGCCTTGTAAGCCCTTTGAATAGTCTTTTTAATCCAGGTAGCAATTGTTCTTGCTGAGGCTGCTTGTCCTTTTTTTGCTCCAGAAGGAAGTACAAACAAATGATCTGTTTTCTTAAAGGATTTTGTAGCTTCCAGGTAAGTTTTAATCACTGCGACTAGATCTAGAGGATTAGGATCTTGTGACTGCTGATTCCTTGGAATAGAAGGTAAAGTCCACTCAGGACTGATGTGGAATGTAATGACCACTTTTGGCAGAAAATGCGCCATAGGACGCAACATGACTCTATCTTCAAACAAAGTCAGAAAAGGCTCCTCACATCCAAGAGCATGAATTTCAGACACTCTTGCTGCTGACGTAATTGCCACCAGGAACACAGTTTTATGCGTAATATTCCACACAGTACAAGACGAGGAGTTTGCAAAGGTATCTGTAGATAGAAAATCTAATACAATGGTCAAATCCCACTTTGGGAACAACGTCTTTTTAGGAGGACGCAACTTCAGACTTGCTTTCAGGAACTGCTGGATTAAAGGATATTGCGACCACCTGACTCCTGTGGACACTGATAAGGCAGATATCTGTGACTTCAGAGTATTATAACCTAAGCCTAATTCTAAACTAGCTTGCAAAAAACCTAGAATATTCACCACTGAAGGAGCAGATGGATTAAATTGTGTGGCAATTGCGAAATCTTTAAACTTTTTCCAGACTCTAGAATAGGCTGAATTAGTTGACACTTTTCTTGACTTTAATAATGTATTGATCACGGATTCCAAACAACCTAATTGTACTAATCTCGACCTCTCAGCAGCCAAACTTTCAAATGAAGCTTCTCTGGATGTGCATGGTAGATTTGTCTCTGGCATAAGAGATCCTGAGATAGTGGCAGTGACCACGGAAATCCTACAGTCATCTGGAGTAAGAGAGGGAACCAAACCCTTTTGGGCCAGTAAGGAATCAGGGCAATCACTGTCGCTTTTTCTTTCCCTAGCTTGCGAAGAAATTTGTGGATGAGAGGTACTGGAGGGAAGGCATATAGAAGGCCCTGCGGCCAAGGCTGTATCAGAGTATCCACTGCCTCCGTTCCCATGCATGGGTATCTGGAATAAAACCTGCTGGTTTTGTTGTTCTCCTGTGAGGCAAACAGATCCAGAATTGGCTTCCCATACCGTTTCGTGATCAGATTGAACGTCTGTGGATTCAAAGACCACTCGTTGTTGTTCATCGGATGTCCGGAGAGGAAATCTGCTGTTAGATTTCGGACCCCTGGAATATACGTTGCCTTTAAATCTTGAAGATTGACTTCTACCCATCTCATTATCATATTCAGTTCCTCCATCAGAAGAGAACAGTGCGTACCTCCCTGGCGTCTGATGTACGACACTGCCGTTTGATTGTCTGGTTGTATCCACACTGATTTTTTCTGGAGATGTGGAGCAAAAGCTTGAAGGGCTAAACCAATAGCTCGAAGTTCTAATAGGTTTGATGAGTCTCGAGACTGGTAATTGGACCATCTGCCCTGAGCTGACAGATTGTTGAAATGGGATCCCCAACCTGTTTTGCTGGCATCCGTTGTCACTATCAACCAAGTTGGTTCCAAGAGAGGGTGGCAGTTCAGAAGATTCCTTGAGGACATCCACCATTGTAGATCATTCTTGACTTTCTCGGGAATCAATATTAACTGAGTATATGCCGTTTTGTTCCATTGCTGCAGGAAGTTTAGCTGAAATTGACGACTGTGCCAGTGACTCAACTTCACCATGGGAATTGATGATGTCATCAAGCCTATTAATCTTAAACAAGTCCTGGCCGAGACGTAAGCCTGATCTAATATTGTTGAAACAAAAATGTTTATCTTGTGTACTTTCTCCTGAGTCAGGGATACTGTATTCAGTATTGTGTTGAATTGTGCTCCTAAGTAGATCATAGATCTGACCGGAACCAAAAGACTCTTGTTCCAGTTGATTATCCATCCCATGTCTTGAAGAAGCTTTAGGGCTTGATCGCTGTGACGAAGTAGAACAACTTCTGACTGTGCCAGTATCAATATATCGTCCAGATAATGATACATTTTTATATTGTCCTTTCTCAGGATTACAATAGTTTCTTGAAGCACCTTTGTGAAGGTACGGGGAGATATGGAAAGACCGAAAGGTAGGGCTGTGAATTGGAAATGGATGTCCGCGAAATGAAATTTGAGAAATTTTCAAAATTGTCTGTGTATTGGGATATGGAGATAAGCGTCCTTGAGGTCTATGGAAATCATAAAGTCGTTTGGTTGGATGGATGATATTATGGAATGTAAGGACTCCATTTTGAATTTTTCTAGTAGAATATGATGATTCAATCTTTTCAAATCTATGACTGGTCTCCAGTCCCCTGTCTTCTTTCTTACCAGAAAAATGGGAGAATAGACTCCCTGATATTGCTGTTTTGAAGGAACTGCTTCCACGGCCCTCTGTTCCACTAAAGTTTTCACATACTGGAAAAGAAATATTCTTTTTTGTTCCGACTTTGGCATCTTTGTTGGAACGAAGATTCTGTGAGGCAATTGCGTCTTGAACTTCCACGAGTGACCCTTGGTTATGGTCTTCAAAGTCCATTTGTCTTGAACGTTGTCCACCCATATAGGACGAAATAGAGCTAACCTCGCCCCCACCGGACCGACATGAGTGGACAATGCCTCAACAGGGCCTTTGTTGTGACTGAGAGGCAGTGGAAGCTGCCTTGACTGACTTTGCCAACGTAGACTGTGAGCTCTTCCAATTTTTTCGGTACTGGCGTCCTGGCCTATAGGCTCTATCATCCCTGAAATTGTTTGATTGCTGCGTCCTCTGAGTGAAGTGTTGTTTTCTAACCTTTCGATCCTGAGGCAACATACCTGACTTTCCTCCTGTTTTTTTGTGAATAGCTGCATCCATTTTCTCCCCGAATAATAGTTTGCCATCATAAGGTATTTTCACCCAATTCTGTTTGGAAGAAATATCTGCTGACCAGTGCTTCAGCCAGAGGGATCTTCTTGCAGTAACAGAAGTAAGAATTGACCTAGACGCTAGTCTAACCGTATCAATGGCAGCTTCACTCATAAAGTCCGCCGTAATTCGCAAATCATCTAGGGCCGAAATAATCTGATCAGGATCCACTTTAGCCTTTATAGCGTCCTCAATATTAGCAGTCCAGTTCTTAACAGCTCTTGCAATGGATGTTAGTGCTATAGCCGGCTTTGCTGAACCACCTGCAAGAAGATATAGCTTCTTTAAATCTGAGTCAATTCTTCTATCAAGGGGATCTTTAAATGCCACAGGATCATCCATGGGTAAGGTAACATGTTTTATTAAATTCGACAGTGAAGAGTCCACAAGAGGAGCGTTGTTTAAAGATTTTGTGTCTTCCTCCGGAAGAGGATACATTTTTGATAACTTGTTATTGAGACTTTGTTTTTTCTCTGTATTTTCCCATTCTTCAAACATTAAACTCTTAATTTCAGGCATCATCGGAAAAGATGGGCCCACTTTTTGCAAATGAGGATAATATTTGCCCACTGTAACTGCTGTATCTTCAGACTCTTCCCATGAGATTGCTTCCTTGACCGATGCTATATAAGCTGGGATCATGGAAAAATCAAAGTTTCCAGTTGGATCTATATCCTCTTCATCCAGAGCTTCTGCTTGGTTAGCTGAAGAATCGGTTTCTTTTGTAGGAATGAAAGTAGCAAACTCTTCTCTGACTACTTTGCGAATTAGTTCCAATGCTTCCGAAGATTCCTCTTCTTTGCGCCCCGCCCCATTTAAGAAACAAGTGTTGCGTAACTTTTTTCCCGGCAAGGCAGGTAAATCGCATGCCCAGCAGGTTGGATTTCTATATCGTGGAGGTGACCTGCTTCTAGAGCGTGAACGATTAGTAATATTGGTGACTCCTGTAGTAATGATCTCTTGAAGGTGATCTCCTCCTTGCAGAATTATCTTTATAAACCGTCTCCTTTTTGCGATCTGATGTTTCTTCCTTTTTTCTTGGATTTGTGCTTCTTAGACTTCTCCTTAGAACGGGCTCTGTCAGGGCTAGAAACAGAAAAAAAACCCCGTAAATATAGGCCAAAATGGACCCTCCTTTTTTTTTTTTTTTTTTTATTTACCTCTGGGTTCTTGCCTGTTCATTTTGAGGTACCTCCATTACAATGAAGAGAGAACTGAAATGGAGAGAGAAAAAACAAATATGCCTTTGTTATGCTCCTCTATAAAAGAGAGTTGCCCCTCCTCTACTATTGTATAAGTATATCAACCTAACTGATTCAGGTAAACAGTTCTGTTAAACCACCCCAGCCACCCAAACTGAGGCTTCCTTCTCCTTAAATAGTGCGGCAGCGCCTCCCCTACCAGCCGTCACGGCGCACCGCCGTGCCCACATACAAGATGGCACCCACTATACGGAAAAGGGCAAGCCGCGTGATTCGTGTCACTTCCCTCTTTCCGACCGGAAGGTCGCATAAAATTACAGCAGAGGCGCGCGCGCACGCCTATACATACCCGGAAGACGCTAACCATGCACCGGACCCGACTCTCGATCCAAACTCTTGTCAAAGGCGCAATAACAGTGAAAAGTAAGTCCAACTTTTTTACCTTCAGGAACGCCAAAGATCCTTTTTAAAGATCTGAGTAGGCAATTCCACCGGAAAACAGGCAAGCCGGTACACTGATCACCGCCATTTAGACTGTATACACAGTGTCTTCCACCGGGAAAGGGATAAACCCGATGGGGTAAAAAACAAAAATAAGAACCCAGGACAGCTATATAGAAAAAACCTATCCTGAGGGAGGACAGGAAAAAAAAAAGATTAAAGGGGGACACACGCTAAGACAGCTATATAGTTAATCTGTCCTATGGGGTAAGGGGGCGGGGCTTACCAAATTAGTATGCTGCCATGATGGCACCTGGAAAAAGGGGCCTGCGCTCAGCCATCTCCTCGGCCCTCCTGGCAAACGTCCGCTCCCTTCCTAACAAGTTGGACGAACTTTGCATTCTCAGCAACAAGAGTGAACTAGGCAGCAACATCCCAGTCCTCTTCTTCACGGAAACATGGCTGCATGAGGACATCCTAGATAATGCCCTACTTCTACCAGGCTTCAACATTATACGTGCGGACCGCGAATCCGCCCTTTCGGCGGAGGAAGAAGAATGGCGGGGGAATCTGCTTCTATGTCAGCTCTGCATGGAGCCCGAGCACTTCATTACTAGCCAAAAAGTGCAGCCCTGACCTTGAACTACTGCTCATTAACTGCAGGCCCACATACCCACCCAGAGAGTTCACCTCCTATGTCCTTGCGGGTGTGTACATCCCTCCTGATGCTGATGTTAAAACTGCCCAGCGTGACCTTAGTGACACCATCACACACTGGGAGATGTCCCTTCCAGATTCCCTGTTCATCATTATGGGTAACTTCAATAAAGGAAACCTCCGTCAAGAATTGCCACGCTACCACCAGCATGTAACCTGCCCCACCAGAAATGCAAGCATTCTCGACCACTGCTACACACCCATAAAGGATGCCTTACAAGCCTACCTCATGGGCAGCTCTCGGTTCCTCTGACCATTGCCTCATCCATCTGGTGCCCACCTATAGAAGGCGCTTGGAATCTGTGTAACCAGTCCTGAGGTCCAGTAAAGTGTGGTCAAATGAGGCCAAGCTCCATCTTCAGGCCTGTTTTGACTGCACGGACTGGAAGGCCCTGGAAGCACCAGACTTGGACGAATGGGCTGATGTGGTCTCATTTTACATCAGCTTCTGTGAGGATTCCTGTTTACCCTCCAAGTCCTTTAAGATCTATCCTAATGACAAACTATGGTTTTCCAACAAGCTGCGTCAGCTGCGGAAGCGCAAGGAAGCCACCCACAACTCCGGCAGGAGGACTATAGGATGGCAAGGAACTCCCTCAACTGTGAACTGCTAGCTGCGAAACGGTTGTATGCAGAAAATATGCAGCACAACCTCTGCTCAAATGACCCTCGGGCAGTCTGGAAGGGCCTCAAGGCTGCCACCAACTACAAGCCTCCCCCTCAACAGGCTACACCAAGCTTTGAGCTAGCTGAGGACCTTAGCAACTTTTACTGTACGTTTGAGGACCCGGCAGCCTCACAGGGTCTTCCAACACCTCCTGCCCTCCCCAACTCTGCCCCTGTAAGTACTCATCTTGGCTCATGCCCAGGCCCCCTGGGAGTAACTGAGGCCGAAGTTCATTGTCTCTTATCTACTCTAAATGTGAATAAGGCCTCTGGCCCTGATGGTGTGTCACCAGCATGTCTGAAGTCCTACTCCCATCAGCTAGCCCCCATCCTCACCTCTGTCTTTGCCAGGTCTCTCAGTGAAGGTAAAGTACCTACTTGCTTCCAGAGATCCACCATCATCCCTGTACCGAAAAAGCAAGGTGGGTCTGACCTAAACAATTTAAGGCCTGTGGCCCTAACATCCTTGGACATGAAGACCCTTGAAAGAGTAGTCCTGTCCCTCCTCAAACACACCACACTGGACCGACTAGATCCTATCCAGTTCACCTACAGAGCTAACAGGTCCACCGACGACGCCATTAATATGTGCCTGGAGTTTATCACTGATCACCTGAACAGGCCGGACTCGTATGCCAGAGTCCTGCTCCTGGACTTCAGTTTCGCCTTAAATACAATCTGCCCCCGCATCCTGCATGACAATCTCATGGAGCTCAATGTCTACTCTCCGTCTTTGGATCACAGACTTTCTCTCGAACAGGTCCCAGGTTGTCAAGCTGGGCAACATCTCCTCCAGTCCCAGAGTGATCAACATAGGAGCCCCCAGGGCTGTGTCTCTTCACCATTTCTGTTCTCTCTATACACCCATTACTGCACATCCACTGTTAGTTCTGTCAAAGTCGTCAAATATGCAAACGATACTACAATCGTCTTGTCAGTAAGAGCGACGAGCAAGCCTACTGACAGGAGGTAGACAGAGTCTGCAATTGGTGCAGAGAGAATAGGCTAGTCCTTAACACTGCCAAAACCATTGAGATGGTCATTGATTTCAGGAAGCATGCCACTAACCCACCCCAAATCTACATCGATGGAACCAAAGTTGTAAGGGTATCTAGCGTCTGCATCCTGGGCACAATCATCTCCGATGAACTGACCCGAAGGGTAAACACCAGCTCAACTCAGAAGCAGGCGCAGCAAAGACTCTACACCAACTAAAGAAGTTCAGTATGGCCCAGGAACTTATGAGATCCTTCTACTCCGCCACCATTGAGTCGGTCCTTTGCTCGTCCATCCAGGTCTGGTACGCTAGCTCCTCTGTTAGTGACAAGTACAAAATTCAGAGGGTCATCAGCTCAGCGGAGAGAATAATTGGGAAACCTCTCCCCCCCCTTAGACCTCATCCACAACTCTAGACTGCTAGCCAGAGCCATGAAAATCACTGGCGACTCCACCCACCCAGGTCACAGCCTTTTCAGTCGGCACAAATTAGGCCGGAGGCTCTGGTCCATCCCGGCCAAGACCACAAGGCGTAGGAACACTTTTTTTCCCCATGGCCGTTAGACTCTTGAACTCTGCCCTCTCGACAAGCGCTCCCCCCGTAGCCATCTACTGACTGTCATCTGACCACAACTGTTCCTGCCCTGATCCCTGATCACTGTTGTACTAGATTATATTAGTACTACTGTTTATCTTTTTTTTTTTTTTTTTTTTTTAATACATGTTGCTGTCTGTGTAAATCTGTGTTGTCTTACTTCCAACGTTGTATGCTTTTACGATGCCATATCTCTGTGCCAACTCCAATTCTGGGCACGGTCCAGCCGTGCTTGGCGAAATAAAGCGACTCTGATTCTGATAATATTCAGAGAGACTCTTGATGTTGCATAAGTTGATTATTTCAGTCATATAACTAGTGACTCAGGTTCAATGGATAAATGAAGATTTTTATTCGCTCAACAACTTCATGAAGTATGATACATAGTGCTGATGCTGTCTGTAAGGTAAATATATTCTGACATGTATAACATGTAATGGTGATATTGATTTTTTCTTCGCCTCTTCATGTGTCTCATACCTTTCATGAATTATCATACTTTGTTTTTGGATTTCGCACAGTTACGGTACATCATTTGACAGTTCATAGATGGATTGTAGTAGATATGAATGCTTTTTTTTCCCCTTTTTCAGCTGAATTTATCGTCTTCACCTCCACCTGCCCAAATCATAAGTCGCTCTCAGACATCTAGCACTACAAGCAGCAGTATCACCCAAAAGACAATGTTACTAGGAAGTACATCACCAACACTTAGTGCAAGCCAAGCTCAGATGTACCTGCGAGCTCAAATGGTGAGTGTGTCTCTGTGCAGCTGTTTCATGCTGTCATCTTCTGACAAAGCCTTTAATACAGTCTCAGCAGAGACATGTACTCTGTTATATGCGACTTATTATCTGTCCTGATATTTGATATCTGTCCAGGCACCTCCCATCTTCTGTGTTACTCAATACTCTGACTACTAGCAATCAGCCACAAAGAAGTTTTTGGTTAAAGTAGACCTAAACTCTTGCACAGGACAGAAGGAAAACATAGAGAAATGTACCCTGTATGTATTTAGAAAGTTTAGCTTGTCTAATCCCCCCTCATCTGTGACTAATTGCAAATTGTAATTTGATCTCTTAGCTGTGTCACCTGACTGCCATGGCACAGGAGCTAATTTGTAAACACAGGATGTTAACAATATGTCAACTAAAGGTTATTATGCTGTTGCTTATCTTTTAGAGCAGAGAGGAAGTTCTAAAATAGCAACATGTATGTAACCATGGTAACGCAGGTTGTTGGCATATCGCTACACACCTGTCGTTGGTAGCACTAAAATCGCTGTGCACTTCCTGCAGACAGGAGTTTTACCAGCGGAATAACCAACTATTACCTTATTAGCTTTATGTGTTCACAATTAACGTTTTCAGTAACTGATACATTTCAAGGAGAAAACAGTACACAAAGCAGGAAAATGTACTTCTGTTTTGTTTTTTTAATTTGTAATGGGTGAAAATTCTGAAATTGTGTATTTTTTACCATTATATCTTTATTTCTTTTCTTTTCTCATTAAAATACACATACAATTAATCAAATATTCTTGGAGAAAATACTGCACAAAGAAGATCTAATTTACTATCCCACCTCCTGAATGTATGGTGTCATAAGTAGTGATAAAGGTATTATTGCTGTAATGATCAAAATTGCTGTAGTCCAGAGTGAATACAATCTCTAGATACAAAGATACAGTAGTTAAGTAAATACCGGTATGTATTTTTTAAATAAATATTTGTTTGACTTTTAGCTCATTTTCACACCTGCTGCCACAGTTGCAGCTGTGCAGTCTGATATTCCAGTGATTTCATCATCAACATCTTCATCATCTTGTCAGTCCTCAGCCACTCAGGTGAGTTATATGAAGTAAGGATCCAAGAGTTGATAAACTGTTTTATGACCCTGTCGGTATCAGGACATGATTTATGCCTTGTTAAAGAGACACTGAAGCAAAAAAAAAAAATTATGATATAATGAAGTGGTTGTGTAGTATGGATAATTACTAGAACATTAGAAGTAAAGAAAATATTCTCATGTATTTTTTTTTTCATTTTTATTTTCAGTTAAATAGTTTTTTGTTTTTTTTTTATAACCCCATCATTCTCTAATATTTGCAGTTTACACTCTACTCAACATTCTAAATGATTTTCCAGAGCAGGCTAGTGAACTTTTGAACTGTCCTCTGCAGAAGAAAAAAACAATACAGTGACAGACACTTGCGATAATAAGCTTCAGAAGACAGAGCTCTCTGCGACTTTGAAAGTCGTGGAGCTTAATGGCTCTTTTGCATAGATAACAACGGGAGTTTAACTCTTCCTGTACTGGAAACAATATTAGACTTATGTCTAAGTATTCCAGGCAAGGAAGCATCTCCGCATGAATGACGGAGCTCCACTTCGTCATCAGTCTCCCAGACGTTAGTCTATTTACTAGGTACAGCCATGGGATCTAAGGCAGCGCTGTACTGGGGACAGCCGTGTCACTCGGCTGTCCCCTCCATAGGCACAAAAGCGACCCACTGTTATATGCTGAAGCCTATGACAGCCGATCACGCTGATAGGCTGACGGGGGGAGGGAGGGAGAGGGATAAAAAAACATTTTTATTTAAAAATAAAAGACAAAAATATTTACTAAAAAAATAAATAAACATTGGGGGAGCGATTAGACCCCCACCAACAGAGAGCTCTGTTGGTGGGGAGAAAAGGGAGGGATCACTTGTGTGCTGAGTTGGACGGCCCTGCAGCAAGGCCTTAAAGCTGCAGTGGCCTATTTGTTAAAAAATGGCCTAGTCTTTAGGGGGGTTTAACACTGCAGTCCTCAAGTGGTTCAATGAGTCTAAAGCTAATCTAATCTTGAGTCAGAGCACCTGATTTGCCTGCTTGTTCAGTGTCTATGGCTAAAAGTATTCCATGCAAGGAAGCAGCAGGACAGCCAGGCCTATTGTTTAATAGGAAATATCCATATCCCCCCCATATCCCTCTCACTTTAAGTATTCTTTAAATTATGTTATAACAGGTAAATTTTAATAAACAATATCTTTAAAAAAGTTACTCCTAGATTGCTGCAAATGTACAAGAAGTACATGCTTATATGATTGTGCAACAAGTGTACAAGTGAGACATGATCACATCACTGCAAACCGCCAGACTTACAAATCAGTTATCTGATCAGAGTGATCATATGCTTCTCCATTACTTCTGCTTTAGTAGACTAATTGCTATAGACTGAGATGATCATTGGTAACAATTTGTATGTTCGCACTCTTATGTAGCCGTGTACAAGCCGTGGGGTTCTAGCCTTAAAAAAAAAAAAAAACATAACTAGGCAATATAGGCCAGTAACCTAGTTTTGCATTCTAACAACTAAATCTGTTTCCCTTTGCATTTTCCTGTAATTTGTTTGACATTTGCCTACTTGTCAGTCAGACAGAAAATAGTGTATTTAAAGAAGGAAAGAGGGATAATCTTGAAATAAGAGTCATTTGCAAAGGAAATGATGTGTACTTTTTGGAAAGCACAGTAGAAATGTGATGAAACTTATTTTCCCCAGTTCTTTTGATTAATCTTAACATTCAGTATAACCTATGGTCAGATGTTAATGTATTGTATGATGGTTTTTATCCTGTCAGTGCAGTCTGAATGGTATGCCTACAGCCCACGGCCTGTATAGCACCCAGCCACTGAACATCTAACACATCACCAACAGGCCTTCAGGCCTTGCAATATGAGCTTTGTCTTGTTGACTTAAATAAAGGACAAGAACAATGAGAAACTGTGTACTGAATAATTCAACCATAGGCAAAAAATACTCCAGCATCATTTGTTTATGTTAGATTACCCTGGTTTCACATTCTAAAACCTGATCTGAAAAGGAATAATTTTTCAGTGAGGTGAAAATTGTAAAAAATAACTAGTAACATCCAACCAGTGCAAAATACATTCAAAGGAAATGAGAATTATTGTTTTTGTCCCTGCAATTGAGTTACCTTTTTGTAAACAGCCTACTGGCCCATATGCAATTAACTTTTTCTCCTGTGTTTTCTCCTAGGAGATAATTTCAACTTCTTTTTAAAATAACCTTTTAGCACTTTGCAATTGAAAAAGTACCCAAAAATAGATGACAAGGCACTATCAAAATTATTTTGAATATTTTCTCCTTTGCTGGTGGTTTAAAAAGCACTTTATGACAAGGTGTAAAAATATCACCTAGGAGAAAACTCAGGAGAAAAAGTGAACTGCTTATGGGCCACTGTGTATAAATGTAATAGAGGGATGAGGCTGAGAACCATTAGCTTCCACAGATCTAATTATATGGACAGTAATTTCCACTTAATTACTGGAGAAATCATTTTAATTCTGCAGAATATATTAATTTATATTCTAACCTGTAAACAGTAGTAGAATACTAATGGCAGTCAATATCCTTCAATTCCAGTGGAAGTCATCTTCCTGCAAAGGAGCAAAGTTAAGCTATGTACAGGTAGGCAGTAGAGATGATCAATGAGATGTCAAATTTCATGGCAATTATATACAGCTTAAAAATGGACCAATCAGAATAACTTCCTGTCAGTTTTTATTGGTCGAAGTTCAAGCTGCATAACATTTACATGAAATTTGAAAGCAAGGAGAAATTATTTGTATTTTATTGGTCATCCCTAATAGGCAGTATCGGTTTCTGGGAATGATCATAGTTGGCTGTTCGCAGTGGCAAATTCACAAATTATTGCTATACAGGCATGCTGCTTAGTTGCAGCCTTTTTTGTGGCGAGGGTAAGGGGTACAACAAGAAAGTAGTGCCCATGAGGGTACGAACAGTGCAGTCATTTGTCTTGTAGAATTTGTAAATGTATTAAGGGGAAAAGAAATGGAGATATTTATCAATTATGTTGCCTATGAGCATCATGAATATTACATATTCACTGGGTCTTCATCTTCTGGAAAGTTATAATTACCTGCTTCTTGTAAGTCACCCCCCAGAACTGTGTAAAGCCCCTTTTCGCAAACTTCATTTGTTTTCTGTATGTTGAGTGCAAGAAAGCGTTTCTATTGCCAAAATAGAATGTCAAAGTGCTTTCCGTGCTGTGGATAATTGCAGCTCCATACAGGTATCACCACCTTCAGTTGACTCTTTCTCATTGTGCTTTGGGTCCCTTCCCGGAAAGTGTACCAATGTGGGATGTGCCAAGATGAGCAATAGAGTGGAGAGAAAGCTGGTATTGAGCAAACACACAGCACACACACGATAATAAGCCTGGATGTATAATTAATCCAAATACCTTTATTAGGCACATTCTTCACCCACCCTCTCCACCAGTAAAATAATATAATTTAAGAGTACCTAAATTATAAATTACATTTTGCTTTAAGGGCTCTTTCACACTAAGAAGTTGCGTTTGATGCAACGTTAAGGTCGCACAACGTGCCCCTAACGCAGCACATGTAGGTTATAAAATTGGACATTATTTTGTACTACGTTATGTGTCTCTTGGTGCGCCGTTTTCGTCGCATACTGATGGAACAAAAACGGTGCATGCGTTACATAAAAAAAAACATTACTGAGCATGTGCAACACACATAATGCAGCAAATGTATTGCTAAACGCACAGCATGCAGCACTTTCTAAATATTGTTACACACAACGCAACGTGTGCACTGTGAATGTCGCACAGACTTGGCATTGCTGTGCATTAGTCTGCGATGGAACATTTTCTAACGTGTGACTTTAATGTCGCACTGTGAAAGAGGCCTTAACCTAATAAGTTGCCAAGATATATAAAATCACACATGATGAAGTGTTATTTTCTCACCCCCAGGGTCCGTATGCCACATACGGTCTTGAAAGCCTTTGTTTTCTTTCGAAACCATAGGTGCAAAGCCTGCTGGGGGATTGATGTATTAACTCCACCCTTCATGTCCATGTGATCTAATCTAGGCAGACAGACAGACAGACATCTGCAGTAAGAATTATAGCAAACAGACATCATAAGACAGGCTGCAGCAGTTTTCCTGTCTTTTTTCTGTACTACAGTTTGTGAAAAGAGAAGTAATTTGATCCAGGCAGACAAACAGCAGGGGAGGGAGGGGCAGGGGAGTTAACCAGGCTGAAGAGGTGGGCACAGTGCTTTAGCAAGCCTTCAGCTTCAGAAGGAATAAGGAAGTGTTACTTACAGATATAAATGTGAGTCTGTTCTATCCAATATGATGTACCAGATGCAAACTTGATATGTTCATCTAACTTTACACAGTGCCTAAACTATATATATGTATTGCAATTCAGACCTTTTTTGGCTGGAGGTGGTCTTTAAAGAGAACCTAAACTGAGAAGGATATGTAGTTTTCCTTTTAAAATAATACCAGTTGCCTGACTCTCCTGCTGATCCTGTGCCTCTAATACTTTTAGCCACAGCCCCTCAACAAGCATGCAGATCAGGTGCTCTGACTGAATTCAGACTGGATTAGCTCCATGCTTGTTTCAGGTGTGTGATTCAGATGCTAATGCAGCCAGAGATCAGCAGGACTACCAGGCAACTGGTATTGTTTAAAAGGAAACATCCATATCCCTTTCAGTTTAGGATCCCTTTAAGCAGCATGCCCTCCAAACAGAGGAGTTTCCCCCAAATAACAGAGTGCATTCTCCCAAATATAATGCTTATGATTTTCCTCCTCATAAGTTCAAATTCTCTTGACCGAGATAGTGATAGGTTTGTTTAGACAGTTCTATGTGGTCCATGATTTACTTGATCCATATAGTACTAACCATTCAGCCATGACAGGAAATAATTGTATTATTGGCCTAAATATATATCTTGATTTTATGGTGGGTAAATAGGCTTCTGTGCCATTCTGTCTTGACGTGACTTGCAATGCATTTGATAGTTGGTAGGTGGGTGTGAAGCATGCATGATCTGTTGCGTTACTATGCTGAAGAGAATTGTTTTATGTCTTAATTTAGGTACAGAATTTAACACTAAGAGGCCCACCAATACTGGAAATATCATGTCCACAAAACAGCCCACCAAAAATAAGCAGCCAAGAGCAGCCCCTGGCTATGTGCCACAAGGCTACTAATTCCAGTTCTAAAGCTGTACATTCTGATTCCAATGAAGCAAGCCATAAAGGCGAAAGCCCTGGCTCTGAGTCACGCTGCACTGCAGTAACAAGGACAGCAAGTTTACACCAGCTGATTGCTCCAGGTACGCCGCTCTGTTATCTGCCTACTATAGAAACATGCTAGAAACAAACAAAACCTTTTAAAGCTACCTGCTTTCAAATCTTAATTGGGGAAACTGGTGTAAGCGGTGACCATACTCAGGTTAATTCATAAATAACTATAGAATATTCAATTTAATGTGTTACCTATAGCAACCAAATTGACACGCGTTCACTTTTGCCTGTTCATTTGACTGGAGCGGATCATGGCTTCAGATATGTGCAGAGAGCCGAGGATGTCTGCAGTTTTTCTAGTCAGGAGGAGATGATGGCCATATCAGCATACTAAACTGAAGGATATCAATCTGTGCAATTCAATCTTTTGAGTTACTAAGTAAAGGGGCCCATACACTTTGTTGATTTTCCCAGCAGATACGATCAGCATGATGAAATCTGCTAGAGATCGATGCCGCTACATTCCCGCCTGATTGTAATTTCATTTGATTGATCCAAAATCGATCTAAACTATCGATTTCTCCCAACATAAAAATCTCGGTCGAGTGTGCAATGGTTGATTTCAGGACGACCGACAGACTTCCCCCAGGTTTCCTTCCCCACCTAAATGCCCTCACCCAGCCCATGAAGAGTGTTAGTAGCGGAGTGCACACTCACCTGTCCACTGGCGCACTCCTGCTGTGTCCTCTCTCCACCCCTCACCAGGGCGCCTGTACCCCATGACCCGATGGCATGTATGTTATGTGACCACACACATGCCCTGGGGACGCGAGGGTGCAAGCGCACTAGCGGGGATGGAGAGAGGACACAGGAGGAGCGGGCCAGTGGACAGGTGAGTGTGCATGTCACTGCAGCACTCTGACACCGGGGAGCACATTAGATGGGGGAGACCTGGGACATGGCAGACCGCACTGCACAGCGGCTCCATAGATTTTTATTTTTTTTTAAATAGATTTCTAGGTGAAATCTTTTAAAGATCTATAAACTGTGAGTGTCAGTAATAGATCCCTCTCTGATCAGATCTATCTGTTGATTGAATCTGGTGGCCATCTAAAGTGCATGACCACCTTAAAGATAACCTAAAGTCAACTAAAAAAAATGAGATTTACTCACCTGGGGCTTCCCTCAGCCCCCAGCAGCCGAACGGTGCCCTCGCAGCTCCGCTCCGATGTCCCAGGACCCGCCGGCGAGCACTTCCGGTTTGGCCGTCACTGGCCGACAGGCATGGGAACGCGAGTGATTCTTCGCGTTCCCAGCCTGTATATCGCCCCCTATGCTGCTATTGCGGCCAGGAGGCCCCAATAGCAGCATAGGGGGCGATATACAGGCTGGGAACGCGAACAATCACTCGTTCCCATGCCTGTCGGCCGGTGACGGCCAAACCGGAAGTGCTCGCCGGCGGGTCCTGGGACATCGGAGCGGAGCTGCGAGGGCACCGATCGGCTGCTGGGGGCTGAGGGAAGCCCCAGGTGTGTAAATCTCATTTTTTTTAGTTGACTTAAGGTTCGCTTTAAGCTTTGTACACATGCTAGATGACACTTGGCTGAGGATGCCCATAACGACCGACTCTGCAGAGAATCCAGTGTGGGTAGAGCAGGCCCCGACCCCTCTCAACCCCTTGCGAAAACTTTGGCCGATTGATGGCTGACAGCATCTTATCCCCACTTTCACTGCTTGCCACGTGCCGCTCTGCCCTTCCCTGCATCGGAACAGAACACATCACTAGCCTACAGTCTAGCAACACATCTATACAGCCTCGGCTCTGCAATGTCGTCCAAAGGATCGGGAGCCGTAGAGCCTAATTACTCTTGTCACATGTAATAGAATCTGCTTCATGGTCAGTTCTGCAGATTTACCCTTATATACCTACATATAGGTCTGCATGGGTCCAGCTAGAAGAAAATCACAAACAACTCCTAAACAAGCAATCCTCAAATGATGCTGTTTTTTCTCTCTCACCTGTGCAGAGATGAAATAATAGCTACTGGAAAATAATCTTTGTGAATATGAAGGATTCTGAGCTGCTTCTGAAGATATGTCCCCATTTTACACTACTTTATGAATGTATCTCTATATAGTGATGGCTGAGAGCCAAAATTGTTTAATTTAGCATTTATAAATGTTTTTATATTTTATAAAAAATATTTCCTGACATAAAAGTGTTAAATTGCTCATTTAGTTTAGTTTAAAATGCAGTTAAATTGTTGCTTAAAGTGTACCTGAGGTAAAAATGACAGAACCTGTTGATGGAGGGCAGAGGGGTTAAATACAGGGCTGTGGAGTCTGTACAAAAATCATCCAACTCCTCAATTTATGAAACCTCCGACTCTAGGTACCCAAAATGGCTCTGACTCCTCGACTCCGACTTCTTAGTCTAATACAAGCCGTTGAAATCCGTACAAAAATCATCTGACTCTGACTCCTCAGTTTATAAAACCTCCAACTCCGACTCCAGGTACCCAAAATTGCTCCAACTCCTCAACTCTGACTCCAACTCCGACTCCACAGCCCTGGTTAAATACTTACCTGTACTGCTGCCATATCTCCAGGCAGGTTATCGGTCCACCCTCCTCGGAGATGGGGCAGTGATTATTTTTTTTCAAAATTGCTAACAAGGCTATGGCCACGCCCATCTGTATTGCCATGGCCCAACCCTAGCACAGCAGCCACGGCCCAATTGGTGGCTGCAAAGCTGGCGGCAGGCAGAGATTTCCGAAGAGCTGCGGTAGTCTTCGGAAACATGTCTGCGACTGCACTGCCAAAGTGAGAAGTACTCCCCTGTGATCAGAATATGATGGATCAGGTGATTATTTAGGCCTGAAATCCACAACTTCCCCCTTCCCTATCTGTCATAATTAAGACAGGGCCTATCATTCTTAGCCCAGGTACTCTTTAAATCATGATATTTTGTTTTTTGGTATTTATTTTCTTTCTTTTTTTTTTCTTTTTTTTTGCAGTATCATATTCTCCAGTCCAGCCACATTGTCTAGCTAAGCACCCCGCAATTCAGCTTCATCCCGATGCCCCAAAGCTACCCCATCATCAAATGATATTACAGCAGCAGCAACAGATACAACACCGGCATCAAATTCAGACAATTACTTTACATAACCCAACATTAGAGTCTCCAACCTCCCAGCACTGTGTGCCAATGCAGAGTCCAACATTCCTGCCTCTTCCCAGCAGTGCTCATTCACACCACAGTAACCCTGCGCTAACCCCTCCTCCTCCTTCTCCCACTCTGTCTCAAACTGCACAGCAGTCTGTTGTAGTGTCTCCTTCATCAGCACAGTCTCCATGTCAGTCACCCACTATAATAATCCACCCACAGGCCCTCATACATTCACAGCCACCCATTCTTGTCCAGTCATCTTTGCCTTCTAGAGAAAATCCACATCTAGTACATAGCACATTGCATTCAACTTCACCTATTGCTTTTCCGACCAATCATCCATCTTCAGTGGCACCAGGGCACCATCCTGGGCCATCACATCAACAAACTGTAGCAACTTCTGTACAGCCATTGATGTCCTCCTTGGCACCAAGCAGTCAGCATCCACTCCAAACCCTGCCTCCCCCAGTGGAATCCTCAGCTACTATGAGCACATCACCTTCTTCCCAGCTGCAGGCTTTACCGCTGCAGTCTATGCAGACAATATCTGTTCAGCCTGAGATATTAACCCCTGGGCAAGTTCTGATGCAGAATGCATTGCTTACTGAAGAAGAACTTCCTGCTGCAGAAGCACTTGTACAGCTGCCATTCCAGACACTTCCTCCACCTCAGACTGTTGCAGTAAACCTCCACATACCACCAGCACAGGTTGAGCCACCAGTGGTAAGGTTCTACTATGACTCTTGGATCACACATTAACATTTGGCAATAAAGTCAAAGGGAGACTTTGCACCTCACATACTTCCGTTGGTGCCAGAAGTATTTTCTGCTGATTTAGGTTGATATATACAGTGTATATGTGTGTGTGTGTGTATATATATATATATATATATATATATATATATATATATATATATATATTTCTTAAAGACTTTTGACCTTGAAAGGCAGTGTACAAGTACTGTTGCCTCCAGGGATCAGGGTTTTATCCCCCGGGTGACAGTTCAAGGCAGAATGCCGTACAGATGTTGCTAGCCTATAGGCTAGTGACGCGTGCTGTTGGTACTCGGGGCTACAGAGTAGGAGGCACAAGGTGGAAAACAATGTCCTCCGCTGATATAATCGAGCATTACGGATCTATCAGCGATGCATTGGGAAGGGTCAAGGACCACCGTACACATGCTAGATTCTTGTTAGTCGAGTCTTGCTAGACCTGACGGGCTGCACCAGCTGAAAATCATGTAGCAAGGCTTTAGTCTTCATCACCTGTGAATTATCACTTTATTTATGTACTTATGAATAAGGTTTTGTTAGAAGGCAGAGGAGGAGAATCGGGAACCCCGGAGAGCCTTCAAGGTACAGTAAAACTTTGGATTGCAAGTAACTTGGTTTAAGAGCACTTTGCAAGACAAGCAAACATTTTTATGAAATTTTGATAAGCAAGCAACATCTATACAAGCAAATATTGTATACACGCATCACGCCATCCCAACTGAGCAGATGGTTAGTCTCCCTGTGACGCTGTCTATATATCTTGTCTATATATCTTATCTAAAGTTTAGATAGTTTACACAGCAAATCAAGCTGCAAACAGCTTCAATAGAATGTGATTACCGTATTTCTTCCTGTGATACAATGACAGCAGCCATGTTGTTTGTAAACATTTTACAAAGGCAAGCTGATCTGCATCTTCAGCACTCAGCCTGTGAAAAAAAACCTAATCCCCCCCCCCCTCCTCCCTTCTGCCTCTGAAATCTCTGGCTAGTAATACCTCCCACTCCTGCCCAGACTGAGCTCCTGTAAGCCCTTGCTACTGTCTGAAAATGCCAAGGCACTCTGGAGCTGTGGGCGAAGCTTGTTTAGTTTATAGGGAATTAGAGTATTAAAACAAAAAAGTATTTGGCTTGAGGAATGCCCTATAAACAATAGGAAAGGAACACAATTATGCAATGAGTAAAAGTTCATCTCGGATACACTTTAATCAGAGTGTAAGGACTGCACAATATCACATTTCTGTGAAATTTTCAAATGTAGGTGAAAGCAACTGTCATTAGATATGTTCCTTGTTAAAGCCAAACACAAAAAAAAAGTTTTGGGATTGTGGAACAAATCTTTCCATTAATCCTTATGGGGAAATTTGCTTTGCTATTAGAGTGCTTTGGATTACAAGCATGTTTCAAGAACGAACTATGTTTGCTGCAAACCAAGGTTCCACTGTATTGCAATTCAAGATACTCCTAAGCTGTTGTAACTATGATCTTTAAACTAGAGAAATGGTAGGTAAATCTGGTTTTATTTTTATTTCAGATATACTGCAATGCAAAAGTATTCATACATTTTAACAACTAAACTCTCTTTTGACAATTGATTTATTTAAAAACTGTTGCCGTACTGTATAAAACTGAGAAAGGAAATAATCCTGAGACCATTCCGGCCCTGCTGAGTGATTTTGCCATTATTTTTGGTCCAGGCAATTTTTTTAGACGAGAAACATAATTTTACCTTCCTAAAACAGAAGGTATTTGTGATAGTTCTGTAAGGGACTCACCTGGTAGCGGTTCCAGTGCTGGTGGCTTGCATGACGGAGCGCAGCCACGAGCTTCCTCTTCCAAATTGTCTGGCGGCATCCCCGGCGCTCCTGCGGCAGTGAATGGGAGTGCGTGTCTCCCCTGCATCCCTGGGCGGGCGCGTGCGGCTCAGAGCGTCTGCAGTAATTAGTGTCAGCTGAGAGTTGGTCAGCTGATTGGGTATTCTGGATTGGGGCTGGCTTGGGCGGGCTTTTTGGGTATTTAATCCCTGTGTCTCATGTAGCGCGTGCCCGTGATAGAGATCAGTTTGCTGGTTGTTACAGGACTTGCTAAAACGTATTTTTTCATGTGCTTCAGCTAGTTCCTTGATAAATATATATGCAATAACTACGAATATATATTGATCCGCTAGTTGAGCCGTTTGTTATTTTTCTGTATTACTGTGTGTGACTTTTTGCTTCTCTTTGACTTCGTTTTTGACTCAGCCCCTTGTACCTTAGCCATCTGATCACCTGTGAATTAACCTAGCCTGTTAACGACCTAGCTTTTGCCTCAGCACACTGTACCGCAGCCATCTGATATCTAGTTTATGACCCTAGCCAGTTACCAACCTAGTCTTTGCCTCAGCCTTTTGTACCGTACCCTTCTGATCTTATGTGTATGACCTAGCCTGTTACCAACTCCGATTTTGTCTAACCACTGAACTACAGATACGTGTATCACCACATTTTGTGTAGTGTATTACATAGTACCTAGCGTGACATTATCACGGGCCCCATCTTGCTTTGGAGGAGTTACAACAACAGGTCATGTTGCTCACAGGGGCTGTTAACCAGCTCACAGAACAAATGGTTACTCAACAAGGCCAGTTGACCCATTTGGCTAACATGCAGCCCTGTGTTGAGCAAACAGCGGCTTCCAACGCTCAGTCTGTACCTTCTCCTGCTTCTCCTGTACAGATCCCTCTGGAGCCAAAAATGCCGCTACCATAGAAGTTTTATGGTTCTAGATCAGATTTTGACAATTTTAGGAACCACTGTTTGACTTATTTTGAGGCTCACCCTAGGCCTACTGGTACTGAGACTCAAAAAGTGTCTTTGATTATGTCTCTTCTACAGGGGGACTCGCAGACCTGGGCTTATGGCCTACCTCCTGGCTATGAAGCTCTCAGCATTGTGGAAAACTTTTTTAAGGCCATGGCTATCATTTATTCTGATCCTGACGTTTCTGTTACTGCAGTACGCAAGTTAAGAGAATTACATCAGGGTCGCCGTACTGCAGAGGAATACGCTGCAGAATTCAGGCGTTGGTCAGTCTCAACCGAGTGGGGGGAGGCTGCATTACGAGATCAATTTCTATTTGGGTTATCCGATTCTGTTAATGATATGTTAGTCGGTCACCCAGATCCACAGACTCTGGAGGATGCCATTTCTTTGGCTATACGAGTGGATAGGTGGATTAGGCATCGACGTCAAGGCAAGGCGTTGTTGCCTGTTTTAGGGGCCTCGGGCTCAGGTAGCAAGGTGTCTCTTACTGAAGTAGAGTCCATGCAGATAGGGCTGTCCAGACATAGAGAGGGCCTATGTTTGTTCTGTGGCGGTAAAGCACACATTGCTGTTAACTGTCCTGCAAAGAGGAAGCCAGAAAACTCCAGCGCCTAAGTGAAGTTGGGGAACTTTACTTGGGGGATCAGGTTTTTCCCCAAAAAATGAAAAAGGTACTTTTACCTGTTATCATACATTGGCAGGATAAATCCTTTCACTTTCAAGCATTTGTTGATTCGGGGGCAGCTGGAAATTTTCTGGACTCCACTTTCGCCTCTGAAATTGGAATCGCAGCTTTAGATTTGAAGGATAAGGTTTATGTTACAGCAATTGATGATTCACCCTTTCATGCAAATCAACCTATCACTATCTCTCCTAAAATCTGTTTTCAAGTAGGGGCAATGCATTGTGAAAATGTACAATTCTACTTATTAAAGATGCCTTCTAGTCCACTGGTTTTGGGTCTTCCCTGGTTACAACGCAATCCACATATTGACTGGGGTTCTGGTCAACTCACTAATTGGTCTTCCTACTGTTTTTACCACTGTCTAAAGTCACTTCCACTGCATAATACCAACATTAAAATCAAGGGTCTGCCTTCTAATTATGAAGAATTTGCTGATGTTTTCTCTCCTCAGGCTGCCGATAAGCTCCCACCCCATAGACCGTATGATTGCCCCATTGATCTGTTGCCCGGTACCATGCCACCTCGAGGACATTTGTATAAACTTTCTGGCCCAGAAAAACAGGCCATGAAGGATTATATAAAAGAAAATCTCGTTAAGGGTTTTATCCGTCCTTCTTCCTCCCCTGCTGGGGCAGGATTATTTTTTGTCGAAAAAAGATGGTGGTTTACAACCTTGTATAGATTATCGAGCTTTGAACAAGATCACCGTGAAAAATAGGTATCCCTTGCCTCTTATCGGTGATCTATTTACTCAGGTTGTTGTTGGGGCCAACGTGTTTTCTAAATTAGATCTACGGGTTGGGGGGGGGGGGTATGGGGGCCTACAATCTTATACGTATTTGACAGGAAGACGAGTGGAAGACTGCATTTAACACTCAAGAGGGACATTATGAATATTTAGTCATGCCATTTGGTCTTTGCAATGCTCCAGCAGTCTTCCAAGACTTTGTAAACAACATTTTTAGAGAGTTTTTGGGTAAATTTGTCGTTGTCTATCTTGATGACATTTTGGTCTATTCTTCCTCCATTTCTGAACACCGCAAACATGTAAGATTGGTGTTACTGAAACTTCGCGAGAATCAATTATATGCTATAATGGAGAAATGCATTTTTGAAACCAATCAGGTGTCTTTTTCGGGGTACGTTGTCTCTGATAGAGGGTTGGCCATGGATTCTGGGAAACTCAAGGCAGTATTAGACTGGCCACAACCTCAGAATTTGAAGGCGTTACAACGCTTCCTTGGTTTTGCAAACTTCTATAGAAGGTTTATTAAGGGATTCTCTACTAAGGTTGCCCCTCTCACAGATCTTACAAAACAATGCTAATCCTTCAGTTTGGCCCATTCAGGCATCTGAGGCTTTTCAGGAATTAAAGAAAGCTTTTTGTACTGCTGCGGTTCTCACGCATCCTGACGTGTCACGTCCATTCATTGCTGAAGTGGAGGCTTCCGAGATTGGAGTTGGGGCAGTTTTATCCCAGTATTCAGACACACCAGAAAGATTCCATTCCTGTGCTTTTTTCTCTAGGAAGTTTTCTCCCGCAGAACACAATTATAATTATTGGCCATCAAATGGGCGTTTGAAGAGTGGAGACATTGGTTAGAGGGAGCCTCTCATCCAATTACAGTCTATACTGACCACAAAAATTTGGAATACATTGAAGGAGCCAAAAGATTAAACCCTCATCAGGCTCGTTGGGCTCTGTTCTTTTCTCGGTTTAATTTTATTATAACCTATAAACCAGGCTCTAAAAAAATTAAAGTGGATACGTTGTCACACAGTTTTGAAGCAAACTCCACTGAGTCAGAAGCTCAAATTCCAATCCTTCCATCTCAATGTGTTATGGCCTCCATGACTAATACTGTCCTTTGTAGTGATTTGTCTGACCTGTTAAAGCCTTTTCAAAAAGATGTTCCGTCTGGAAAACCTCCTGAGAAACTATTTGTTCCGCACCAACTTAGACTCCGAGGCCTCCAGCAGTTTCATGACTCAAAAACTGTGGGTCACCTTGGTATAAAGAAAACATTGGAGTTATTGGCTAGGCATGTGTGGTGGCCTTCCTTAAGGGTGGATGCAGAGGCTTATGTAAAGGCTTGTGCAGTTTGTGCTCGTAATAAATGTTACAGGGTTCCTCCTAGTGGTTGTTTGTTACCTTTGTCTGTACCTGAAAAGTCCTGGACTAATATCTCCATGGATTTTATAGTGGATTTGCCTTCCTCTCATGGGTTTACAACTATCTGGGTGGTAGTTGACCGCTTTAGTAAAATGGCTCACTTTGTACTGTTACCTAAACGTCCATCTGCCAAAAAATTAGCAGAACTTTTCATTAATCACGTTTTCTGCCTGCATGGTATTCCTGAAAATATTGTGTCTGATAAAGGGGTTCAGTTTGTAGCTCAGTTTTGGAGGTGTTTTTGTCAACGGTTAGGCATTTCCTCATCATTTTCCTCGGGACTTCATCCTGAAACTAATGGCCAGACTGAAAGAACCAACCAGACTGTTGAGCAATTTTTGCATTGTTATGTATCTAAAAATCAAGAATCTTGGGCTGACTACATTTCGTTTGCTGAGTTCGCCTTTAATAATCTGGTTGGTTCTTCCACGGGAATGTCACCATTCCAGATCGTGACAGGATCACACCCTAAATGTGTATCTTTATCCACTCCATCATCCAATCTCCCAGCATTAGAGGATTGGTTAGGTTTAATGTCTCAGTTGTGGGGTAAGGTCAAGAGAAACCTGGATACGTCTGTTAAGAGTCAAAAGAAATTTGCTGATCTTCACCATTCTGAAGAACCTGATTTTGTACCTGGAGATCTGGTGTGGGTCTCCACCTGAAATATTCCTTTACGCCAGTTATCCTCCAAATTGGGTCCCCATTTCATTGGTCCACACCCTATTTTGGAAAAGATTAATCGTGTCGCCTATAGAGTCTCCTTGCCTCACTCTGTTAGAGTAGTAAACACCTTTCATGTGTCCTTACTAAAATCTGCTAAGGATACTGGTCCCTCCACTTCCCCACCTCCGCCCATTATGGTTGAAGGTAGTCCTGAATATGAAGTTGAAAGAATCCTTGACTCTCGCAAAATTAGGAATTCTTTACAGTATCTTATTGACTGGAAGGGGTACGGACCAGGAGAAAGATCATGGGTACCTGCTCGCCAGATTCACGCTTCAGAATTAATTTCTGACTTTCATATTAAGAATCCAGGTAAACCAGGTGCTGAGTGTTCGGTGACCACTCCACAGGGATGGATGGGGGGGAGGGGGGGGTGTAAGGGACTCACCTGTCAGCGGTTCCAGCGCTGGCGGCTCGCATGACGGAGCGCAGCCACAAGCTTCCTCTTCCGAATTGTCTGGCATCCTGGCTCTCCTGCGGCGGCGAATGGGAGTGCGCGTCTCCCCTGCATCCCTGGGTGGGCATGCGCGGCTCAGAGCCACTCTTATGCCCCCCCACCGTTGGCAGTAATTAGTGTCAGCTGAGAGTTGGTCAGCTGACACTCAGACAGGATGCTGTATGCTGATTGGGTGTTCTGGATTGGGGCTGGCTTGGGCGGGCTTTTTGGGTATTTAATCCCTGTGTCTCATTTAGCCCGTGCCCGTGATCAGTTTGCTGGTTGTTATGGGCCTTGCTAAAACTTATTTCTTGTGCTTTAGCTAGTTCCTTGATTAATATATATGCAATAACTGCGAATATATATTTATCCGTTAGTTGAGCCGTTTGTTATTTTTCTGTATTACTGTGTATAACTTTTTTGCTTCTCTTTGAGTTCGTTTTTACCTTAGTCCCTTGTACCTTAGCCATCTGATCACCGTGAATGACCCTAGCCTGTTAACGACCTAGGTTTTGTCTCAGCCCACTGCACCGCAGCCATCGGATATCTCGTTTATGACCCTAGCCAGTTACCGACCTAGTCTTTGCCTCAGCCTTCTGATCTTATGTGTATGACCTAGCCTGTTACTGACTCCGATTTTGTCTAACCACTGAACTACAGATACGTTTATCACTACATTTTGTGCAGTGGATTACATAGTACCTAGCGTGACAAGTTCAGCTTTAAGTGAGAAACGTTGGTTTCCGATGAATTTTCACAAATACCTTCTGTTTCAAGCAGACAAAATTATTAGTGGGGGTTAAAGGGGATACCCCACACTTTGAAGACAAAATTATGTTTAGCAATGCTTTTTAATATAGGGCTTTTTGGTCTCTTTTTGCCCTTTATACTTTCCTAGTGGTTCTGGGTCACCATGAGGTATCTGGATATTTCCTAGTACTGGTCCAAGCCCTATGCCATAGAGCCATATCAATCCATGCCATGCACTGATGAGGACCAGAAAGTTTGAAACAATGTGTATGCATGTTGGATTTGTGTGGCTCTGTACAATCTATCAGCTACTGGCTAACTATACACCAGCAGTTCTTGATGTAAGCCTGGCTTCAGGGGCATAAAGAGATTATTTGCATATTAGGGAGTGATGCATCATGGCAAACTACAGTTGCTCACTTAAAGCTGCATTACTGCAAATACCTTTTGTTTTAAGAAGGAAAAATTACATTTTCCACTTAAAAGGATCCTATTGTTTGCTTAGTCTGGAATCGTATGCATGGGTTGAATAGCTATGCTCTACAAGTACACATATTATTCATATTCATGATCATAATGTGTAAATGCCAGATTTACTGCTTTGTACCATAGTAAATCATGTATTTGAATTGACAGTAGCTTGTATATCCTGATATTCCTGTTAATGCTTTCATGTAGGTGTACCAAGTGGAAAATATGTGCTCGGAAGAAGTGCCAGTGGTGCAGCAGCAAGACTGTGTGCGTGTAATTACACAGACCCCCACACCTCCAACACTCTCTCCCCCTGCACTTCCTGTCGGGAGTGGAGAGCAGCTTCCTGTGGATCACATCTTGCAAGGTAAAGATGCAAAACGCCTCATGGCCAGCGTGATACTGTCCGTGGTAACATCTTTAAAGACAGCTTGCTTCAAGTAGTTGCTGACTTTCAGACAGTGGATTAGCACTGAAGAGGAATATAGTAAGTATAATATGGTATGGAAGACATGATCCACCCAGACATGATTTTTCTGTTTTGTGCGGTTACTGGCAGATGCATGGTGGCACTCTACACAGTTCATTTGTATGTAATACAGTATAAAAATAATAAATAATTGCTAATTTTGGTAGTGAATGGCTGAGAGTGGGACCTTGACGGAAAAACAAAGACATAAACCTTATTAGTGGAATCTCAAAAATATTATTGACTGAATGAAATAGAGCCACTAACTTCAGAATAAGAATCTGCTTCATTCGCCAAATGTGGCAGGCGCCGCACCCAGAATTATTAGTGGTACACACGGCAATTGGCATGGTAAAAATAACAACATCTTAGTGCATTAGCAACAAAAACAACATACCGGTAACTTACGGAGGGCCTGATTCACAAAGCTTTTCTATTAAATTATCTCACCTTACTCATTAACTCACAATTTATCTCTCCTTAAATGACTTAACTCATGATTTACCTCTCCTTATCTAACTTAGCTCATGGTTTAGTTCTCCTTATCTAACTTAACTCATGATTTAGCTCTCCTTAGCTAACTTAACTTATGGTTTAGCTCTCCTTATCTAACTTAACTCATGTTTAGCTCTCTTTATCTAACTAAACTCACAATTTAGCTCTCCTTAACTGACTTAACTCATGGTTTAGCTCTCCTTAACTGACTTAACTCATTGTATAACTCTCCATAACTGACTTAAATCATGGTTTAGCTCTCCTTATCTATTTATCACATGAATTATCTCTCCTTATTTGTTTATCTCCTGCATTAGCACTCCGTACAGTTAAAGCGAAAAATAAGTAACCTTTGTGAATCAATCTCATGGTGTTGTACAATGAAATCAAACATAGTACAGACTAAACATATAGTTTGCATGGACACAAAGTGTACAATTGCAATAAAGTTGTCTGGAACAGCCAGATTGAACAGAGCTTTTCTAGCCAGAGTTAGATGCTTGGACTGGATTTTCATTTTAAGAAAAAACAGTGGAGGCACTGAGAGAGGAATAGTGTTTGAGAAATGGGAAGAGAGGTGGATGAGCTCAACATCAGAGTTCATGAAGAACTGGAGATAGTAGAGTAGAGTTTTATCATCCAGAAGGCAGTGGCACAAATGCAGGTGCCTAGGGCCTGGTTGGCATCCATGGGCCTGGGTAGCAGCTCCTCTGATACCCTTTACCAACATGTTACCAGAAAAGCCATGTGATATGCAGGAGAAGCCAAACCTGCTATCCTACAAAGTGCCCCTTTTAACCTTTATCCATCTATGCTGCAGAGGAAAGTGTTACAATTAGTCAGTCACTTTATGATGAGGGCATGCAGTAGAATGCACTAACAATACAAGTTTGATTCAGTCTACTGATGCTTACCACTGCTGAAATATCAGTCTGGCTACAACTGTCATTTATAAATAACTGGCAAAGATGAGCAGAGTGTAGTCAGACTTGTACACCAAAAGTGACCACTGGATATATATATACTGTATATATATATATATATATATATATATATATATATATATATATATATATATATATATATATATATATATATATATATATATATATATTCTCAGTAGGTTGATAACTGTGCTTTTTAACCAACAAACTTGAGCTTAATTCACCAGACCATTTCGGTAAAAAATAATAGGTTGGTAATATACCACATTCTTTTTTTCTGAATTCACTAAGCTTTTCACACATTTGGTATAGTTTGGTAATTTGCCAAAAAACATGGCTTCAGTTCACTAAAACCTGTTCAGTAAAATGTAGAAGCCTAACCAGCTGTAGAGCAAGTCTCTGCAGCAAGCTGTGTTCTGCTATGGTGATGTTCTCCCATTTTTGGCCAGGTTCTGATGATTCTTCAGGTGGTCTGCCTAATATATGAGCCTTCCTTTGCAAGAGCTGCATGTGGCAGTGTACAACAGTAAATAGCTTCCCCAGTGTTCCTTTAGAGCTGCATGCATGCCACTAGAGGGACCTTTCTGTGCACATCTGAAGTGATAGAGGAAAACCTCTATGAATTTGCCCTGCTCCTGTATTTTGTTTTGTTTTTTTACTTTCTGATGCCCCTGTTCCAATGGACTGAGGAGTAGGACAGAGTGGCTTCTACTATCTCCTTTGCCTGTCCAGTTTGCCAAATGACTGATTCTTAGTTACCGACAGCTCCAGGCTGGAGGTAAAATACCAAACATATCGCTTGTCTTACCGAATGCACTATTCATTGTGAATTGACATTTGTTGGGTTATTTACCACACAAGTCCGTCATTTACCTCACTAGTCAGTAATTTTACTTTTCTGTGCAGTAACATTAGTGAATTGATATTTGACAAACTGTTCAGTAAAATCAGATGTTTCCTACATTACCGAATGCGGTAATTCTTAGTGAATTGAGCCCTTTGTCTGTTTGGAACCTTAAGGTTCTGCTTAGAGTAGAGAGAAATCCTATACTAAAAATCTCAATGAGCAAGTTCATCCCAGGGAAAACCTACTATAACTGCCCAAGGGATATCCTCAGCCACAGCGATATGGAGCAGAGATTCTGCTCTCTCTGAACAGAACATTTTTTTAGATAGTAACACAGTTCTCTGATCACAGAGCTGATGGTTATCTTCTTCAGCACTTCAATGTTTTTCATGTTAAACGTTACTTATTGAAACTGAAATCAGAAGCTGTAAGTTTCTGCCTTTTAAAGCATGAAAGGTTTCTCAAACTTCTTGCAGTATGTGAAATCTATACTATGCTGTATGATAATGATATAGAAATGTATTAAACAATACTAACCTTTATAAAGTGCATTTTCTTATAATTCTTAGGTCTCCCATCTGTGGTGTCTTCAGTGAGTGCTTCGGTAATTAAGTCTCCTTTGGACTCTTCCTATGCCTCTATACCGGCACCTCCACTTCTTCTGCCAGCTGCTGCTACAAGGAGTAATAGTACACAGAAGCCTAACAGCATACCGGGACTGGATAACAAGCTTCCCCAAGCTATAGTGAAACCTCAGATTCTTACTCATGTCATCGAGGGATTTGTCATTCAGGAGGGTCTTGAACCCTTTCCTGTAAGCATTGATACAACAGATCTTCTAGCTGACCATTACAATCCATATATACACCTGTGCACGAAGAGGTGTCAAACGCTATATTCAGAACAAAAATGTTTTTTTTTTGTATGTTTCTTTAGGTGGATCGATCGTCATTGATGGTGGATGAGCCTGCAAAAGGCCAATTGCCATTGGATGAGCAGATTATGATCATTACTGACATGGAGTCTGACCTACAGAGTACAGCCAAACTTCCTGACAACTCTACAGACACAGAGGTGGATGAGCTTACTGCTGAGGGTTAGTCATTGGAAATGTTATTTCATTGCTCATTTCCATCTTTACATACTGTAAATTGATTTTGCACACTATACAACTGAGGGCTTAATAGATAACAGTGAAAATGCAGTATAAAAGCATAGTTTACTCTGGAATTCTGAGACCATTCACAGTTTTTGTTTATGATTAGGTTTGCTCTGTATTTACTGCTATATGATGTCTCTACAGATTAGTAGGACTCCATTTGCTGGCTATGTAATGTATGAATAGACCCCAGATACGCATGCAATATTTATTTATTTTTTTAATTTACTGTTATAGTCATATATACTCCTAACTCAATACAGTAGATGCATGTATCTAAAGGTCAGGTTAATTGACTGCAAATGAGTCCATGTATGGTATTACAAAGCTTTATTCATCGTAAACTTCTTTACATTCTGCTGGACAGAAGTTCTGCAATGGGATGCATAGTAAAGGCCAGGAGGGCCTAGAAAATAGGTACTGATTGAGATCTATGAATACCTGGGGCATATAAAAGACTGTGGACCTCACTTGGCAACCTTTTTCTCAACAATGCACAACCTAAACTTTGGGTCCTGTTTCTGTTCTAAGTTTTAACACACTGTGCTTAGCCTTTCTGCTTGTGTCCCACCCAAAAATAGTAGGCCATGTAAAGAATTAACTTGATTTGCCTTTTGCAGATCAGTGAAAAAAATGAAAAAGCTGAAGTTGGGTTTTAAATTGCTAATTCCAATATAAAGCCATTAGCCATATCAGAATCAGAATATTTTATTTTGCCAAGTACAAGCAGGCGGTTGTACCCGGAATTGGTTTTGGCTCATACAGGTTCAGGAAGGATGGTGTGTGTGGGGGGGGGGGGTGGGGGGGGGGCTGGTAATGTCCAAAAGCCTAGAGCCGAGGCCTATATACTACATATCCTGCTAGTTTTGATATACAATCTAGCAGGATGTGGCTTTATATTGGGATTATTAATTTACTCCATCTTACTTGTTTTTGTTTTAGGTATTGTAGAGCAGGGTTAAAGCCACTGTCTGTTTTTATTCATGTCGTTGTACCCACTGGAGTAAGTCCCTTCTCTTCCTTTTCTGGCATCACTGTGCATCAGCGCAGTAATTGAGAGGCAATGTCTACATCTGGGGAACAGAAGGACGATGTTGGTGGTGGGATTATTTTCCACTTTGGTCCTGATGCCTCTCCAAAGTAGATAACTCTTACAACGATTTGGTTTAGTTAGAGGTTTAAACTAAAACCAATGTACCAAGCTATTAATTTGCAGGGTCCATGCCCGTAATCACACTTGACTTTTTTTTACATAGAAGTCTTGTATTTATCCATCCACACTTAAGTAGGTACTTTTAAGTGAACTGTTCTTTGTTTGGGGTGCTGTTATTGTTTATTAAGTTAATGAGATGATATCCCTAATCCCAGTCTTACTGGTGTACCCCCAAACAGAAGTCTCAAAATCAAGGCCCAGGATCACAGTGCTCCCACCCAGAAGATGTTACAGTGGAATTTAGCAGGTGAGGTACAGGCAGGTAATGATATATCGCAAGAGTGCAAGTGGTTTAGCTAGGAGCCCTTACTTTTCTTATGACAACTGGACACCATCTGTTTGTCTTCTTTTGTGATCACTGCTGAAGAACAGATATGGTGATCATTTGGTAAGTTTTTTAGCATGTTTCATCATATAGCTGCAGTAAGCATTGTATTTTTTTAATCATAAATAATTCAAGCCTGTGAAAGTGCTCTCTGAGCCTGTTGCAGCTTTACCCACGCACATTGCAGTGATAAGGCTGCACAGTTAAGAATCAGGTGACAAGAAGCTACAGCTAAACCCAGAATAGCAGTGTAAGCTTATTGAATCTAACTAAATGCAATTGTATAAGATATAGGTTAAACATGGGATCTTTATCCATTTTAAAATTGTCTCAAGGGTAGCATTTGCAATTTATTTTCTTGTTGCCTAGCAGAATTACAGTCAGGTATAACATGTTATTAACTATACAGTATAACTATAGTTATTCTACCTGTCTTTGACTGAAAGTAATCCCATCTGTGTGAAAATCACAATTCCCCCTGGCAGCCACCACTTTGATTAATAATCTAGTATCCAGTTCAATCTGTAAACACTGCACCAGTATTTCCCAGAAGGTACAACTTTCTGTCAGTTTAGCTTGCACACAGAAGCTATAAATGAGCCTTATCTAGTACAGTCAGAGATACAATAACAAGCTTTTGGCACCCTGGAGAGCTCAGTGCCACTAAAGGTGCCCATACATTTACTCAATTACCGTTTCAGCCACTTACAAAAAAGTTAGTTCTCAGAGCTTAAACTATTGTCCAAAATCTATTGAAGCAGAAGGGAAATTTTGACTGTACTTCCACTTTAAAAGTAAATGCCATGCCCCCCCCCCCCTTCCTTTCCCCATGGTATGCCAGGTACCAAAATCATGCTTGAGTAAACAAATATTTTCTCTGACAACATGCATAAATATTATAATACAACTAGTGCTTCAAAAACCTTTTTTTATCAGTTGAATGCTGATAAGCAATAAGCAAAATATTGGCTAGTGTGTGTAATTAGAAAGCCTACTGTGCTATGTCATTTGGGACTTAAAGTGAACATGTGTCCTAACCCCATGAAATAAACCTAATCCATTAAACAACATTGCTGTCTGAAAATATTCCATGTCTAATTTCAGTGATATGTTGTTGTCATTTTTGTTCTTTTTTTTTGCTCAGACACTGCCCTTTTTTCATATTTTCATGGTGAAAGACTTCAGCTTGAGTGGTTAATTGTATCAGCCCCTTCCTCCCTCTGCAAGCTGCTTCCATTCACCAACTGTTATCAACTTTATTTATATAATACTGGTGACAGAATAAGTAGGCACCAGTTTAATTTATTAGCCTAATATATATGTTCTTGCGAGAGATATAAAAAGGCAGCCCAAGGCCTAGTGTGTTGATAGTATTTGTGCTTGTTGCCCATTACAACCAGTCATATTTCTTGCTTCACTGGCAAATCAGAACTGTGAATGGCAGTTGAAAGCTGGATAAAGATTTCAGTGAAGCCAACAGTACTTCAGACGTACACTAATGAAGTCATCATGCGATGCCAGGCATGTCCAACTCCAGTCTTTGGGGCCAAGGTCCTCACATATTTTTGGCACAGCTCAAATTAATTGATGGGACTGAATCAGGAAAGGTTTGGTTCATCAAGTAGAACACATTTCTCCCATGGATGGATGGATATGGGCCTCAAGGAGTGGAGTTTGACATCACTTTTAACAATGTTTAGTTAAAACAAAAATAATGGAGAGCGCTGGCACATACTGCAATCTTTCTTAAAGATAACTCCCTCTGAGATGCTGAAGGTCAGGGCACAACACATTTGCATTTTTAACCCCATAAGTGCTGTCTGCTTTTGAAAAACAAAACACATCTAGCACATTTTTACACAGGTTTGCTTTAATGAGGCTCTGTGACTAAGGCAATATCCTGGAATGGTATAATTTTATAAAGTATTGAAGTATGGGTTTAGTAAATACCCTTTAGGAGAGAGGAGGGGCTTAGTACTAATTCATAGTAATAGGAAGGAAAAAATAAATCATCTAATAACTTGCTGTTAGTCACCCACGACGTCCCCAAAAAGTGGTGTCGGCATTGTATGCAGCACACACCATCTTTCAGAGGGGACGCCATTCAAGGAAGATTCAGTGTGACAAAGGCTATCAGTGGTTCCTCCTTCACAGCTGTGCGAAAGTGGCGCAACCACGGCAGCAGGAGTGTTTGAGGCGCGAGAGACAACCACTCTCGCTCTCTCTCTCTGCAGTAACAGGCATGTTCAGGGGAGAATGTGATTGGCTGGCAGCCATTGCACACCTTTATGGAGACCCAGATTGCAAAAAGCCACTTAAAAAGTTTCCAACCCAAACATAAAAATCAAAATCCTGGATTTGGGAATTGCTGTAATGAACAGTCATTCTCTAGGAGCAATTGCTACTGATGCATGAGTTGATTGCTCAGCAAGCTAAATATGACTTTATTTCCTTTTCCCACAGAATGTGCTGATGAATTAGAATGTGAGATGTTGGAGTGTGAGTTTTGTGGCAAAACAGGATATGCAGACAAGTTTTTGAGATCCAAGAGATTCTGCTCGCTGTCATGTTCAAAAAGGTAATGTTTATGTTATGATAATTTCTGTTGAGACCAGAATCCCACCTGACCAGTCGTGTAGCTGGTCTTTGTACACATTATAAAAAGAGTACATTTCATTGGTTTATACATGAAGAAAAACCTAGGATCTGCTAAATGCATAACAGATTATAATAGCAATAATTGCAGGGTTATCTGGAAAATATTCTTTAAAGGCAGCGGTGTAGTTAGGTCATGTGTATTATGTGACTGGACAGGCAAAGTTTACTGAAAAAGCTTGGTAAGGCCTCTTAAGGGCCATACCCACCTCGCAATTTTGTCCAAGATTCTTGTGATGACTGGCAAATTTTTAAGCGACAAGTGATCATTTCCACAATCTACAGACGCCTGATTAGGTAAACGACACTTTGCAATGCTCTAGTCTAGATCTAGATCCTCTAGATTGTAAGCCTTTGGGCAGGGTCCTCCTCCTTTTGTGTCCTACCTGATCATGCACCTCCATTACTGTGAACCCATGCTATGCATCTGAGTGAACCTAACTTGCCTAATCTTTATGCTCCCCTCCAGTGACTAAGCATTACCTTGTACTCATACTGTGCTGCATGATCTGGTCTTTCTTGTATTCATGTATTGTCTTTTTGCTGTATGTCACCCCTAAAATATTGTCTGCAACCTAAACTAATGTCCAGCGCTGCGTAATATGTTGGTGCTTTATAAATACAATAAATAAATGCATGTCGATAACGCCTGTCACGGCAGATTGGATCTTTAAGATCCCTGATGACTCCAACGACTTCTGTGCAAAATGCCACAATGGTTTTAACTCTCATTTGTGCCTGTCATGTGCCATCGTGTTAAGTTGCATGTTCCCACAGGCAGGAATAGGGTTTGGGGAACCTCGTTCGATGGGAGGCGTCGCTGTGAGGTCCCCCACTCCATCGCCAGGTGAGTATTCAGCTTTACACACGAGAATCTGAAGGAGGTGAATGTATACTGCTTGTCATCTGAGCACTTGCTTGTGCTCAGCATTGGGCGATGGAGAGGCGGTGGCTCTACTGAGTAACATCCGATGCTCAGATACCACGTGTCACATGCTCGCTGACACAAGCAAAGTACAAACACTGCCATTTGGCTGCATGAAATTGCAGCTGAAAGGCACTTGTGGCCACAGCCAGCACTAATACCATACATTCATACTATCTACGCTTAGCCTTCACACTTTGCAGCTTTTGCACAAGCGTAGAGAAAACATATGCTTACTCTGCATCAGAGGAAATCAGGTTCCTGGAAAGCTTTTACTCATCACAAGCTAGCTAAACCAATATTTGCTCGAGGGAAAGTTCTAAAAATTCTTACATTTAAATTCCAGTTCTGGCATTAAGTTGCTAATCCTGTTTTAGTACTGTACAAATCTTTCATTTTATAATTAGTACCGCTCTATTTCAATGTACAGAAAGCTGTGAATATACAAAACTTTCAGTATGCACAAATTGCATGTACTTTTAAGCCTGAAATCTATTTGAAGTGCAGACTGCCCAGGGTTTCACTGTCTTGCATCAGAAAGTCGCTGCACAAAGCAGGAAGAATTCGTTCTTAATTTTCCACAAATAGGCTAAGAACCTGTTTAGATGGTGTTGTGAACGGTGCAGTTGCCCCTTCTGAAATCAGCCACCTGCAATGTGTTTATTGGCATTTGAAGTTGTATTTCCATAGTGCTTGACAGCTGTTAACAGACATTAGTTTAGAGCTTGTTAAAGCAGATGCAAGATGAAAAACTAACTATAACAAGTAACTTGTCTATATACAGTATCTTATCTAAAGTTTAGACTGCAAATCTAGCTGCTAACAGCTTCAACAGTATCTGATTATTCCTGCCTGTGATACAATAAGAGCAGCCATATTCTGTTTTTAATCATTACACACAGGCAAGCTGCTCTGCATCTCCACCCCTCAGCCTGTGAAAACTCCACTCCCCTCTCCTCCTCTCTCCTCTTTCGTCACCTCCCCCTTTCCTCTTAAATCGCTGCATGCTTTAGCACAGGGGTAGGGAACCTATGGCTTGGGAGCCATATGTGGCTCTTTTGATGGCTACATCTGACTCACATACAAATCAGTAGGGGTTGATTCACTAAGCTACACTGCTCAAGCAGCGCAGCTTAGTGTGGCAGCGCAAGTAACGTTTTCAAAGTAGTGCATGCTACTGCTGTAACATGCACTACTAACTTACTCTTGCTCCCCCCAAAACGAACAACTGCTCCAATTGTCCCACTCTGGACCCTGTCAGGTCCAGTGACTTTGTAGAACGAGATCCCCGCACTTTGATTGGCCCAATAGGCTACCTGTCACTTGACAGGCAGCCTATTGGGCCAAAGTGTGGGTATCTCATCCTACAAAGTGAATCAACCCCCAAGTCAGCTAGCTAATTGTACAAGCTGTTTTTGTATTTCTCTTGTCTAGCTCTTGGGGAAATTGCTGATGTTGCTGAAACCCAAGAGAAGCTGAAGACGTTTCTGACACTCCCGCTGCCCGGTGGATCAACTGTATACACATTACCATAGCAACAGGGACGTGAGCCCTACTGTCCCAGTTTGAAACATATTGTATGGCTCTTACGGAGTTACGTTTTAAAATATGTGGCGTTTATGGCTCTCTCAGCCAAAATGGTTCCTGACCCCTGCTTTAGCAAAAGCCTCCTCCTCCCCAGACTGAGCTCCCATGAGCACGTGCTACATGGGACTCAGAATGCCTAGGCGCTGTAGAAGCTGTGGGAGAGGCTTGTTTAGTTTATAGGGAATTAGGGTATTAAAACAAAAAAAAAGTATTTGGCTTGAAGAATGCCCTATAAACTATAAGGAGCACAATTATGCAATAAGTAAAAGTTCATCTCATATCCACTTTAAATTACAGCACAATTTTCACAACTACCGTAAGTGAGGTTGAAGCTTTTTTTATGGACAAACATGCAGGTTCCAGTCCTCATTCTCCAGGGCATTGCAGATCTGGAAGGTTGTACAGCCAGCCTGTTTGATGTCACAGCCGACTAAGGCATTTTGGAGGGAGGCAGTGAAAAGCTTTCTGAAGCAAGTGAATCTTCCCATCTGCATTGGTACTGTGGGTGAGAAACCTCAGACTAGTGAGGGTATTTTTTGGCACTACAACAAATGTTTTCAGGGGTTTGTATTTTGTTAAACGTACTTGTTTGCCTGCTCTAAGGGCCCTTTTTCACCAGCGCATGGCAGAGGAAAAGTAAACAGTTCAATTACAGTTGAGATAATAAAAGTCAGATAACAGCCCTCTCCACGACTAACTTAGTCGGAGACCTTTAGGGCCCTTTTCCACCAGCGCTGGCTAAATCGCAAAGACGCAAACCGCTAGCGATTTTACAATCGCTACGGTTTGCTTTTTAACATAGTTATCGCGGTAGGTCATTTCCACTATCGCGATTCGTTTTTGCCAGGAACGCGAACGCGCGGCGGAGCGATATTTGCCGCGATTTTGCTATGCAGTGCATAGCATAGCAAAATCGCGAACGTCGGGGAATCGCCGGTAATTGCGATTCAGCAATCGCTAGCGTTCAGCGTGAACGCTAGCGATTGCTAGTGGAAAAGGGCCCTAAGGCTGTATAATAATTAAGTGATAAAAGCAAGGGGAAAATAATGTGTGTGTTGTGTTACAAATCTGTAATTTGGTCCTGTTTCAGAAAGGATGCAAGTTGTGGAAGTTCTAGTTTTTCCCCTCCTTTTCCCTCCTTGGGCTAAGACTAGCTTTCACCCTGCTCTTTGTTGTACAGTAGCTGGCTGAAAACGAATTGTTTGAAAACAGCTCTTCTTATGCCCAACTGCCCACAGGAAATGTGCTGCTAGCAAAAATGTGATTTCTGGTAAGGTTATAATAATCATCATGTTAAAATACCTCATATCTTATATCCCTAAGGGCTTGTTTCCACTTGTGTGGTGCGAATCGCCGCGGTAAAAATTTGCATGCGGGTCTATGCGGATTTTCATGCAGATTTTCATGGATGACGATGTATGTGAATTTAACCATGGCTGCGCTGGTGTGTTTTTCCATTGTTTCTATGCGAATTCGCATGAAAATTCACATGACAATTTGCATACCCAACCCGCATGCGAATTTCCGATTAAATACATTGTATGCGATTCGCATAGCGGTATGCGGCATGCGAATTCTGATGGCTCTGCCATGCGAATTTTTTCTGCACAGAAAACCGCAAAGGAATCCTGACAAGTGGAAACAGTCCCATTCACTTGTATTGCTATGCGAATTTGCATGCGAAAAACGCATGCGAATTCGCGATAGTGGAAATGGGCCCTTAATCTAAAATGTTAAATAGAAGACAATACCCTGCCTCTTAGTCATGACCCTTACTCAGAGGTAAATTCTTTCTTTCAGTATTTAATATTCTACTTAAAGGACAACTGTAGCAAGAGGGATATGAAGGCTGCCACATTTATTTCCTTTAAAGCAATACTAGTTGTGTCAGTTGTGTTGCTATGTTGCTGATCTTCTGCCTCTAATACTTTTAGCCATAGACCCTGAACAAGCCTGCAGCAGATCAGGAGTTTCTGACATTATTGTCAGATCTGACAAGATTAGCTGCATGCTTATTTCTGGTGTTATTCAGACACTACTGCAGCCAAATAGATCAGCAGCACTGCCAGGCAACTGGTATTGTTTAAAAGGAAATAAATATGGCAGCCTCCATATCCCTCTCACTTCAGTTTAGAGATGGCCCGAACAGTGCGCCCGGCGGGTAGTTCACGCAAACTTCAGCTGTTCGCGTCCGCAGCGAAACGCGAATTTTTTTCCAAAAAGTTTGCGTTCGCATTTTTTCCATAGACTTTAATGGCACCAACTTTAAGGGTTAATAGCTAAGCTAATTTTTTCAAAAAGACCTTATAGTTTTTGAGAAAATCAATTTTAACCACTTAAGCCCAACTAGACGCACATTCTCGTCCAGTTGGGCTGCGCGCACTCCTGCGGGCCACGCGCGCTCTCGCAGCCAGCCGTTAGCCCAGCGTTCAATGAAAGGGATTATAGATCCCCTTCATTGATCGAAGCCCCCACAGAAAAGCCGACAGCGTCTCATCAGACGCTGCAATTTTTCTGAGTTTCAAAAAGTTCCCCGTCTTCATTCTTCTTCCTGGAAGCGTACGATCACGCTTCCAGTACTTTTTCACTGTGGCCATCTTGTGGCCAAATAGTAAAACTACACACACACATTTATTTTTTAATAAATAAATACATTTTTTTTACATTTTAAATTAGCTGTTTACCTCCCACACCAAAAATTACCCACATACAATTTTTAATACAAAAAAATAAAAAAAACTTACAATTTAAAAAAAAAACCATAAATAGTTACCTAAGGGTCTGAACGTTTGAAATATGCAAGTCAAAGGAGTATATTAATATATTTTTTTTAAATTATGGGCTTGTAAATAGTGATGGACGCAAATTCAAAAAATGTACCTTTATTTCCAAATAAAATATTGGTGCCATACATTGTGATAGGGACATAATTTAAATTGTAAAATAAGCGGTACAAATGGGCAAATAAAATACATGTGTTTTAATTACGGTAGCATGTATTAATTTCAAACTATAATGGCCAAATCTGAGAAATAATGTTTTTTTTCATTTCTTTCTTAATATTCCTGTTAAAAGGGATTTAGAATAAAATAATTCTTAGCAAAATGTATCACCCAAAGAAAGCTTAATTGGTGGCGGAAAAAACAAGATATAGACCAATTGATTGTGATGAGTAGTAATAAAGTTATTGGAAAATGAATGGGAGGTGAAAGTTTCTCAGATGCAAAAAATAAACAATCCTTCGGGCTTAAGTGGTTAAAGATCTCGTACTGAGTGTGGGAAATGTTTCAACCACTGCCAAATTTAGCGGTTAATAGCAAAGCCCCCTTACATATTAGAAACTCCAAATTTGCAGGGTCAGTAGAGGGGGCAGTGACTGCAAGAGGACATTTTTTTTTCAAAAAGACCTTATAGTTTTTGAGAAATCAATTTTAAAGATCTTCTTCTGAGTGTGGGAAAGTTCAACTGCCGCCAACTTTAGCGGTTAATAGCAAAGCCCCCTTAAATGCCAGAAACACCAAATTTGCATGAGAATGTTAAGTACAGTGGGAACAATAGGAAAAAAAATTCAAAAAGACCTTATACTTTTTGAGAAAATCGATTTTAAAATTTTAAAGGAAAATAGTATACATTTAAATGCATAAATGACAGTTCTTAGGGAAACAATTCCTGCCGAATTTAGCAGTTAATCGCAAAGACCGCTTAAATCCTAGCAACAGTAAATTTACAGAACATGTTAAAAAGAAACAATATATATATATATATCTATATATATATATATATATATATACATATATATATATATATATATTTGACGTTGGGTCCCCCCTCCCGAGCCTCTTTAACCCCTCGTCACCCATGCAGGCTGGGATAGCCAGAATGCGGAGCCCCGACCAACTGGGGCTTCACACCCTGAGCTATACCACCCCCCATGGTCCATGGCATGGGGGGGCTCCGGGGGGGAGGGGCAGCCAAGCCTTGCCCTCTCCCCCAAGCCCTTGTCCAATCCAAGGAGAAGGGACTCTTCCCCACCTCCGGTTCCCCTAGGAGGAGGTGGGGCAATGACTCCCTGGGGGGTTCATGGTGGCATCTGGGAGTCCCCTTTAAGAAGGGGACCCCAGATGCCAGCGCCCCCCCCCCCCTCCCAGAAGAAATGAGTATGGGGTTACCCATTACCACAAAGGGGTACATGAAATAAAAACACGATGATGAAAAAAGTCCTTTAATGTTCTTAATTAACCAGGAATACTTACCTGTACCTCCTGTATTTCCTCGGAAATGTCCCACGCCAATATCCTCCAATCTTGGGATCTTCATCTTGATTAAAGATCACCGCGCCCCCCCCCCCCCCCCACCGCGCAGCTATACTAGTTAGTATAGCAGAGAATGCGTCCGCATAGGACACATAGCGCCGGCTCCCGCTGTCCTCCCCGCCTCCTCACCTGTCTCCCTCACCTAGCCTGGCACCTGGTGCACCCATCCCCATTGGTCTGTTAAAGAACCAATGCTGAGCCTTGGTGCCAAAATTTAGACGCTTTTTCAGCTATACAGTTTAGTATAGCTAAGAAAGCGTCCTATGCGGACGCATAGCGCTGGCTCCCGCTGTCCTCCCTGCCTGCCTTCACCTGTCACCCTCACCTAGCCTGGCACCTGGTGCACGCCACCTCCCGACGAATCGCTGCATATACCTGCCACTTTTACCTGTCACTACGCTGCCCCATCGCCGTAGGCTCCTCTCTCTGCAGTCTCTATGATGGCAGAGTGCTGACAGCCGGTCAGGAGCCGCTTTCATTGGCTCCTGATGCTGTCTATCAGTAGGAGCCAATGTGATTGGCTCTCCGTGATCACGCAGTCAGGAGCCAATGAAAGCGGCTCCTGACCTGCTTACAGAGCTCTGCCATCTTATAGACGGCAGAGCAAGTGAATTGCGGCGGGTGCAGAGCGGCGAGATCAGCTGCATAGTACTGCATCGCTCCGCAACCATTTAACATGTATGCACTCCCAAAAGATCTGTTTCTTTACACACCCTGAATTCATGACTCACTGGGCCCAATCCAAATCACTTTTTCTCTTAAGTTTTTTCTATGGGATAATTTTTCATCTTTGTTTAAAACCACTTTTAAACTTTTTTTTTTGCGCAGTGATCCAGCACTTAAAGCGGATCTGAGATGAAAAAGTAACTATAACAAATAACTTGTCTATATATCTTATAGAAAATTTAGAAAGTTTACACAGCAAATCTAGCTGCAAACAGCTTTAAAAGTTTATGATTATTTATTGCTATGATACAATGAGGGCAGCCATGTTCTGTTTGTCACATTGTCACAGGCCTGAGGGCTGGAGATGCTATCAGCTTATGACACTGTGGGAGGCGCCCCTATATTTCAATTCATATAATGTAAAGATAATTGATCAGAGGTAAGAAAACTGCGTCTTACCTGGTATGAAGACTCATACACATTAAGGTAGTAGAAATCAATTTATTAAGCACTAAGGACAACGCGTTTCGCGACCAAGGTGCTGCTTCAGGTCAAGTTAACGTGCTTTGGAAAAAATAGAACCGTCCACCCGGCTTCCTGTAATTGCTCCTTTGTCCCCCAACCCCCCCCCCCCCCCCTTGCATTCCCACTCTTACCCCCCTCCTTCCCCCTCTGTCCCTCCCCCTCTCCCCCCCCCCCCCCCGTATTGTTTCCCTACTCTTCCCTACTCCCATCTCCCTCCCCTCCCATTCTTGCATGTACTCATACAGTTGTTCTCAACATCATATATTCACACCATATATCTCTAGCCCTTGGATAGCTTACTAGGTCTTCTATCTACACCATGTCGGACGGATATAATATCCCAATTCCGTTCCTGCAGCTTTCTTACCTCTGATCAATTGTCTTTACATTATATGAATTGAAATATAGGGGCGCCTCCCACTGTGGAGTGTCATATGCTATATATTACCTCACCACGTGAGGTCACACCACCGTAGTTATACAGTGGTGACTTTTCTCCCAGGAGCAGCGACCCACAAGGCCAAGTGGAGACGGTACTTCTCCACATGATTTGATGGTGGTTGCATTCAAAAGCAACCCAGAATTGTGAGTATATTTTCACTACAATAGACCAGCTCACACAATGATAATACACGATATTGGGCTCCCGGTGTTCCTGTGTCTTTTTATCTTTACTAGTGATGCTATCAGCTTGCCTGTGTATAAATTCAGTCCCCTCTCCTCCTCCCTCCTCCTCTGAAATCAATGGCTAGTAACCTCCTCCTCTCATAAGCCCCTGCTACCTGGGAATGCGTGCCAAGGCTCTCTGAAAAGCTGTGGGCAAGGCTTGTTTAGCTTATATGGAATTAGAGTATTAAAAAAAAAACAAAGTATTTGGCTTGAGGAACACCCTATAAACTATATGAAAGGAACACTATTATGCAATGAGTAAAAGTTTATCTCGGATCCACATTCTCACCTCTACCTTTCATCTTAGCCATCTACTTACAAGATGGCGCCGAGATAGGTAGCCACGGCCACAGGGCTCCGGCTGTAACTGCTTTTATTCCTATTTGCTCTGGTCCCCTCCTGGCCATGGCACACTGCAAGAGCTTCTTCCAGCTCCCCCACTCCATCGGGGCAGTGTGCGGTGCGCTGGCTCCCCGGGTTCCGGCTCCCCAGTGCTTGCTCTGAGGAACTGCTCACCATCCGGAAGACCCAGCTGATTCACCCCACGCGATGGCCGCTGACGCTGGAGTCGCAGTGGATCCAGACTCCACACCAGCTGCGTCGCCGCTGAGGCCCGGTACACCGGCTCTCCAGGACCCTTGACCCAGGCAAGACCATCGGCACCTCCCTATCACACCGGCAGACACCCGGGAGGGCAGCCGTCCCTGAGCTCAGCGCCCACGTGTTGCGGATCACATGGCCTACTGTACCGCCGCTGCTGAGGAGACCAGGAGCAGGACGCCGCCAGCATTGCAGGAGCAGCTGTTTCAGAGTCGCCATGGCGGGAGCTCCCTCCGGCTCCCACTCCATCAGAGGTGGTGCCGTCTCTGTGCTGGGCATGCCTCTTCTCCCCATAGACATTCAGGCCAGGTCTCCATTCAGGACAGGCCAGCTGTAACCGCTGCCAATGTGCACGTGTGCAGGACACTCTGGACAGGTCAGTTATTGCAGACATGAGGGGGGGGGGGGGGGAGGATCAGCACCATCACTCAACACGCTGGCTACAATGCACGAGCCAAGCCACCGCTCCAGTCCTGGCCTGCAGCCCTTAAAACAGCAGCCGAGCAGCAGACAGAGGCCTCAGGCGGACCAAGGTCCAAGACCTTGTATCTCAGGTCCCCACTGCAGGCTGCAAGGCCATTGCAGCCCTCCCTCCCTAGATGCACTGCACCACAGCCAGCCATTCCCATGTCAGACCACCTGAGCCTAATCTTTGCATTTATGGCCATGGGGAAAGAGGCACGGCCAGGCTTGTCGCTTTCCACCATTAAGCACCGGACAAGGTCGTAAACCTAAGGACTAAATTTCTGCAAGCATGGCCTGGATTGTTGTTCTCCACCAATGGGGACCCTCGGACTCTCTATCTCTTATCGCTCTTTCTTATCGTTCTTTCTCTCTCCTCCTGCACTTTCCAAGACATGCGGTGGAGGGTCTGTAATGTGCTGCAGAGCAGTTGAGCGCCGCACAGCGTGTAGCAGTCAGCTCCGCTCGACATAGCACTAAGACGGACCCATCTAGTCAAATGCATTGTGTAATGTGCAACATGTAATGTATGATGATCTCTGCTTGTATATCTTTGCAACTACGTGTATATTTCTAAAATTTTTGCTGTTACTGCACCAACGCCGACCCTGTATGTGCCAAAAATTATTCCGGGTACAACCACCGTTGTACTTGGCGAAATAAATCTGATTCTGATTCTGAATAAATCTGATTCTGATTCTGATACTCTGGGCACATGCACCATTTAGATGTTACTTTTCAATTTACTTTCTGTATTTTTATGTCAATCTCATGCCACCTATTCAATAACCCACAGATTGCTATTCCTATTCCAAGGAGACTCTCCCCAACTACCTTTCCCCCTAGTCACAAAATACGAAGTGTAAACTCTGCAATAAGCTGTTAACTCAGAAATATAGGAAAGGGCTGTACTATCTTCACTTCTTTATCTTTACATATCTTGTTATAGGCCCTAACAGATCTACTTGCTTTATCCAGCTTAAATCTATAATTAACACATTGGCGTGCAAACAAAGTTGTAATTGTAGCAAATAAAAAAAAATCATGCTGTTCCAAAACTCTTTTAGTAGTTTAATGCCCGTTTTTTAAATCTGTCCTTTGTTTATTCCTATTCTGCTTTCAAATCTAGAGCCTCTTTTTGTGCTTAGATTGTAGAGATATTTTTTTGTAGGAAACAAACAACTGAACAATCAATAGTTCACCTCAAAATGACTGTTTTTTTTTTGTACGCTAGGATTTTTTTTTTACATTGCTTAGTAGTCAATGCATTGGTTATGACATAATTTAAATGAGGAAAGTTACTTCTAATGTTTTTACTAAAGTACGCTAGTGACACAAGGGCACAATTGTCAGGATTTCCTTTATTTTCAAAAAATGTCCCGTGAACAGCAGTGGCACAGTCAACTGCAACAGTAGTGTGCAGTTAAGTAGTCCAGATGGCCAGCATCTTTATATGACCCCTTGTGGGGGTTCAAGGGGATCCACTAGTCCAAAACCCGGGACAGCTACATAGGAAAAAGTAATATAATGCATTTTACTCAGAGACACATGTACATTTTGTATGTATGCGTACACTTGAATTTTACATTCCAGCATTTTTTGTGATAGCGGTCCTTTAACTCTAAAGGCTGTGCAAAGTCCCTACTAAGTTCCAGCACCGAGAACAAATCTGCTAATTAATCTGCTATTAAGTGTCAACAAATGAGCAGGTCTTAATACATGTGTATTTTTGACTGGTACAACATACTATACAAATAGTTGAGCTTCAGATCAACAATATTTATCAATAAAGGCAATAGAATAAAATACTATGCACCATTTTCATTTTGTATTCCATTGTATAATTTAAGTATGTATTTTGAGCCTGCGCAGTACAGCCCGGAGGACGTCCGATGACGTCAGCGCGCCGGCGTGGAACGCACAATGGAGCGCAGAAGAGGCCCGACCTGGCCGCCGGCCTGGTCGGGTCGGCCACCGGAGACCACCGGGAGCCTGCGGAGTGGCGCCGAGGGCACCTCCTGCCTGCCACGGGCTGGAGGAAGCCCCAGGTAAGTGGATTCGGATTTTTATTTTTTTCCAACTGTCCCTGAACCTTCCCTTTAAGCAGTACCATTCCTCCTTTATGACTGCTTTAGATACTTAGAAATAGATACAAGAACAGGTGCAAATGTGAACATTGTTAGAGAGGATTTTGGAGAGGCCTGTCTCATACTTACCTCAGATGGGGGAGCCACTGGATTCTAATGGATCTGTCCTCCTCTGTCCTGACTATCCAGTGCTGAAACCACAGCCAACAAGGATGTCAGCAGTTTTGCAGGTGCAGTAGCACCTGCAACATTTACCTTCCCCATCTCCAGTGCAGGCGCGGTAGTGGCTTTCTAATCAGGCTCAGGCAGAGATAACCGAGCTCGATCAGGCCAGCTGTACTGTGCGGGCCTCCCCAGTGTTAGGGGGCTTTAATCGCTGGATCCCCGGGACAGAGGAGGATGGGGGAGGCCTTACTACAATCCAGAGGCTTCCCCCTCCCATGGTAAGTATCCCCCAATCGGGTTCTTTTGTCTTACAGATTTTCTTTAACAAAACAAGGTCCAATCTTCAACTGAATTTTTCATGGTGGACTTTCCTGAGGAGTGTTAATGTTTATTTAAAGAGAACCTGTACTGAGTAAAAATATTTAAAATAAACACATGAGGTAACTTCAAATGAACATTACAGAGTTACCTTGCCATCAGTTCCTCTCAGAAGCTCACCATTTTCTTCTGACAATAATCCCATCCAGTTCTGACAATATTTTGTCAGATCTGAAATATATCAGTTGCTGTCAGTAAAATATCAGTTGCTGTTAGTTATAGCTGAGAGGAAAACTGATGTACCAGGTAATGTCCATGTTTCCCTATGGCTCAAGTGGGCGATGTTACAGTTTAACTGTGTGCTGACCAGAAAGCTGTTATGGGTAATGGCTATTTTCAAAATGGAGGACGGAAAATTCCCTTGATCACAGTGAACAAACAGGACGCGGGACAGGAGAAAGACACTGAGGAGTAGACTACATGGAAGGTAAGTATGACTTGTGTATGCCTATTTTGACTTTTTTTTTCAGTACAGGTTTTCTTTAAAAATGAGGAATAGTTTCATAACAAGAGAACACGTTATCTGTGCCAAGAGAAATAATTAAGACTGTACACATTGTTTTATGTTTAGTTCATTCATGTGCTGTAATGCAAACCACTGCCTACAAAACTTGTAGCAGTTACAAGAAACAGAAGGAAAGAGAACCCTGCCCTTAAAGTAAACCAGAGCTGTGAATAAATTAAGATTTGATACTTACCCGGGGCTTCCTCCAGCCCCATAAGCAAATGTGTCCCTCGCCATCCTCCCGCAGTCTGCCGTTCAGCCGCGGTAACCGGCTCAGTCGCGACACTCGGTGCCATCTGCGCATGAGTGGGAGGTCTGCGCATACGCAGAAAGCACTGACTGACGCGACTGAGCCGGTTACCAGGGCTGATTGCGGCTGTACAGCAGACTCTGGGAGGATGACGAGGGACTCACAGGTGCTTATGGGGCTGGAGGAAGCCCTGGGTAAGTATCAAAACTTACTTTATTTGCAGCTCTGGTACACTTTAAGAGCTTACAGTCTAAAAAGGGCAGGGAGGAAAGAATGGGTAATGCAGTTAGTAAACTGTTTCAGATGGTTGTGAGTTCCTGTGTCAGATCCTCAAGAAGCAGAGTTTGCTCACTGGTTGTAGGATCTATCCCTATAGAAATGTCTGACAAGTTGAGATTAACCTCCCTGGCGGTAAGCCCGACCTACGTTTTTTAATAAAATTTGAATATAATGCTTCAGCTAGCACTTTGCTAGCTAACAATGCCCCCCAAGTCCCTCCGGTCCCCACCGATCGCCACCGTTATACGTACCCCCCAGGGATCCCGCGATGGCGCAGCCTCTCAATCAGCTCCAGGCTTCGCTATGGGGGGGATCGGGACTGCACATGACGTCATGTTCAATCGTCACCATAGCGACAACTGAAGCTAAAGGGTGAAGATGCGGCTCTCGCGGGATCGCTGACGGGTAAATATTGCCGGCGGCGATCGGGGGGATTAGAGCAGTGCCGGGGGACTTGGGGGGCCACAGTTAGCTAGCAAAGTGCTAGCTTAAGTATTTTATTCAAATTTTATTTTAAAAAATCCTCCCGCGGACGCAGCATCTGAAACTGCGTACCGCCAGGGAGGTTAAAGGAGAACACTACACAGTATTGTTGACTGAAAATTACGTAGGAATAACATTTGAAATGTATATTTATCATTTTTCTTGTACTTAAAAGGTTGTTAGCAGCAAAACTTCTGAATACAAATCCCCCCAAAAAATCACATTGAGAAACAATAGGCTGCCTGGAAGAACTTATTTTTGCTGTTGGAACAAGAGGTAGAGTAAATGTTCTAGCAGTTCATATAAGCTGAGGCTAAGTCACAGTAACATTTCAGCTGCAGGAAAAGCATATGTAAGTGATGTTTCAAAGCGGAATTATAAGGAGAAATTAGGAACTTTATGGATGTCTTGGTCATGTGTAATCTTAAAGGTTTTAAGGATTGGAAAGTGACAAAAGAAGAAAGGAATTCCTGAAGAAGGGAAAAGCTTTTGAGAGCTTGTGATTGGAGTGCTTTCTGAAAATTAGCGAGGTGATGTATGGAGGTAACAGATTGTGGACAACATTCTAAGCTATAATTAGAGTTGGAACAGCATTCTCTGGTAAACTAACAGCCAGTGGAGATCTTGGGTTAGAGGAGCAGCAGTTGAGGGGCGAGAAGAGAGGCTGACGAGTAGAGCAGAAGAGTCCATTTTGGGATGTTTTTAGGATGAAGATAATCCAAATTAATTTGCAGATGAATAAGTAGTATGATAACATAGAATCAAATATTATCCTAAGCAAAGCATTTTAAGGAGCTAAGGTTATTGAAATGTAATTTACATTTATTGTTACTTCATACACATTAACTTTGTGGAATCCATCTTCCAGGTACAATGTTAATGGATCAAAACGTCTGGGGCACTTCAAGGCTGAGAAAACCAGCAGATGGGGCAGAAAGGCAGAAGGACATTTGGGGAGGCGTGGTAGGCGACCTCACAATTCTGGAGGATCTGTCCGAGACCACTACCTAAGACAGGTTAGCAGAGACTAGAAAGTAATAACCACAACCAAGGAATAGGAATTTTTTGATTGTGCCTTAATGCTTCACTTAATACTGTACATTTGCAATGCAGCTACCCTCCAACTATTCATGCAGTGAAGAGGCCTTACAGTATTCACAGGAGGATTTCATTCCTGCACCTATGACAACACGGCTACGTCGAAAGAGTGAGAGAGAACAGGAACTACATCTACTTCAAGCAAGAAATACCCCTTCACCCTCTTACATGCCTGCAGATACCCAAACAGAACCATCTTTGTGGACAGTTGAAGATGTCTGGGCTTTCATACATTCTTTACCAGGTGACTGGGGTCTTCTATCTTAAGTATAGCAGTGGGGCTCTCGCCTTAAGCTGGTCATATACAGTAGGTGAAAAACAACAAGTGACACATCCAGAGGTGGTGTCAGAAAAAGGTGGAGGTGTATTTCAAAGAATCATTGTGGGGAAAGCTATAATGTATAAAAAGATTTCTGGGGTTATTGCTACCTTTTACAGTTGGGAGTGATGGAGGATGTCACAGACATCTATGTTCTTATAAGAAATCTTCTTCTATAGTTCTGTCACACTACAGGATAGTAAAACCAGTAGAGAATGATTAGTTGCTTACAAGAAAGGAAAAAAAAACTGTTGTAACAGTACACACAGTGGTGGATTTCAGCTTTGTTTTCTGCTATCATATTATTACTGAGGTTTTCCACCCTTTAATGGTTCATGCCTTATTCCACTTAATTTCTAAGGTTGGTTCGGGAAGCTGACATATTAAAAGCATTCAGTTTAAAAGCAAAATCATTCTGTTTTGGCAATTCATAACAAGGTATGTCTCTGCATACCTCAATTTTATTGAGAATATCCACATTTCATACAACCACAAAACACAAAGGAACTGTATGTACCGTATAAACTCGAGTATAAGCCGACCCAAGTATAAGCCGATGCCCCAACTTTTACCTAAAAAAGTGGGGAAAATGATTGACTCGAGTATAAGCTGAGGATAAGCAATGCAGCAGTCTTATGGTGCAGAAAAAGCATTGTTTTGAGAAAGTAGTTGACTTGGAGGGGGTAGAATGTATATATTCGGGGCAAACTGCCAGATTGGAATGGTATGTGTAGTTGACATCTGTGCCCCTGCCATTCAAAAGTACATACATGTGTCTTATACCGATTACATTTTTATAGTCACAATCTTACTGGAGGTAATATGGATGAAAGTGCTTTAAATGATTGCAAATGAAACCTATGTGGGCAGCATAACACCTTCAGAATTACTGACTCAGTATGAACATGTAGATGAAGTACTTTAAAATGAAATAAAGATTGAAGCCACACATTACTCTTAGTTTAGGTCTCCTTTCAGCACAGTGACCCAAAATAAAGTGTCCCCCTAGCATGTGCAGCATATGGCCCCCCCCAAGTGCACCTCCCACCGCAATATGAAGTCCGGAGGTGCGTGGTAATTGCTGTGTGCTCTTCATCATGTGCAGTGGCCCGAGCAGAATTTGGGAGAGCTGTGAGGAAACGCGGAAAGCCGCCGCGTGTGCCAAGAGCTAGGCGGCTGACTCCGCGTCCTACGCGGCGGTTTGCACGCGTCTGGGTGTGTGGTGGAACGCGGAAAAGCCGCCGCATGTCCTGACAGCAAAGCGGCTGTTTGCATGCAGCAGCGTGTGCTTGGTGTGGCTGGGTCTGTTAGTGCACTTAGGCAGATGGAGAGCTATGCACGCGCGGACCTGAATCCAGGACCTTTATACTAGCAGGGGAAGTGTCAGCTGATCAGGAAGGTCAGCTGATTCCTGCAGGACTCATGATTGGCTGAATGGTTCGGGCGGGGCAGCAGTGTCCAGCAACTATATATTCTGCTGCTTGGTCAGTTGCTGGTTGCCTGTCGTTGCGATCACATACGTGGGAGCACGCAGACCCTTAGTCAGATCCTTAAGTGTGCCGGGACCAGCTGGAGCTGTAATCCTACACTTAGCTAGATTCTGTTGATAGCTTACAGTACTAGTTTGATTGTGATTATCTGTTATGACTTTCTGCCTGTCTGACTACTCTCCTGATATCTGATTCTGCACCTTGCCTTTCTGATACTCTGTTGCCGACCTCCGCTAGCCCCTGACTCTGCCTCTGTCTTCTGATCCTGTACTTTGTTTGTCTGTGAGTTGCCGACCTGGCCTTACCGACCCTGAGAACTATCTCTATCGCTAGGAGATAGTTCATGCCTTGTATGTGCTGGGCTCTGCTCCACAGGGCTAGCTCTGTATGTGCTGGGCACCTGCTTCACAGGGCCAGCTCTGTATGTGCTGGGCACCTGCTTCACAAGGCCAGCTCTGTATGTGCTGGGCACCTGCTTCACAAGGCCAGCTCTGTATTCGCTGGTCACCTGCTCCCCAGGGCCTTCCTGACCCTGAGAACTATCTCTATCACTAGGAGATAGTTCATGCCTTGTATGTGCTGGGCACCTGCTCCACAGGGCCATCTCTGTATGTGCTGGGCACCTGCTCCACAGGGCCAGCTCTGTATGTGCTGGGCACCTGCTCCACAGGGCCAGCTCTGTATGTGCTGGGCACCTGCTCCACAGGGCCAGCTCTGTATGTGCTGGGCACCTGCTCCACAGGGCCAGCTCTGTATGTGCTGGGCACCTGCTCCACAGGGCCAGCTCTGTATGTGCTGGGCACCTGCTTCACAGGGCCAGCTCTGTATGTGCTGGGCACCTGCTTCACAAGGCCAGCTCTGTATGTGCTTGGCACCTGCTCCACAGGGCCAGCTCTGTATTCGCTGGTCACCTGCTCCCCAGGGCCTTCCTGACCCTGAGAACTATCTCTATCACTAGGAGATAGTTCATGCCTTGTATGTGCTGGGCACCTGCTCCACAGGGCCATCTCTGTATGTGCTGGGCACCTGCTCCACAGGGCCAGCTCTGTATGTGCTGGGCACCTGCTCCACAGGGCCAGCTCTGTATGTGCTGGGCACCTGCTCCACAGGGCCAGCTCTGTATGTGCTGGGCACCTGCTCCACAGGGCCAGCTCTGTATGTGCTGGGCACCTGCTCCACAGGGCCAGCTCTGTATGTGCTGGGCACCTGCTTCACAGGGCCAGCTCTGTATGTGCTGGGCACCTGCTCCACAGGGCCAGCTCTGTATTCGCTGGGCACCTGCTCCCCAGGGCATTCCCGACCCTGAGAACTATCTCTATCACTAGGAGATAGTTCATGCCTTGTATGTGCTGGGCACCTGCTCCACTGGGCCAGCTCTGTATTTGCTGGGCACCTGCTCCCCAGGGCCAGCTCTGTATTTGTTGGGCACCTGCTCCACAGGGCCAGCTCTGTATTTGCTGCCTCAGGGCCCATCCTGTATTCATTGGGAACTCGCTCCTCAGATTCCCCAAGCTTGTTACTATTCTTCTGTATTCTGATTTTGTACCTCGTCATTCTGATACCCTGTTGCCGAACCTCGGCTCGCTCTTAGGCACTGCATCTGATTCCTGATTCTGTACCCCGATATTTCTGATACCCTGTTGCCGAACCCTGCTTGTTTATTAGACTCCGCCTCTGCTTTCTTAATCTGTACTGTATCTGTCCGTGTGTTGCGACCTGGCTTGCCCGACTTCGAGAACTGACCTTACTGTTAGAAGCAGTTCCCAGATCTGTTAGTGACACTCTCTCGTAGGTGTCACTCACGTTCTGTCCTTCCTACGCTCCGCCTGACTCCTCCCCCGGGAGAGTCCAGGCCTTCGGAAGGAATCTGTATTGCTGCAGTACTTCATACTGTACGGCACTTGTTTCTGAGGCTTAGTCCTCACGGTATTACTCTTGCACCAAGCACTCACACTACTCAGGTGTTCAGAGGTTAGCGTTATATCGGATTATCGGTGATACTGCAGATCATCAATAATCGGATATATATCTGTATTCCCAGTGATACTGCAGATCACCGAGAATCAGATCCTTTCTGCTACACCGATCGTGACAGAACGACAGGCCCAAAAAAAACATGGTGACACTTGATGAACAGATCGATGTGTTAACCGCCACTCTTAAGGAGGTTAAGAAAACGGTTGATACATTGCAGGCTCAGGTTAACCAACTGACTGAGTCAATTAAGTGTATTTTAAACTCTGTTGCACCAGTGTCACCCCCCTCTGTAATTCAATCTAGAGTACCCTCACCTGGGAAATTCGTAGGGCACCACTCTAGGTTATCTGAATCAGAGAGGACGCGAAGACGCCTAGAGGGTCTTTGCTTCTATTGCGGACAACATGGCCATTGGATACGAAATTGCAGGAAAAAGTCAAGAAAATTTTTTGGGGGGATGGTGAAAGGCCCGAGTTCTAAGGAGTCTGCTGCGCCATCCCCGGGAAATACGGGATCTGGTGCTAGTTCAAATCCCGGCCTCCAGAAACCCTGTGTTGGTGTAACTGAACTTATGGTGGGAAATCTGTCGCTCAAATATTGCCCCGATTTAGATACCTCCCGTCCGTCTGATAAATCCTTTCCATGTTCACAGTGTAAAGAGGATTTTGTATATTATGCGGATCTCCTCAATCATAGAAAGTCCCACGTACATCCTGCACAACCTATGATTCCTGAGAAATCGCGTTCTGGTGAGAACTCATATAGGGGAAGTATGACCTCACTGGGAGCGGAAAATAGTTTTGAAGAACAGATAGAGAGCTACTATGCGGATAACATTTCCGAACTTTATGAGAGTGATGGCTCTATCTATAGTCATGAATCTGCTGCGCAAGGGTCAAGCTTGCTTATTGCAGCAAATCGAGTTCAGGAGTCTGAAACCGTACAGTCTTCAGCTCCATCATCTGACCAGATTCTAAGTAACCAGATACCACATTCATGTTCTGAGCAGAAATTAGATCTTGTTAATCATAGTAGGCCCCACTTTAAGGGATACATATATTCATGTTCTAAGTGTGGGGACTCTTTTGTACCTGAGGGACGACCTGTGACTAATGGGAAATCTCACACAGGTGAGAAATTATACGTGTGTCCTGTATGTGAGGAGAAACTTCTCAGTCATGGGAAGTCTCACACCAATGAGAAAACGTATTCATGTTTTGAGTGTGGGGTCCCTTTTGTACCCGAACTACTGCCTGTAGCCCATGGGAGATCTAATCACCGGTGAGAAGCTGTACTGGTGTTCTGTATGTGAGGAAGAACTTCTCAGTCATGGGAAGTCTCACACTGATGAGAAATCACATTAATGTTCTGAGTGTGGGAAATGTTTTAAACATAACATAAATCTTGTCAATCATAGAAACTCACACTGCGGGAGACAGCTTTATTCATCTTCTGAGTGTGTAACATGTTTTGTAAATAACACTGAACTTCTCAGTCATTGGAAGTCTCACACCGATGAAAAAACGTATTCATGTTCTGAGTGTGGGAAATGTTTTTCACCTGATCCACCGGTTGTCACTCATGAGAAATCTCGCACCTGTGAGAGGTTGTATTTATGTTCTGAATGCGAGAAAATTAGTGACTATCACCTTTATACCTTGTTCCAAAATCCTGAATCTGACACAGGACGGTCCTCGACTTTGGTAGCTGACGTCGCTATCATTGTCTCCTGGGGATCTGTCTGGGGCGTGTCCGGAGTCCACGCCTCGGGGGGGGGGGGGGTACTGTGAGGAAACGCGGAAAGCCGCCGCGTGTGCCAAGAGCTAGGCGGCTGACTCCGCGTCCTACGTGGCGGTTTGCACGCGTCTGGGTGTGTGGTGGAACGCGGAAAAGCCGCCGCATGTCCTGACAGCAAAGCGGCTGTTTGCATGCAGCAGCGTGTGCTTGGTGTGGCTGGGTCTGTTAGTGCACTTAGGCAGATGGAGAGCTATGCACGCGCGGGCCTGAATCCAGGACCTTTATACTAGCAGGGGAAGTGTCAGCTGATCAGGAAGGTCAGCTGATTCCTGCAGGACTCATGATTGGCTGAATGACTCGGGCGGGGCGGCAGTGTCCAGCAACTATATATTCTGCTGCTTGGTCAGTTGCTGGTTGCCTGTCGTTGCGATCACAATGTGGGAGCACCCAGACCCTTAGTCAGATCCTTAAGTGTGCCGGGACCAGCTGGAGCTGTAATCCTACACTTAGCTAGATTCTGTTGATAGCTTACAGTACTAGTTTGATTGTGATTATCTGTTATGACTTTCTGCCTGTCTGACTACTCTCCTGATATCTGATTCTGCACCTTGCCTTTCTGATACTCCATTGCAGACCTCCGCAAGCCCCTGACTCTGCCTCTGTCTTCTGATCCTGTACTTTGTTTGTCTGTGAGTTGCCGACCTGGCCTTACCGACCCTGAGAACTATCTCTATCGCTAGGAGATAGTTCATGCCTTGTATGTGCTGGGCACCTGCTCCACAGGGCCAGCTCTGTATGTGCTGGGCACCTGCTTCACAGGGCCAGCTCTGTATGTGCTGGGCACCTGCTCCACAGGGCCAGCTCTGTATTCGCTGGGCACCTGCTCCCCAGGGCCTTCCCGACCCTGAGAACTATCTCTATCACTAGGAGATAGTTCATGCCTTGTATGTGCTGGGCACCTGCTCCACAGGGCCAGCTCTGTATGTGCTGGGCACCTGCTTCACAGGGCCAGCTCTGTATGTGCTGGGCACCTGCTCCACAGGGCCAGCTCTGTATTCGCTGGGCACCTGCTCCCCAGGGCATTCCCGACCCTGAGAACTATCTCTATCACTAGGAGATAGTTCATGCCTTGTATGTGCTGGGCACCTGCTCCACTGGGCCAGCTCTGTATTTGCTGGGCACCTGCTCCCCAGGGCCAGCTCTGTATTTGTTGGGCACCTGCTCCACAGGGCCAGCTCTGTATTTGCTGCCTCAGGGCCCATCCTGTATTCATTGGGAACTCGCTCCTCAGGTTCCCCAAGCTTGTTACTATTCTTCTGTATTCTGATTTTGTACCTTGTCATTCTGATACCCTGTTGCCGAACCTCGGCTCGCTCTTAGGCTCTGCATCTGATTCCTGATTCTGTACCCCGATATTTCTGATACCCTGTTGCCGAACCCTGCTTGTTTATTAGACTCCGCCTCTGCTTTCTTAATCTGTACTGTATCTGTCCGTGTGTTGCGACCTGGCTTGCCCGACTTCGAGAACTGACCTTACTGTTAGAGGCAGTTCCCAGATCTGTTAGTGACACTCTCTCGTAGGTGTCACTCACGTTCTGTTCTTCCTACACTCCGCCTGACTCCTCCCCCGGGAGAGTCCAGGCCTTCGGAAGGAATCTGTATTGCTGCAGTACTTCATACTGTACGGCACTTGTTTCTGAGGCTTAGTCCTCACGGTATTACTGTTGCACCAAGCACTCACACTACTCAGGTGTTCAGAGGTTAGCGTTATATCGGATTATCGGTGATACTGCAGATCATCAATAATCGGATATATATCTGTATTCCCAGTGATACTGCAGATCACCGAGAATCAGACCCTCTCTGCTACACCGATCGTGACAAGAGCCTTTTGTGCCGTCCATATCCGTGCTGGAGTTTCCAAGTGTTCCCCCAGCATATGAGGTGGTGGTGGTGTGTATTTAACTCACCCCGTGGTGCCTGAGTATCTCCCCAGCATGTCCAGCAAATGCAGCCATGGTGCGCCTGTCACACATCGGTCTGCGCTGCTTGGAATCCCTCTGCCTCTCGTAGCCGCGGTCTCATTGCTATAGCGCCCTCTAGTGGCGCCTCACATTATGTCACAGAGATGAGACCGCAGCTACGGAGGCAGAGGGATTCCAAGCGTCGCAGACCGGAGAGTGACAGGCGCATCACCCCTGCATATGCCGCACATGCCAGGGAGACACTCGTGCACCAGGGGTGAGTTACAGATGCAGCACCACCACCATATGCTGGAGGAACACTTGGAAACGTGGATACGGAGGTGGATGGAACAGAAGGCTCTCCCAAATTGTGCTCGGGCACACTGCACATGGCGAGGAGGACACAGCCATTACCGCATATTGCGGTGGGGGCGAACGGTAGGGGCTCACTCTATTATGCCTCGTGTATAAGCCAAGACCCCCGATTTTGGGTCACATTTTTGGTCTCAAAATCTCAGCTTATACTCGAGTATATACGGTAAGTAAAATTTAGCTATCATCTGTAACTTTGATTGAGGCCCTATTTATATAGCGGCTGTAGATCGCCGCTTTAAAGGGGAACTGAAGTAAGAGGTATACGGAGGCTGACATATTTATTTCCATTTAATCAATACCAGTTGCCTGGCAGCCCTGCTGGTCTATTTCTCTGCAGTAGTATCTTAATAACACCAGAAACAAGCATGCAGCTAGTCTTGTCAGATCTGACTTTAAAGTCTGAAACACCTGATCTGCTGCATGCTTGTTCAGGGGCTATGGCTAATAGTATTAGAGGCAGAGGATCAGCAAGGCAACTGGTATTGCTTAAAAGGAAATAAACATGGCAGCCTCCATATACCCCTCTCTTCAGTTCCCCTTTAAATCATTGCTGCTGCTCACAAAAGGAAACCTTGGTCTATTTTATAAAAGGTCCTTGTCTTTTGCGTTTTGGAGAATTATTTCATTTTTATTTCCTTAATATTAAAGAAATGTTTATTGAGGCGGTAAAAATGGTACATACATATAATGCACAGTGAGACAGTAATTTTTATATGCAGTAATGCAATACACATAATTTTTCTTCTGAAACCTCAGCACAGTTAGTTTGACAGTGCAGTACAGTATAATGCCAGCAAAAGCCAAAGATTCTCCCTATTTCAGATGCTGTGACCACCTAAATTAAAATATTCCTCCTCCTCCTCAGTGTAAATTACTACTCCTATTCCCGGCCCAGCAATCTGATAGGTTGATGTACTACTTACTGTATGTTTGAACATGGTATTATGCATGTTATAGGGCCACAGTTAGGACACATACAAATTCAGGGGAGCCTCTACGTGGCATATGTGACTAATCAAAATCATGCCTTTTTTGCCAAACTAAGACCTCTGCTTCTAACTTAGCTGTAGGGATAGTAGTGGGTGCTGGATGGCTGGTCTGCAATAAGTATTTGCATGAGAATATTGAAATGGTTCACTGATTTAGTTTGATGATTGTTCTTCTAGAAGAGAGAGGTTTTTTTTACCAGTATGCAGAAAAAAACACAAAGGGATGTGTTGCAATTTTCAATTCATGCATTAACTGTAATAATACACTTCAGCAATATTTAGTAGTAGAAACAGAGGTGGGTAAAATGCATAGTGACATGGAGGAAGCCTAAAGTCCTAAAGCGCTCCACCCTACCGTATAGCCCACGCATAATGAGAGTACCTTCTCTCTCAAGTACTGTAGAATATATGCATGTACCTCTGGTTAAATTTAGGCAAAATCATATTTAGCATACTGGGAATCGAAAAGCATTTGTAGTAATATATACATGTACAGCCGGGCTGATTACGGTGAACCCCATGTGACACATCAGGTAAGGTACCTTGGTCACGATGTCCATTGATTTTTCTTGGAAGCTTGTAAACATAACAAAACAAATCCAGAATAACAAGTTAGCCCATGAGGAAGTAAGGAACTAAGAAAAGATGATGACTCATGATAAAATCATAATAGTAAACTAGAAGCTGAAAGACCTGGAAGGTTATCTACAGCAACAAGATGCCAAAGATAAAACTACCCCAGATCACAGCAACAGGAATGTTTCAAGGAGAAACTACCACTGGAGTAGATCTTTACTACCTAGCTTTCACAATATACTAAAAGCAGGGGTCTAGTCCTGGGAAAAGAGGTGAGTGGACTCACCTGGAAAACCAGTGCGCCAAAAAATGGGCATGGTCAATCATAATGTGGGCGTGGTCATGGGTGGGGCCGAATATACATGACCTTAGCAGTGATGTAAAAGGTCTGCCGGGGAAGTTTGAGCTCTGCCGTAGTGTATCCCCCCAAAATAGATGTAATCTGACAGCATTTCACCAAAAAGACACATAATCTGGTAGAAGTTCCTCCAAAATACAGATAATATGGCAGTGGTTCCCCCAAAATAGATAATGTGGCAGCAGCAGATCCCCCAACATACACATAATTTGGAAGCAGTTCCCCAAAATACGCGTAATCTGGCAGCAGCCGTTCCCCTAACATACACATAATCTGGCAGCTGTTCCCCAAAATACATAACAGCGGTTCCACTAAAATGCAGATAATCTAACAGCAGTTCCCCCAAAATAGGTACCCCCAGCATAGGTAGCCAGGTCTATAGGTGTCCCCAGTATAAGTAGCCATGAGTATAGTAGTCCCCAGTATATGTAGCCAGGGGTATACGTGCCCAGTATATGTAGCCAGCGGTATATGTGCCCAGTATATGTAGCCAGGGGTATATGTGCCCAGTATATGTAGCCAGGGGTATATGTGCCCAGTATATGTAGCCAGGGGTATATGTGCCCAGTATATGTAGCCAGGGGTATATGTGCCCAGTATATGTAGCCAGGGGTATATGTGCCAGTATATGTAGCCAGGGGTATATGTGCCCAGTATATGTATCCAGGGGTATATGTCTCAGTATATGTAGTCAGGGGGTATATTTGCCCTGTATATATGTAGCCAGGGGTATATGTGCTCAGTATATGTAGCCAGGGGTATATGTGCCCAGTATATGTAGCCAGGGGTATATGTCTCAGTATATGTAGTCAGGGGGTATATGTGCCCAGTATATGTAGTCAGGGGGTATATGTGCCCAGTATATGTAGTCAGGGGGTATATGTGCCCAGTATATGTAGTCAGGGGGTATATGTGCCCAGTATATGTAGCCAGGGGTATATGTGCCCAGTATATGTAGCCAGGGGTATATGTGCCCAGTATATGTAGCCAGGGGTATATGTGCCCAGTATATGTAGCCAGTGGTATATGTCCCAGTATATGTAGTCAGGGGGTATATGTCCCCAGAATAGGTAGTCAGGTATCCCCCAGCAGGAGGGGAGCAGCATAGTGGAAGGAGAGCTGTGAGCAGCGGTAGAGAAGGGGGGCCATCTCCCCCCCCTTCCCTCACCTTGGGGCTCTCCATTCCTCACTCTCCCCTCCATAAGTAACGTGCGGGCAGCTGGCAGCGGGCCGGACTTACTTCTCCTCGTTCCGGCGCAAGCACTCCACTGCCACAAGTCTGGTCTGGTCCAGAGCAGCGGCACGCAGATCCAGCGCCGGAACGAGGAGAGGTAAGTCCCGCCTGCTGCCGGCTGCCTGCACATTACTTCTGGAGGGGAGAGCGAGGGATGGAGAGCCCCAAGGTGAGGGAAGAGGGGGGGGGGGGGAGATAGCCCCCCTTCTCCACCGCTGCTCATAGCTCTCCTTCCACTGCGCTGCTCCCCTCCGAACATGGCAGGGTGGACAGCGTCCACTCTCTGGTAATAGTAAGTGGACGCCGTCCACCCGCGTCCACGCACCACTCGACCCCTGACTAAAAGGACCTAATGCTGGGAATACACTGAGATTTTTTGGCAGATAGATGGTTCGATAGATAATTTCCGACATGTCCGATCTGATTTTTGATAATTTTTCTGATCGATTTATCATAGAAGTGAATGGAATTCGATCAGAAAAACGATCGTCAAATGGATTGTAAAAACAATCGGACAGTAAATCTGCTGAAAAATCTCATTGTGTATTCCCAGCATAACACAGATATGTAAATTATATCTTTATGGCCCTGAAAAGCAGGGCATACATGCAGAGTCACTGGTGTACAGCATGCTTATAGCCTATTTTACAGTGCAATATAATCCAACTTGCAGACAGCTGTTACAGGCTATGTTGGCCTTCTTGAGAGACTGAGGTGAAATAATGAATTATAAGAGAACCTTCTTGCTCTTGTAAGTATTTGTTTTTAAAAGGAGATTTTTTTTGTTCTTTCTTCTCATTGTCTATGGTTTGTCATGATGCAAAACTCATCCTCATGAAGTCCTACCAATTAAGGTTTATCAATCCATGCCTTGTACTAATGTAGCCTAGCATAGCCTGAAACAGCTGTCTGCAAGTTGAATTATATAGTTTCTGTAAAATGAGTAGGCTTTACATGTTATACACCATCAGCATTGGGTGTTTGCCTGGATTTTCAGGCATATAGAATAATAATTATAATTGCTGATTTATATAGCACCATCATATTTCATAGTACAATATATGGATGCATAAGACAAAGGAAGTACAAATAGGTATGATAAGGAATACAAAATATTCTAAAATGTAAAACAGACAAGACAAGACAAGACAAATAACATTTATATTGCGCTTTTCTCCTTGCGGACTCAAAGCGCTAGAGCAGAGCAGCAGCCACTAGGGCGCGCTCTATTGGCAGTAGCAGTGTAAGGGAGACTTGCCAAAGGTCTCCTACTGAAATAGGTGCTGGCTTACTGAACAGGCAGAGCCGAGATTCGAACCCTGGTCTCCTGTGTCAGAGGCAGAGCCCTTAACCATTACACCATTACACCATCAGCCAACAGCAGTTGCAAGAAACAGAATGGGAGGGAGCCCAGACCCTCGCAAGCTCAAAATCTAGTGGGATAATTTGCATATATATTCACAGAAATGAATTCTTAATTTATTTTAGGTCAGGATGCCATTAACTGAAGGCTGGTAACAAATCCATCTGCTTTTGTTCTGTGGCAACTCTTTGCCTTTAGACAAAAACATTGCAGATCACAGATTCCTGCAAACTCCTGTTGATTACGAGGGAAAGTAAAAGTCATCAAACATAAAGACAAGACTTGTGGTATAAAATACATTAATCTACCCAACATAAGGTTTTTTCTGAGCAGCATTTAACAGGCCCAGAAAACCCAAATATGGGCTATTTAAAGGTTTATTTCATATTCTGAATCTGGGGTGGTGGCTTAAATTCAAATTAGCTTCTAAAAGGATCCCTGTAGCATACATCTATAATAATTTGTTCACTGTGTCTGACTTGGTTAAAGATTTAGTACGAACACCTGTCTTTAATACGGACAGCTAAGGTATGCTGAGGACAATAGTGGCAGTTCATAGGTGCTTTTATTATTTGTGTTTACCTACAACACCTGTCAGATCATTTTTTTTAATCTTATTATGAATTTAGATGTAAAAGATTAGAAAAGGTCTGTTGAGGTTAGTATTGTTGTAATAACTGAGTAATTTTCCACAGTACACAGAAAACATTGAGAGACTCACATCACTAACTGTCCCTCAAGAGGTCAGCCCATTACCCACTGGTAGGTTTTGGGATATGGCACAAAACTAAAGCAATGAAGGAGAAGATATGTTCTCATGCAGTTATTGGCCTAGGCTTTAGCCTGAGACTCTAGCTCTGCATTATTTTGATCTGCACACTATTTACATTTTGTCCATAAAAATGTGAAGGATGTCTCCGAAAGCTGAAAATTTGCTAGCTATCAGGGTTCCTTTTAGCAATGCTGGAAAAGCTGTTTAGTCCAATTTATAGCCATATCCTCAAAGCTACATAGAGATGTTTCTCAGGTCTCTATAAAAATGGCCTAAATTCACTAAGCAGTTTAGACTAGTCTACAGATGGTTTTTAGTATACTGATGGTTTGGTGTAATGTTTTAGACCTGCTTTTAGACCTGGTCTAACATTCAGTAATTGCACAATTCACAAAGGCAAACAAGGAGTAACCACGCCCACTTTTTCTGACATAGATTATACCAGCTGATTTCTTGTCGGTAAAGTACAGGTAATTCTGTGAGGTATTTTAGATGTGAGGATGAAACCTTTTGAATTAATTATGCAGGAGTTTAATTGTATCCAGAGGAGAGCTCATCAAAGGAGAAGGCTGTCAGTCATAGCTACTCGTTCGTGAATTGCATCTTTTGATCATTTCCCCTGCTTTACCCACCTAATTACCAAATGGTTTAGACCAGGTCTAAAACATTTGGTAATAGTGAATTCCCCTTTGATGCATCAGACCAAACCTAGACTAAAAACCACCAGTAGACTAGTCTAAACTGCTTAGTGAATTGAGGCCATTGTGAATGTCCTAAAAAAATACAAAACTAGTGTCATTTTTTTTTTTACTTTGAGTCTGAATTTATTGAATTGTTGTGTCATTTCTAATGTCTACATCTCATCATGTTCCTATGAATTGCTTTTACACATCTATTTTTATATGTATATTTTGATTTATTTTTTTTAAAGAGAGTGTTTATTAATTTTTCATAAAACAGTACATAAAGGATAAAGAATTTCCAGCAAGAGTACATAATTTTACATAAGATATGTATGCACATAACAGTCAAAGCTCACAGCAACTATATGATGTAGCATGAGTGCCCATCTGAACGAACTTGTTTTTAGCGGGGTTAGATCCATTGTAGGTCTTGGATATTTTGATATTTCAGTTCAACAAGATAATATTTCGTTTTTCTTTGAGAAGCAAAATTATAGCTGCTTTTGATTTGTCCTCTTGTGTATGCCTAGGATGCCATGATATTGCGGATGAATTCAGGACACAGGAGATTGATGGACAGGCACTTCTGTTGCTGAAGGAAGACCATCTCATGAGCACCATGAATATTAAGCTTGGACCAGCCTTGAAGATCTGTGCCCGTATTAATGCACTAAAAGAATCATAGTATACAGCACAACTATACGTTCTGACTGTTTGTGGACATTTCAAGGCTTGCAAGTAAGTTGTGCATAGCTCTTGTAGACTTTGTACTTGGCATCATTTCACACCTACCATGTGTATTGATCACCAAACATGGAAGCTTTAAAATTTGACATCACACGTAGCTTTGCTATGGTACAGAAGGTTTCAGACAGCGTGCTACGATTATCTTTAATCATCCTATTTTGATTTGTTTGGCCTGGAACCTGTTGAAAATTCATAAAGGACAAGGGAAGAACTGTAGCCTGGAACCTGCTGAGAGCTGATAAGAGAAGATGAATGTTTGAAACCTACTTAGAACCGTTAAAGGACAAAAGAAATCAGTGGACAAACAATGTTATGTACTACACTATGTTAAACTCCTATATTTTCCCCCATGATCCTAAAGTAGCTCTAGTATCAGTGGAGTTGCACACTAAGTAAAACATTTCAAGGTGATATACCTTGCAGAGATTGTTTAAAAAAATAAAAAAACTAGCATGTAGCAGAAAACCACAGCAACTAATACATCGTTTTTGCTGGTTTGGTGGCTGGTGTTTTTAGCTTTGCGTAGATGCTAGTGTGACAAATCACTCAATAGTTTTTATAGCGTCCCACAAAACAAATTTTAACCTTTACAGAGGTGATTACCATCTGAATAAATGCTACTTGTTTGACTATATACAAAGCCAGCGCAGCAAGACTGCTGTAAGAAGGTCAAAATTACACTGGGCGTTAAACTAGATGAAGGGATCGGTAATTAAAGAATTTAAATTCAAACTTTTTAGTGGTTTTAGAATATCAATAAAAAAAATGGGTTAAATTATAAATTTGCTTGCATAGAAATTATATATTTAATATATGTTGTTGTTTTTTTACTTAAACTTAAAAGTGGAATTACCGGTACATTAAACATTTCCCTTCTGCTCCAGAAGATTTGCTACACCCTTATAAAACCATAGAAACTACCCCTGGTAAAAATTGAATACCATAAATGGTTAAAACAATCTCTGCTGGTACCCTCTTAAGCTGGCCATACACTGGTTGATGTGGTCACCAGATAGACCCCTCTCAGATCATTATCTGATCAGAGAGGGATCATATCTCTCCACACAATGTACACAGATTTTGTACACAGCATGAAATTGATTAAAAATCTGTGCGGAATGTCTGCCAGGTCAGTCCTCCACCACTCCAGCCCTTGCAATGTAGGCAGTGAATAATTTCAGCTGTCTGCCGCTGCTCCCTCCCATGTCTTCACTCCACCGCCGGCACTTCTTCCTTTGTATTTTCTCTCAGGGAGCTGGATTTCCCATGATTGAACACTAGAGGCCGAACACTAGGAGCACTGTAGCACATACCTTGCATTACCACTAGAGGCCACTAGCATTTTTGGCATGACACATGCGCACCAGGAGAGAAGACACAGAGAGAAGGGCCCCATCGGTAGAGAAAAGATATGAGAGAAAGCTCTGGTGGACAGGTGATTAGAAGCTTTGCTGCATACATCACTGGTCACCAAATTAAACGCTGCTAGCAACTAGCTACCAACCCTCTCCCGATTGAGCAAAAGCTCCTATCCAGTGTGATCGACCAAATTGTTTGACTTTGGCCAAAAATTGATTGGGAGTTGTTGCCAGCATCATCAAGTGATCAAATTGACTAAATATCAGTGCAAAAACACGACCAGTGTATGACCATCTTTAGAGTCTTACCATGTGGTTCTGTTGACAGGAACCATGCTAACATAGTTTTCATTTATATGCACTTTGATATACAGGGGAGAGGACAAGATATGTTACTGTTCTGTAAGTAAATAGAGGAGGAAGGTTACCTGCATGACTGGTTGTGACAGTTGCAGTTGATTTCTTTTCTTTAGATCAGAACATGATACAGCGCTCACCACCTTAAAGAGATAACCTATTGTCCAGTTTGCTGCTTGCTGTCTAAAGGTCAGATGACTCCTTCCTTCTCCAGATAGTCTTTTATCACAGCTGTGCTCCTGCAGGAAACAAGATCCTTGCTCCTTAGATATCCCTAAGGAAGCAAGTTGCAAGACATAGCGGGTAACTTCCAACAACAGTACACCCTGTGCTCTAAAGTCACACTGTGTCGGGGTTGACTCCACCACATGCAGGAAGGGGGGCACAAACACACCCCCGTCAATCCCCTGCTCACCGACTGGCTTCTTGCTACTATGCGTATCAAAGTCTCTCTGATGCAGACACTAAAATTAAGACCTAAAACCGCTTCTCATAGCGTACCAAATAGACATAAAAAATCAGCATATCTCACATAACCAGCGACTGGCAGGTCTCTCCACGCCTCGTCCGGTAAACCCTCCGTCCAGCAAGTGTATCAGGAAGCGTACATGTCCCAGGTTCTGCCCAACGTATTTCGTCACTTGGGGGGGGGGGGGCGTGACTCATTAGGGTTTACCGGACGAGGCATGGAGTGACCTGCCAGTCGCCGGTTATGTGAGATATGCTGATTTTTTATGTCTATTTGGTACGCAGAATTTTTTAGCAGGGCTTGCTAGCCATATTAAATGTAACGTTTTACACTATGAGAAGCGGTTTTATGTCTTAATTTTAGTGTCTGCATCAGAGAGACTTTGATACGCATAGTAGCAAGAAGCCAGTCGGTGAGCAGGGGACTGACGGGGGAGTGTTTGTGCCCCCCTTCCTGCATGTGGTGGAGTCAACTCCGACACAGTGTGACTTTAGAACACAGGGTGTACTGTTGTTGGAAGTTACTCGCTATGTCTTGCAACTTGCTTCCTTAGGGATATCTAAGGAGCAAGGATCTTGTTTCTGCCAGGAGCACGGCTGTGATAAAATAATTATTTTCTTTCACTTGTCCTGCTGCTTCTGAATTTGAAGTTGCTACCAAGGAGATTACAAGAAAATGAAAATGGCTGCTGCCACCACTAACTGCACTGTGACCAGGGGTTATTTGTAGTTTTTACCAGGTGCCATTATTGTGGTCTAAAGACAGGTAGAATAACTACATGTGCAGAAGAAGATAGGATTTTTTTTTAAATTAACTGTAATTCAGACTGTAATTTCATTGTAAAGCCTATCTATGTGCAAAAATAAGAACGTGGCTGTGGGTAGAAAAGATAAGAAAAAGCTTCCATCTGGTCTCTGGTTCTCCTCTTGTGTCCAGGTCCTCTGTCTCCACGTCAGTAATGAAGTTTGTGCTAAGGGTCACCATCCAGTCATGTCCATTTGCCTCTCTCTTTCTGGTCAAGGCCCTGGCAGTCTAGGCTCCTTATACCTTACTATAGTGTTTTGTACAAGAAGGGGTGGGATTTGAAATACAGAACTGCAGGGTTGTCACAACTGTGGCAGTGATGTGGAGATAAGGGGTTCATCTGGCAAATAAGAGATTTAGGACCACAGAGAAGATTACTGGGGAGAGTAGAATATTTTTTTCTCCACACAGGTATAGTATATGTTTGGGTACATACTTGGAGTTAACATTAACTTTTAATTAAACAAATATTTGGTTGCTGTTTAGCAATATTTGTCTATACAATGTTTAAAGTCACTTTATATTTATATATCACCTTATATGCACATAACAAGTACGGCAAGAGCTGTACGTGTGATAACTTTTTATTTGCACTAATATTTGTTTCTTGAAGGATTCGCTTTTGATAAATGATTTCCTTTGTCCGATCCTGAGCATACAGACTTGACTCACAAACTAACATGAAGTACGAACACACTCTGGATGCAAGGAAGTAAATTGAAAATATACAGATAAGAGGTTACTGCATTGTGAATTCCAAGGGGGAGAAAATGGGATGACAAACAGTGAAGGTGACATAATAAAGATGATGTCTAATTGTTAACAAGACAAAAGGTGAACTGCAACACAATGCACTGCAACACAATGCACCAGGTACAATGAGAAGGAGCCCCGAGTTGAAAGCGTGTTTGACCCCCTAACCGTATACAAAGATCAGCTTACTGTAACGGTATTGCAGACCATCTTTTCTAAAGCTCAATTCCAACCTCATATTCTTTCTCCAGCTACTGCAGCTGCTTATATCTGGTTCCTGGAGTTTAGGTAAGATGTGGGAAGAGCAGGACAGCTTGATGATCAGCTATGTGACTTGTAAGTAGGCAGTTAGTTTGGGTGTAGCATTAGTAGAGCAGTTGGTACAGCTGAACATGTTCACGAAGCTGCATTAGTAAGGTTCAATAAAGGCGATCTACATATAAACAGTGGATGCTTGTGAAATTACTTTATAAGAACATCAGAAATGCAATGTTTTTGCATTATCAATCATGAGGTACTTTGTAACTTTAAAGATTTTTACATGGAAAGGTTAAAAGTTGTTTTTTAAACCGAAAGCATTACAAAGGTAACAGCTGAATTTGAAAGCAGTTTGTAATATTTTGGGTTTGTTTTTTTTGTATCGCTTTGTAATATCTTGTGGAAAGTGAATTTACAGATGCATCAGGAAGTGGGAGGGCCTAATCTCTTTAATGTGTTTATTAAAGTTCCACTACCGCTAAAGATTTCATTTTTAAACACCCCCACAGTATACAGAACCAAGCATACAGCAGAGCATACATACCAAGCATACATACACCAAGCTGATCTGTCAAAACCAGTCTTATCAGGTGAACGACCGACCGTACACACGCCCGATTTGACGTCCAAACGACCGGACGTTCAAACGTCCGAACGACCGGTCGTTTGATAAAATCCGTCGTCTGTATGCACCTTACAGCTGGGCATGCACCTACAATAAATGTTGCTGGAGAGAGAATAATACCCTCGGCCATTGCTTGGCCGACACAACAGAGAGTTAGGGGGCACTGTACACATGCTAGTTTTACAGCAGTGGCAGGCCAAGAACTTTCATATATTTGCATTCAGCCAGAATTATTTACATCTCATTGACCATCTTATGTACAACATGCGTCAATAAAAAACATGAGCCTGGACTAGGGCCTTAAATATGAACTACAGTCACCCTGATACACGTGTCTTATCAGATGTTCTCTGCAGAGTTATGTCTGTAAATTAGTATTGAGTTATTTTGCTGCAGGGTTAGTATAACCGGCTCCAGCACTAGCTAGTGACTGGGAAAGTACAGTGGGAAATTCCTTCCACCATAGCTACATGACTAGGCCACTGAGTAAACTGGATGTACCGGTTTCTCAGAAATGTGAACTCAACAGGCATATTAGGTGGAGGAAACCACACAGGATTGTTTAATAAGCAAACATCTACAAGCTGACATACACTTTTAATATGCTTTTAATGAACAGATGAAGGTCTGTAGCAAATAGCACATTGAAATCCTTAATATCAATAATTTTATGTTAAATTAACTAAAATTGACACAGTGGGGAAATTGCACTAGACATACAGATATCATTGTTCCACAGCTCGCTAGGGATGCACCACGTCGTGGTTGCTTGGTGGAACCTTCAAATGTGTTTTATTGGCAAAATATTAAAATATATCCTTGGAGAAAAGTTAATAGGATGTGGGCCCTTGGGTCTTGCCATAGTTTTGTCATTTCCCCATGCAATAGTAAAAGAACAGCCTTATTGTGTCAGGCCTAGAACCCACTAGCAGTACGTTACTAAGGGCTCGTTCACACTACAAGAGCTTTTCTAAGAACTTGTGATTTTAAAAGCTCTTGCTAATGTAATGCTATGTGTGTGTTCTCACTGGAGTGATGTGATTTTGTAAAAATCCCCCATAGCATTGCATTAGCAAGAGTTTTCCAAATCACTAGCGCTTACAAAAGGCTGCTTTCGGACGGAAATCGATCGTTCGGTCAGTGTTTGCGCGATGATTTCACAGCCAATTCGATCACAGTGATCGGTTCAGCTGTATATCGGCGGGGAAATCAGTAAATGTATGGGCCCCTTAAGTGTGGGTTTATTGTGAGCATTCCAGCTTCAATTCTACAGCCCAAAACAACATGCTTGTAAGTTAACTAGGCTGTGCCCAAATTTGTACAAAACTTTGCATGTGTGCTCTTCGGGACCATGGTAGGGACACCATATGGTAAGGGGGCATTGTTATATACCGTAAGTGGGACAATTTTGATTTATCTCCACTATTTTTTTTTCACCCTTAAACATTTGTTCACTTTTTTTTCTGCCATATTTATAAAAGAGAGAACCAACATTTTTCATTAGCAAGCTAGGCTTGAAAAGTGGATGAATGAAATATCATAAGGGTCCTAAAGTGGATAAGGCAGCTGACAAGTGGTGAAGTCACCGCCTGTCAGCTGCTCTCCTGCATACGAGTTAGCGCCTGGTAGCGGGGCTGTGCAGACGCATTGACATCTGAGACCGCTGCAGTCGCACTTAGATTTATCATGCCGCTTGACATGCATGGTGTTACAACCGCTGCAGTTCAGCTACATTTAAATTGCACCCGAATTGCACTGGCGGGCGGCAGGTTGGAGACTGAACTGCTCGGCAAATGCGCAGTTCAACCGCCTGAGTGAAAGGGGCCTAAAAACAGCACTATTAAAATAACCTTAAGTTAAAAAAGTGGTGAATGTGTATTTTTAGAAACAGCCACTGTATGCACATGTCCATAAAGTATAACCGACCCCACTCATGTTAAGAAATTCGCTCTCTGTACATCGGAAATGTAGGGGAGTTAACACCCCTCCACCAACGGTGAACGAACTTAATAGAACAAAACAGAGGCACCAAAAAGATTAAAATCCACTAAAAGCAGACTTCCAACATAAATTCGATGAGCTCTTAGCAGGCACGGTGCCTTCATCAAGAGTGAATCCTGTTAATCGCCTGAGGAAGTGGGCGAAATACCTGCAAAACCTCTTGTGGAGTATACAATAAAAGTTTTTTCCTGAATTTGAAAAATCGAGTCTTCATTGGTAAGTCCACCACTACCTCCCAATTTTAAACGTTTTTTGGTATATTTTGTTCTTATTGAGGACTTTTGTTCTATTACCTGACATTAGTGAAAAGGGTTGTCTAGTGAACAGGTCTGTTCACTTTTTTTTTTTAAATGAATAAGGAGATAATTAATAAAAAGTGGAGAGCAAAGCAAAAAAAGGCACATTTATAAATATGGTAAACAAAATGGTGAAAAAAATTGGAAAATGATCAGTTAGCAGCTTTGTGAATAGACGCTATAGACTGATACAAATTGTTCTGCCTGCTTAACAGCATACTAGCAGCAATATATAAATATGAGATGTAATGATAATGGTGCTTCTTTGCCCCTGTGAAAGGTGTGAATGTTAATACTGCAGCAGGCAGGACTTGTAAAATGCATTACATGAAATGCAGTAATGAGGACTGTACCACTGGAAACAGTGTTATGCTGGGTACACACGTTGTGATTTCCCGCTCGATCCGCGGGATCGATCGGGATCGATTCGATTATTTCCGACATGCTCGATCGGGTTTCGATCGATACAGTCGTCAATTTTGCATACTTAACATGTAAAATTGCCTGCTGTATCGAACGAAAACCCGATCGAATATGTCGGAAATAATCGATCGATCCCACTCGATCCCATGGATCGAACGGGAAATCGCAACGTGTGTACCCAGCATTACAGGTCTTTTGTGCTTTTAGAGTGCAAAACATAATTGGGCATTTATTTAAACTGCTACCGTACCAGCAGTTTCTGGCCCCTTAAGGACCAGAGACTGCTGGTTTAAAAAAAACTACAGACGTTCACGCTAATCCCCCGCCGCTGTAGCCCCCTCGCTCTGCTGTCTCTATGACAGCAGAGCTCCCTGAGCCGGTCAGGAGCTGATTTCATTGAGTCCTGACCCTGTAATTAATGTGAGCCAGTGTGATTGGCTCACAGTGTTCACGGGGTCAGGAGCCAATGAAATCAGCTCCTGACCAGCTCAGGGAGCTCTGCTGTCATACCAACGGCAGAGCGAGGGGGCTAGAGCGGGGCGATCCGAGGTAGCGGCTGAAGCGTGCGGCTGGGAGGTTTGAAATCTATGCCGTGGCAGAGATAACAGGTGCCAAACAGAGCAAAGATCTCAATCAGTGTGGTCTGGAAGCGGCTAAGAGATCATGTGCTGCTTTCTATATCATGATGCTATTTTGTAGTTGCAACACCTGGATACCATTGCTAAGTAGAAATTATTTTAAAGTTGGAAAAAATGCAAATGTTATAATCTATATTTGATAAATCTGATATGTAATGTATTGCTAGCTTTACTCCATGTAATGTCTATATAGCTGCTTAACTTCACTCTAGGCCATTTCAAGCACGTGTATCTCTGTAAATATATACAGTATATTATTCATGTGTTTGTATGCAGATGTTTTTCTTGCTCCCGTATAAATGATGAAAGTATTTTTCTATGACGTTATTATGCAGTGATGGGCAGAAAATTCTCCTAACAGGCACACCTCCACTGACAGAGAGGAAGGGCAAGTAATCTTATCGGCAGCTACTGGGTTTCATTCAGTGATTTCACTTCCTGGGTCAGGGAAGATTTTCAGGTTAGGAGAGTTTTTTTTCTCAACTCTGTTAATAAGGAGAGAAGATTAATGAGATGTTAGAAATTCCAATCTGCATGCAAATTTTATGCAAATTATATGCAGCTTGGGATTTGGCCAAGCCAATGCACTTTTGACAATTTTAATTGAACCAATTGCAATTAAATTTGCATACAAGCCAGAATCATTAGCCTCTGAATATCTTTATTATTATTACCTGATTAAACTGATACATCTCTCTCTGTATAAGGAAATCACAGCATCATTAAAGTGTACCAGAGACAGCAAAAGTAAAAGATTTGATACTTACCTGGGGTTTCCTCCAACCTCATAAGCACCACTGGGTCCCTCTCCGTCCTCCCGAGTGCCTTCGTTCTCTGGCTAGTGGTCCCGGTAACTGGCTCAGCTGCACCCCTCCACGCATGCACAGAAGAGGCCGACTGGCACAGCTGAGCCAGTTACCGGGACCGCCAGCCAGAGAACGGAGGCACTCGGGAGGACGGCAAGGGACTCAGTGGTGCTTATGGGGCTGGAGGAAGTCCCAGGTAAGTATCAAATCGTTTACTTTTGGCGTCTCATGTTTTCTCTAATGTAATCTTAGAATATTACCGTACATGCCTGAACACACTGACAAGCCTCAATTTGTAGTCATCTTGAGGCAAAACTATAGGAGTTCATACCAGTACATAAAGGTTAGAAAAGGGCATTTCATGTGGTGTTCCATAGATTGTACAACACCTGCTGAACACTTAGGGCCGGTTCACACTGCACGGATGAACAACCAATCTGTGTAAACAATGATCGGGGAAATGGATATGTTTTTATTGGGCATCAGTTTTTGATCCGGGACCCTCTGTTCTAGTAGCCCGTGGTGAATGTGAGGTATCCGTCAATCTGGAAAAATCGTTCCTTCCCCTAACTTGCGGAACATTCGGCGGAAGGGGTCGACCGGATCCGTTCCAACAGAGGAATGTAAATGGATCCAATTGATTAACATAGGATCCGTTCTCATTCGTCACAGTCCGCTAAACGGACTGTTTTTATGGCCAGTGTGAACAGGCTATACACATACTCATATTTTGCTCTTGACTTGCTTGGGAATCAGGACGATTGTTCACAACACAAACGTCTGGGGGAGGATACAAGGCAATTTGAAGGGGTTGGAGGGGGGTGCCATTTATGCACCCTTGACTACACTTACTTGTTTGTTACTGTCGCCACAAAGTAGTTTTACATAAGTATGAAAAGATTAGTTATGCTACATTAGTCATGTACTACGAGTTTTCATAAACTTACTACAATAACCTTTCTCCCATGATGCATTGCACACACTGGTAAACACACATGCTCTCTGGAGTAATGTTTTTCTCTGTTTGTTTCTTCTCCTTGATTTTAACTCACAATCAGTCTGAGAAGGAGGGAATGGATATGGTGAAGATAAAACAATCGGGGTTGTGTACAGATCCCTGGAGATTAGTATCTAACTCTGTGGACTGTTTACTACAGTACTAGCGCAATGCAATTGCATTTCTCACCATTTCCACTACCACAATTGCGCCACAATCCTGTCAGCATACGTGTCGACTGTGGTGCATTTACAATTTACAATGGGAGGGGGAAAAAAGGTCCAGGAAAATATTTTGAATGGGAAAATTGTGGAAAAAAAAATTGCATAGTGGAATGCTTGCTATGCAATTAACTTGTACCCTAATACTTTGTATAGGAGGTGAATTGCATGAAAATGCATTGCAATCAGGGAAAATCGTGTTGCAAACATGGAAACATTGCCACGCGGTTTTCCATTAGCTTGAAATGTACCTAGCGTCTTGCGATCCAGTCGCATCACAAATCGAATGTAGTGGAAAAAAGCCCTCAGAAGCCTGCACCATTTCCCAGGATGCATTTTGCTGGTTAGTGGGCAGGGTTTGGACATTGGACAAAGGAATATCAATGATTACAGGTTATATGAAAGGCAGCCCTCCTGTGTGGTGACTGACAAAATCTATTGATTTATTGGTGGCAAGAATGACACAGAGGTATGTCACTATGCCTTATGCTGGGAACACATGTTTTGTTCTTGCGGTAGAATCGTTCCGATAGATGCCTTCAATTGATAAATTCCGCCATGTCCGATTCTTCGCTCGATTGTTTTCCGCTCAATTTCTCATAGAAGTGAATGGAAAAAAAGATAATAAAAAGGAGCGTAATATAAGAGAATCGAGCAGAGAATAGAGCAGAAAATCGATCCTGCGGAGAATCGACCGCAAAAAACGTATTGTGTGTTCCCAGCATTAGACCCTGTCCACAGTGGGGTGTTGTGGTGTGATGTAACGAACATACTGTAACGCGGAACATCGCACTGCACTATGTCTGGTGTGATCAAACGGCATGCAGTGCATAACCTAAAACATACGTATCCAAAGTGACACTGCAGCATACTTTTTATCTACTGTTTGCTTCAATGTATGCAATGTAACATGTAGATAATGTGCAATGCAACTTACAGTGGGATGCGAAAGTTTGGGCAGCCTTGTTAATTGTCATGATTTTCCTGTATAAATCGTTGGTTGTTAGGATAAAAAATGTCATTTAAATATATCACATAGGAGACACACACAGTGATATTTGAGAAGTGAAGTTTATTGCATTTACAGAAAGTGTGCAGTAATTGTTTAAACAAAATGATGCAGGTGCATACATTTGGGCACCACAAAAAAAGAAATTAAATCAATATTTAGTAGATCTTCCTTTTGCAGAAATTACAGCCTCTAAACGCTTCCTGTAGGTTCCAATGAGAGTCTGGATTCTGCTTAAAGGCATTTTGAACCATTTCTCTTTAAAAAAACATCTCTAGTTCATTCAGGTTTGATGGCTTCCGTGCATGAACAGCTCTCTTTAACTTACACCACAGATTTTCAATTATATTCAGGTCTGGGGACTGAGATGGCCATTCCAGAATGTTGTACTTGTTCCTCTGCATGAATGCCTTAGTGGATTTTGAACAGTGTTTATGGTCATTGTCTTGTTGAAAGATCCAGCCCTGGCGCGGCTTCAGCTTTGTCACTGATTCCTGGACATTGGTCTCCAGAATCTGCTGATACTGAGTGGAATTCATGCGTCCCTCAACTTTGACAAGATTCCCAGTCCCTGCACTGGCCACACAGCCCCACAGCATGATGGAACCACCACCATATTTTACTGTAGATAGCAGGTGTTTTTATTGGTATGCTGTGTTGTTTTTCCTCCATGCAGAACACCCCTTGTTATGCCCAAATAACTAAATTTTAGTTTCATCAGTCCACAGCACCTTATTCCAAAATTAAGCTGGCTTGTCCAAATGTGCTGTAGCATACCTTAGGTGGCTCTGTTTGTGCTGTGGGCAGAGAAAAGGCTTCCTCTGCATCACTATCGCATACAGCATCTCCTTGTGTAAAGTGCGCTGAATGGTTGAACGATCCACAGTGACTCCATCTGCAGCAAGATGATGTTGTAGGTCTTTGGTGCTGGCCTGTGGGTTCACCGACTGTTCCCACCATTTGACGCTTCTGTTTATCCGAGATTTTTCGTGGTCTGCCACTTCGAGCCTTAACTTGAACTGAGCCTGTGGTCTTTCATTTCCTCAATACGTTCCTAACTGTGGAAACAGGCAGCTGAAATCTCTAAAACAGCTTTCTGTATCCTTCCCCTAAACCATGATGGTGAACATCTTTGTCTTTAGATCATTTGAGAGTTGTTTTGAGACCCCCATGTTGCTACTCTTCAGAGAAAATTAAAAGAGGAGGAAAACTTACAATTGACCCCTTAAATACTCTTTCTAATAATTTGATTTACCTGTGTATGTAGGTCAGGGGTCACTGAGCTTACCAAGCCAATTTGAGTTCCAATAATTAGCTCTAAAGGTTCTGGAATCAATAAAATGACAACAGTGCCCAAATTTACGCACCTGCCTAATTTTATTTAAACTATTATTGCACACTCTCTGTAAATCCAATAGACTTCATTTCACATCTAAAATATGACTGTGTTTGTCTCCTATATGATATATTTAACTGACATTTTTTATGCTAACAACCAACGATATATACGGGAAAATCATGACAATTAAAAAGGTTGCCCAAATTTTCGCATCCTACGGTATCTGTTTCATTACGTTCCTGCTTTTACAGGAAAAGCAACACGACACTCACTGTGAACATTTATACCTGTTGTAAATCAAATGTTTGCCTACAGAACAACATGGTCCAGTACTTGCATATGAACAAGATATGGCAATATCATGGTTCCAGCAGGGGTAATATAAAGTGAAATAGAGACAAAAACAACACTAATTAGTATACGTTACGTGGTTTCCGTCTGTGTTTAAGTTTTACACCGCATAAAGCTGATTTATTCTGTAAACTGTCTGTTCTGTTCTCAGAATGGCCAGTGATTCATTCCCTTGTTTCAGGAGTAAAGACAGCTCCCCTGAAGTCTATAGAATGGGAAGAAGAATGTGATTATAAATTATATTGTGCTTTTGTTACAGATAAATTCTTGCATATCATTTTATCTACTGCAATGTAACCATCCAGTATTTTATATAGCCATTTCCATCATGCAGTTACTGACATAAACAATTATGATTTTACTTGTCAGTTGCATATTTATGCATGAAATGTTTGAGTAGGTAAAATAAGAGGAAGGCACCCCAGCACCTTACATGTACAGTATTCTGCTGCTCCCATCTGCATTGCACACTTTCTGCTTTTGTTTTGTGCTGCCACTTGGCGTCTCTTACTGAGTGGATCAGCTTGACTGCAGTACCATTGTATTTATGTATTGACATGTTAACTTATACAGATTGTAAGGTACTTTATCAATAAAAGACTTTATTACCCAAACGTATGGGCATTATGGTTTTATTTTGTAGTTTGTCTGTGCTTTAATGGCTTACTCATCACTGTATTCAAATTTTACCTTTTTATGTGTGAAATAAAACTTCTGAAGCTAAAAATCCTGTCTTCTATTCTGATCATGTGTGATCAAGCTTACTGAGTTAAGGGACTCAGTTTTAGACTCGGTTAAGGTGGCCATACACTGGCCCGATTCCCGGCCGTTTCGACAGCAGATTCGATCCTGGGATCGAATCTGCTGCCAATCGTTCGCGCTAAACGCACCCGCCGATCCGATTTCCTCCCGAAATCGGATCGGTCCGTCGATCGCGCCGTGCGGGAAATTACCCTCGATTGCTCGCGGGTAGGGTGCGCGTCGCTAGCGACGGCCGATCCGATCAGGTATACATTACCTGACGCTGGCTCCCGGTGGCTCCCGGGCGTCTTCTCCGCGCTGCACCGCTCTGTTCCGGCTCCATCCCGGCGCTTCCTGTGTCACTGCAGTGACCAGGAAGTTCAAATAGAGGGCGCTCTATTTGAACTTCCTGGTCACGGAGTGACTCAGGAAGCGCCGGGATGGAGCAAGAACAGAGCGGTGCGGTGCAGCGCAGAGAAGATGCCCGGGAGCCAGTCAGGTAATGTATATGGGGGGGGGGGCACAGGCGGCAGGAGCAGCTCAACAGATTGTGATCGGTTTCAGGCTGAAATCGATTCACAATCTGTTTGCAATAAAGGCAGCCATACGATCCCTCTCTGATCAGATTCGATCAGATAGGGATCTGTCAGCTGGTCGATCTAATGGCAAATCGACCAGTGTATGGCTACCTTTAGTGTGACTGCTGCAGCTTCAAGGGGGAAGGCACAGACTGAGTCTCTCTGAGAAGGCTGCAGCTTATGGCACAGTAAGTCTGTGATGCAGGAAGTGGTCAGTGTCTGGTTTGACATCAGTTGGGTTCTACACAGAGAAAACATTTTTTCCTGGAGTGCAGTTTTAAGTCAAGAGAAAACGGCAGTCAACAATTATTATTGTTCTGTATGTGTATAGCGGTAACATTTTCTGCAGTGCTGTACAGAGTATATAGTCTTGTCACTTAAATTTAGGGGGCTCTTAATTAACCAATCTGTATGTTTTTGGGAAGTGGGAGGAAACTGGAGTGCCCGGAGGAAACCAACGCAGACACGGGGAGAACATACAAACTCCTTGCAGATAGTGCCCTGGATGGGATTCGAACTAGGGACCCAGCACAGCAAGTAAAGTGTGCTAATCACTACAACACCATGCTGCTCAATAAAGAAAAATAATTCTAATGACTTTTTAAGTCTTGACTTTTAAATAGCTTTTTCTATAGAAATGCATTTAAGGTAACTCAGCAAAATAGTGGGAGTGACACAGTGCAAATACCAACAGACAACAGAATTTATCTACTAGACTTGGGCAACAATGTAAAACAGAGTGATCAAACAAACCCGGACTGATTTTTTTTTTACTGTCTGCTGTGAAGCGGCAAATGCTTATACCTCTCCCTTGGATTCTATAAAAAAAATAATTCAGATAACACTGACCAGCCATTCGAATTTTAGCTTACCTGGCAGTGCAAGAAAGAACTTGTCTGAATTTTTTTTTCCTTGTCCCCATTTCTTTCTCTCTGATTCAGTTAGTGAATTGAGATGTGGAGATCTGGTTTTGAACATCAGAAATAAGGGGGGGATGGAAGGTGAACTTGTCGGATATTACCATAAACATATAGCCATCTTCTGTGCTCCACTACAATTTTCATGCTCATATTCTTGTATACAGGAATTCTCACAAGCATACAGTATAATGTAAGTATGCTTCACTGGAATATCATTGCATTGTTCATTGCAACACAATGCAGTGGACTTAGATCATACATGTTAAACTCCGTCCCGCGGGCCAAATCTGGCCCTCAGAGCCATTTAATTCAGCTCTCCAGTGTTTTCCCCACTTTGCATTATATTTGGCCCACTCTAGACCACCAGGAAAGCTATATTTTAAGTGAAGCCCTAGAACACCAGGTAAGCCATATAGGGGAAGTAGGGGAAAGCACTGAACACTAGGGAACTGTATAGGGGAGAGTGGGGGCCTCTGGACACTTGAATAAGGGCCTTATTGTGAAAGGGGGCCCTAAGCCCACACTTCAATCTAACCTTCTTATACAAACCTACTTCTAACCTAGGCCATAACACTTCCGTCTCTGACCAAGCCCTGCTTCTTGCAGACTAGACAGGTAATTTGGGCACCATGCTCACAAATTGGCAACATCCGTAATGTGAATTATGGTTATAGCGGCGCCCAAATTACAATATAAACAGCATCCTTTGGCCGCCAGCAATAGCTGGATCCTGATTTATGTCTCCTAAACAATTAGGTCATCAGTAAGGCAATAGTATTTGGAAAGTTGCAAGAGCAGTGAGCCATCTTCCAGCTTAACTCCTCCTCTGGAATGCCCTCCCACAACACACCCGTCACTCGCCAACCTTTGTTACCTTTAAACGCTCTCTAAAAACACATTTGTTCCAACAAGGATATGCGCTACCTTAGGCCACTTCCCTTTGTCCTAAGACCAAATTGCACTTCTACTAGGTATCCTAAAACACACTGCCTCTATATATTTGCTGCATACTACCCCCCCCCCCCATTCCCTTTAGATTGCAAGCTCGCAAGGGCAGGGCTCTCTTAATAATAATAATAATTCCTTTTTTTGTATAGCGCCTTTTTCCTGTCGGACTCAAAGCGCTTGCGAGGCAGCCACAAGAGCGCACTCAGTAGGCAGTAGCAGTGTTAGGGAGACTTGCCCAATGAACTTCTTACTGAATAGGTGCTGGCTTACTGAGTAGGAAGAGCCAGGATTTGAACCCAGGACACCTACATCAGAGGCAGAGCCCTTAACCATTACACTATCCAGCCACCTCTTCCCCTTTTGTGTCTTGGAAATCATTACACTTTTTATTCATCATATTACTTTTATCACTGTCATTACCAATTCCATATTTTGTATCATTCTTTGTATTTTGTCACTAATTATGTATCTTGTATATTGGTGTACACTATTGTGTGTATTATTATGTACCCCATGTTTGTTTCTTACTTTGTACAGCGCCACGGAATATGTTGGCGCTTTATAAATTAATAATAATAATAATAATAATAATTTATAAACAGAACATATAACACATACCGTAGGTTGTTCTAACTTGCGGTCACTTTAACTTGCAATTCATAATAATTTATTGAAAAGTGCCAATACAAAAAGACTTGTAAAATTCCTTATCCAATGTGGGGGGCTCTCAATAAATGTACTGAATGGTGTGATCGGGGTTTGCCAAGAGATCTCCGGTTGGAGCAGGACAACCACAGTTTATGAACCAGCGTTATCTGCAAGCTGACCTGCATTGATTTACAGAAGGTGGTAAGTGAAGGGGGCCATTTGGGAAATGAAATGGAAGGACATCAGCTGATTCCATGGGCTGTTCATATCTAGTACTGGATCAGCTGCTTATGTGTGGCGTTTGTCTCTGGAACCAGCAGGGTATTAAGGACCATTCCTGAGACCTATACTGGTAGTGTGTAGTACTCCTGCCATGGTTACAAGGACTTATACTAGGGCAACTCAATAAGTTCATTTATTTCACTGATTCAATTCAAAAGGAGAAACTCGTATACAATATAGATTCAATACACAAAGTGACATATTTCAAATGTTTATTTCTATTCATTTTGCCCATTATGGCCTACAGGCAATTTTAAGTCCAAATTCAGTATCCCAGAAAATGTAAAATATTGTGAAAAAGCTAAGTATTAGGCCTGTTTTCCACAGACTGTTGGTAGGCAGTGAAATGCCTCTCAGACTCTCACAACTGCTCGCTGCTACCTGGTAACTGCTTTCTGAGCACACAGTTCAACAGTCCATGGAAAAGAGGCCTTATAGACTGCAGCCGAAGTCTGTTCTTCATGTGCACCACACACAGGTGTATATCTGGGATGGGCTACAACTATCGCATTCATTGTATCAAGCCAACCCTGAAACCAAAGACCACGTCAGAAGCATCTAACCTGGGCTAAGGAGAAAATGAACTGAACTGCTGCTCAGGTGCTCCAAAGTTCTTTGCATTTCATTTGGAAATCAAGGTCCCAGAATCTGGAGGAATTAATTCAGAAGCACAGATTACAAGTAGCTTAAGGGGCAGTGTGATGTTTGGACATTCCCTGATGATTTGGGGAGCCATGTATTCTCTGCTGGTGTTGGTCCATTATGTTTTATCAAGTAAAGGTCAGTGCAGCTGTCCAACAGGAAACAGTTTAGACCACTTCATTCTTCCACCTGCTAACAAGCTTTATGGAGAGGCTGATTTCCCTTTTTTTCAGTAGGACTTGGCACCTGCCCACACTGCCAAAAGCACTAATTACCTGGTTTAATGACCATGGTATCACTGTGCTTGATTGGCCAGCAAACTCGCCTGATGTAAAAATGCCCAAAAATGCAGACAAGTTGAAGGCTGCTATGAAAGTATCCTGGACTCAACCAAATGTTGGGACATACTCATTAAGCCAACATTTCTGCATTATTTTTGTTATTGGTCTTATGTAATATTCTGTTTTTCTGAGATGCTGAATTTGGTTTTTTTTTACCTGTAGGCAAATAATCGGCAAAATGAGAACAAATGCTTGAAATATATCAAGATTTGTAGAGAAAAAAAACACAGAGGAACACCGGCAGCCCGATCTTGTGTATTATTGTTGATAACAAGGTCGATACATAAAAGAAAGTAATTATATGGTACTCACAAGGCTGGGTTGTACAGGAGGCAACCACTCATGTGGGAAGTACCATCCGCATTTGTGCATAGTGGTGTAGTATAGTGGTTGTCGCGGCTCGTCAGAAAAAGTCCATACATGGTGGGATCCTCTTTTGGGGATGGTTAGGTAATAGAAGTAAGGTAGGAGGCGACCAGGATTATCCAAAACACACGGGTGTATTGCACAGTGTGAAAACTGTAAAATGTAAGTAATACCAAAGAACAGAATTGTATACTGATCCTGCCTTAATCAGTTAAGCCTTTTGGACGTAGCTGCTGCATCCAAAAGGCTGCTCTCGTGCCACTGCCCGGTATCCCGGAGATCAATGAATGGGAACACAGTTCCCATTCATTGATCTAACTCCTCATTAAAAAAGACCGACGGCTTCTAAGAGAAGCCGCAATCTTTCTAAAGACAAAAGTTTCACGTCCTTCAAAATGACTGAGGCCATCTTGTGGCCAAATAGTAAAACAACTACATACATTTTTTTTTAATAAACACACAATCAATTACATTTAAAATGAACGGTTTACCCTTCACACTCCAAAAAATGCCCAAATAAAATGTTTAATTTGAAAAAAAAAAAAAATTAATTAAAAAAAACAAACTAAAACAAATAGTTACCTAAGGGTCTGAACTTTTTAATATGCATGTCAAGAGGGTATATTACTATTATTACTATTACTATTATTTTCTACATTATAAGCTTGTAAATAGTGATGGACACAAAACTGAAAAAATGCACCTTTATTTCCAAATAAAATATTGGCACCATACATTGTGATAGAGACATAATTTAAATGGTATAATAACCGGGACAAATGGGTAAATAAAATGTGGGTTTTAATTATGGTAAGAACATTAAATGGATATCGGTATGCACACCATCAGAAGTTTAGCAAGAGAAATTCATACAGAGGGGTGCTCAGTTAGTAAACCAGATCTGACAAAAAGGTCTTACTCTAGAACCTATATACAAAATAACTGGCACACCAAGCAGTTGTGATGCTCAACTCTTATTGTATTATGAAAAAATACAAAAGGTAACATGTGAAATATGTACAATGGGCTCTGAACAACAGAAAGTGGCCCAAACAATGATTACAATCAGTGAACACACTGACAATAAAGGCATACACAGCAAAGGGAACACAAATATGACAATCAATATATCAAAGAGTAGCTGCTGCCAGAAAAATCCATATAATGCAATATGCGGCATCTGCTGCACAGCAGATCAAAGTGAAAGGCAGCTGGCTGGTGGAGGAAAATACAGAGATTGTCCAGAGCGATAATTACCCTGACAGCGCTGTTTCCCAAAGCTTTCTCAAAAGGTAAGGATGGGGTCCCCAGGTAGCATGTATTATTTTAGAGCTATAGTGGCCGAAAACTGAGAAATAATTTTTTCCATTTTTTTCTTAATATTCTAGTTAAAATGCATTTAGAAAAAAATAATTCTTAGCAAAATGTACCACTCAAAGAAAGCATAATTGGTGGCAGAAAAAACAAGATTTAAATCAATTAATAGTGATAAGTAGTGATAACGTTATTGGCGAATTGATGGGAGGTGAAAATTGTTTGGATGCATAAGGAAAACTGAAGGCTGAAGTGGTTAACCACTTATGACCAGATATGAGATGTGCAGCACCTAAAACTACGAATACTGGAAGCCTGTGCTAGCATTTCTCCTGCGGTGTTGCTATGAGTGTGTGAATAGTGGGAGAAGAGGGTTGCATTGACAATCCAACACAAAGGGCAGCACATTGAACACATTTTATAAGTGGTCAGAAATTTGTAAATAACTCATGAAAGAATAATGTTACATTTCAACCAAGCACACCATTGTTTTTCTTGTGAAATTCCCAATAAGTTTGATGTGTCACATGACCCTCTTCCTATTGAAAAAACAAAAGTTGGATTCAAAATGGTCGACTTAAAAATGTCCGCCATGGTCACCACCCATCTTGAAAGGTTTCCCGTCTCACATATACTAATGTGCCACAAACAGGAAGTTAATATCACCAACCATTCCCAGGCTGTTGGTGGGCGGAGCGGAGCCTTCAGTCTCCGAGCAGTGACCGCCGCTCGGGAGACTGTTAGATGGCAAACCGCTGTCTAATTAACATGTACAGCGCTGCGATCTGTGCGATCTCTGTGACACGGCTGTCCCACTGGGGGACTCAGAAGTGATCCGCTGTGATAGGCTGAAGCCTATCACAGCCGGTCGCTGTGATAGCTTGGCCTTAAAGCTGCAGTGGCCAATTTAATGAAAATGTGCCTGGTCTTTAGGGGGGTTTAACACTGTGGTCCTCAAGTGGTTAACCAGATTTGTTTCAGTATGCCTCTGTATATACTGGTATTCTCTTTTCTGTATTACTATTGCTATTATGCAACACTTGGCACATGGGACTATTCACATCTCAATGCTAAACACTGAAAAATGCTTCAGCAAATCTCTCCGAGTTCTGCAGCAGCATAAAAGTATTTGTTCTCATTTGTTTACTGGCTATTCTTACCTCCAGCATGCTGCTTTAGCTTATTGTCTTCTGACGGATCTACACCTTGTATGCAAGCAGGATGTTCATTCAAAGCGAACAGTGTGCAAAATAAACATTCCCTGTATGCAAAACATTCAGCTTTCCAAGGTATTTGAGATCTTTGCTCGAATGAAGAGCAGAAACTAACAAGTGGAAACAAATCAGCTACAGTAAAGGCCCATAAATGTCATCAAATATCCTATTATACAGTATATTATAATTAAGGCTCAGCAAGCACACTAGTGAAACTGTACCCATGTACGTGTGAGCAAGGGACCGGGTCAGAGAGAGATAACTTACCTGTCTAGTCGCTGGGTTGCATGCTGCTCTCTATCTGCCCCACCAATAAAAAAAGAACAGCTGTCCTTATCAGAAATTTGCCTTCTTAAAGGGAGTCTGAAGCCAATTTAATATAAACAAAAACAGATACTGACCTAAGGAGAGGGAAGGCTCTGGGTCCTAATGAACCTTTCTGTTACTCCTACGGTCCTTGTGTTCTGCCGCTGGCTCCCCCACTAGCAGTCTCGACCGAATGGTCTTCAGGAGCACTCGGGCTCTCGAATACTTCCGAAGCCTCCCTGCCGCAAGAGATTTGAACTGGGGATCCAGTGCTGGAATGCGGGGACTGTGAGAGGAACGGGAGGACTCATTAGGACCAAGAGCCTACCCTAAGGCCCGGTTCACACTTGCGGTTGTTTGCCAAACGGACCGGATGACCTGACCGGATCCGGACCGGATCCGGATCGGAACCGTACGGTTCTGATCCAGATCCGATCCGGATCCGGTCAGGTTGCATCAGGTGTCCATCAGGATGCGATCCGGATCCGTTTGGCAAAAAAACGTTAAAAACAAAAAAAAAGTTGGGGGTCTGGGAGGTCAGCAGAAGGGGGACCTGTGGAATCAGGCCCTCTGCTGTTTAGCACTCACCTCCACCTGCGACATGCTGCCAACATCTCCGGATCCGGATCCAGCTGTGCTGCTCCACTCCAAAATGCTTGCCCATGTGTCCCCATCCAATATCGCCGCAACAATCCCCATAGGAAGTGGGGTAGAACATCCGGATTTCTCAGCCTGTGTGTTGTGCGCTCTCCGGTTCCCATTGGTTTGTATTGGCCGGATGGTGCAGTCCGGCTCCGCCCCGGATACGGCTGCCGGAGGAGCCGGATGAAAAAATAGCGCATGTTGGAACGGAGGCCGGAGTCCGGATCCGGCCCGGATCCGGTCCGGCTCCGGTTCGGCAGAACGGACGCATGTGAACGGACGCATAGGCTTTCATTGCTATGCCGTGCGTCCGTTCCGTCCGTTCTGCAAGCGGTGCGGCTCCGGCACGGCGATTCCGGACGGCCACCGCTAATGTGAACCGGGCCTTAGACAAGTATATTTTTGTATTTAAATTAGCTTCACCTTTACTTTAAAGAATGTATCTGCAATTTTTCAGCTTTATGTGAGCAAAAATTAACTGCTATCCATCACTTCTTCTAAGTGAGTAATATGCAAAATCATTCCTTACGGGCCTGAAAAGCCCTAAAGCTTTTTATAGTGTGCTTACAGCTCCATAGCTTTTCTAAGGATTTTTTTAGCGTTGCAGAAATCCTGTTAGCACATCCGTAAGGTTTTTATTGCAGTCTCTGTCCCATATCAGAATATTACTGTCACTTTTCACAAGAATACCATCCATCAGAATGTTATCTTCACTATTATTTATATACCTAATTACCATCTAAACACTTTTATTCTACATTGCATATACAGCAGATAACATCATACGAATCACATCACTAACAGAGGTGCACACAACTAATGCGCCTATTATAGACGATTTCATCTAGCAGTATGTTGGAACTGGGAGGAAACCGGAGCTCCTGGACGAAACCCATAGAAACACAGGGAGAACATACACATTCCATGTAGAGAATATATTCAGACTGGGACTCTACGAGAAGATGGGTAGCCAGCACATCCCAAAAACTTCTATTGTGACTTACAATATTAAAAAGCCAACGTTTCGGAGCCACGCAGGGCCCCTTTATCAAGGCATATGACAGTGATGTGGCTAGAGACACATCACTGTTAGTGAGTGCAAAGAGGAGCTCTAACTCCACATCTAATTGAAGTCTGTCCACCTTTGAGGACAGATAGTTGCCTAGAGCAATTTATGCCCTGATAAAGGGGCCTGCGTGGCTCCAAAACTTTGGGTTTTACAAGTTACTATAAAATAAGTTTTGGGATGTGCTGGCTACCTTTCTTCAGTTTCACAAGGGGTGTCAACCCCCTTTTTCAGCTGAAGCACTCCTGACATAAAAAGTCCTAATCCTATTGTGAGTCCATGACACCTCCCTAGTATAGACAAATGGGATTCTAAAGGTTCATACACATTGTTCTCTCTTGCCCCGCCCCCTAAATCATGCACCTCACATCGCCTTACATAAATTACAGGACGTGCCTGTACAGTTGTGCCCTCAAACTGTTGCCCAAGGGATCACTTCCTGAACCTTGCCGGGTGTATCTTTCTTAAAGAGGAGCTGTTAGGTATAAGGTCTCAGAGAAAATAAACACATATATCAGTAGCTAAAGATTGGCTGTACTTACATTACATATACATTTCACTGTCCACGTTTGGATTTCACAGAATTTGTATATAGTATATGCAGAGATAGATGCTCCTGACAGCTCATGGCAGGCTCCATGTTTTTCTGTCAAATGTGTCGTCATGTCCTGCCTGCTTCCTGATCACAGATAAGCTTGTACTAAATAACACAGTGTGCAGTGAATATTAATGAGCCATGTGGCTAGGAACAATAGCTGACTCCTGCCTCCATGTGGCTAGGAACAATAGCTTCCCGAGATTTATCAGTGCTACGCGATTACAAGCTGCTGTAACATCTCATTAGCAGCCGAGGGGAGAGCCCCAGAATGCTTTGCAGTATGGTATGCGGCTTGCGTCTTCTTAAGAATAACAGACTTGCTGATAAGCACACATCAAAGGTAACTGAGATTTTTATCTTCACTAATGGCTTTTGGGCTTCCTTCTAAACTGTTTAACACAGGAGAATAGAGGTTTAAATTAGCTGCTGCAGCCTGACAGTTACTCTTTAACCCTTTGAGGACCGGACTTATTAATGAAATCAACTCCTAACCAGCGTACGTACTGATAGACAGCTGGGTGAGTGAGCTTCAGGGGTGCTAGAGTGACGGGAATGGCGAGAGCTGAGAGTAGTTGAAATCTACACCCTACAAGGAATAACAGGCCATAAACAGGGTGTAGAATTCAACTACCAAGGTCCAGAAGAGGTTACAGGTATGTACACACATCAAAATGTGATTGGCCAGTTTTACCACTTCCATATAGTATTATTATTTTTGATTGGTAAACCGCCAACATATTCCGTGGCACTGTACAAAGTAAGACACAAACATGGGGTACAAAATAATACAGTACAGAATTGACCAATATACAAAGTACAGAATTGGTACAAAATACAGAATTGGTAATTACAGTGACAAAAGTACCATGAATAAAATGTGTAAAAAATTCCAAGACACAAAAGGGTGAGAGAGCCCTGCCTTTGCGAGCTTACAAGCTAAAGGAATAAGGAGGGACAGGAGGTGAGGTAGTATAATATTCATATCTAGAGGCAGTGTGTTTTTAGGTTATCTAGAAGGAGTACAAGGAGGTAGAGCGTATGCTTGCCAGAAAAAGTTTTGAGTGAGCATTTAAAGATATCAAAGGTTGGAGAGTGATGGATGTTTTGTGGCAGAGCATTCCAGAGCAGGGGTGAAGCTGAAGCACGTGCAAAATCTTGTACTGTATACGTGAATGCAAGGAGGTGATTCTACAGGAGGACAAAAGATATCTGAGATTATGGAATTAATATCTGAAAACTTGAGAGGAGATGTACAGGGGAGAGAGATTGTGGAGAGCTTTGTAAGTTAGGGTTAGGCATTTGAATTGGATCCTCTCATTAATTGGTAGCCAATGAGGAGCTTGATAGAGAGGAGCAGCAGAGGAAGAGCGAGAAGAAATATGAATGAGTCGAGGAGCCAAATTCAGTACATTAGAGATTGGAGCAGTGCCAGTCTGATAGTTGGTAGTCCACAAGGCAGTATATTACAATAGTCCATACGAGATATTATAAGAGCTTGCTTATAATATTAACCACTTAAGGACCATAGGGTTACACCCCCCTAGTGACCAGGCTATTTTTTACAATTCAGGCCACTGCTACTTTAAAGGACTCACGAGGCGAAATACGAAAAAAAAGTTAAATACCTGCATGAAATTTATATGCACGGAGGACGCCATCTGCACCCTCCGTGCCGTTCCGCCGGGTCCCCGCTGCTAAATGCCCCCCCCCCCCCCGGCCGGCTCCTGACCCCACAGCCCGGGTCTGGCTCTCTTGTCTCCACTTAAATGGCCGCCGAAGCTGGCCGCGGCTGTGCAGTCCGCACAGACGCGAGTGCGGCTGCGCAGCCCTGATCCACGCTACGGGCTGTCTCCTGAATGCTTATTTTCTGGTCACCGAAAGTAAAGTTTGTATACCTGAAAAGCTCTTGCTAATGCAATGCTATGGGGGATTTTTATAAAATCACATCGCTCAAGTGGGATCACACCCATAGCATTACATTAGCAAGAGTTTTCAAATTGCAAATCGCTAAGAAAATCAAAATGCAACACTATCAGAAAACTCATGCAAAAAATGCATGCACAAAATTGATAGACAAGTGTGAATCCAGCCTTTTCACATAATCAAAACAGTTTGGTAATTAAAAACTTTTACAATTCACAAACGTACGGTAATTATCTCATGCGGTAGCAGTTGGTGTGCACCACGCGGACACACAGAGACGGAGAAGTCAGCCGTGCTGGGACACCAGCCGGCTGTAAGTCGTCCCACAGCCTTTGACTGCACAGCGGTTATCTGCTAGAAGGGCCCCCATGCCGCCTACACGCGGTGTGTTGACTCTATTGGGGCAGAAGTGCGGGTGAAGATGCAGGTGAGATCTAAGCTATAGCTTAATAACAAGCTATACATGGACTCTGCATGCATTTACGCAAAGAATGTGCTGTTTGCACCGCTTGCTACTACTATTCCTGCAGCTGCATCCACTATAGAAGTGGACTAAGACGGTCTAAGCCAGGCATGGGCAAACTAAGCTATAGCTTAGACCAGGCATGGGCAAACTTGGCCCTCCAGCTGTTAAGGAACTACAAGTCGCACAATGCATTTGCCTTTATGAGTCATGACTGTGGCTGTAAGACTCCTGCAATGCATTGTGGGACTTGTAGTTCCTTAACAGGTGGAGGGCCAAGTTTGCCCATGCCTGGTCTAAGCTATAGCTTTATAAAAAGAGTACTACAGTATGTCCCTGCTATAAATAGACTCTGCATGCTTCTATGCAAAGAATTGTGCTGAATGCACCGCTTGCTACTATATCCTCTGCAGTTATTTCTATTATATAAGTGGACTGGGACTGTCGCTTGCAACTAACCTAACTATATATTTAAAAATTCCTATCTGTTTATTGCAGTTATGGTTTCCATGCTAGACAGGAGGTATGATTGAGCTAATTGGGTTTGTATGAATGGACTACTGGCCGGCCAGTTATGTACCCTCACCAGGCTCTGCAACATGTTCCCTGCTTTTATATTCCCCTTTTTTATTATCCCTGTTTTTTGATACAATAAATGTTGATATCTGATCATCTATACATGTTATACCGTGCATTTTCGATGTTTATAAAGTTTTAAAGAATTGGTTGTGTACGGGACTGCAGGATATAATAGAATAATTGTCGAGAAGAGTGATTGTATTTTCTACACTACTGCCCGCTTATTGACCTGCAGTTACCTGGATCATACAGTGTCTTTTGACCTGTTTCTTTGTGAATTTTAAAGAGAACCAGAGATGAAGCAACCTCATGTATTTTACCTTATAAATCAGTGGGAACATGACAGTAAACACCTAATCTGCTCTTTGTTACATTGTTCTCTGTTTAATTTGCCTGTTATCACCTCTAAGATAAGAATCCCGACTAAGCAGTCGGTCTGGCTTTGCTACAGAATAATTATAGCTGAGACTGTGTTCTTTGCTGTCTTCAAGTCCAAGCCTGCCCCCTGCTGGCTTTGCTCAGGAATCATTATAGCTGAGTCATTATAGCAAAGCCAGACTAAATGCTCAGTCCAGGATTCTTATCTCAGCTAGATAACAGACACTTTTAGCAGTGAGGATGGAACAGAGAGCATGGTAAATGTTTTCTCTAATGTTCCCACTAATTTCTATGGTAAAATACACAAGGGTGCTTCGTCTCTGGTTCACTTTAAGGAATCATGCAGTATTTAATGGGTTATTGCTGTGCAGGGAAAATGGAAGTCAGATGTTATCCAGAAAGCATTTTTTATTGTACATTACTGTATTTCCAAGTAAAGAGCAAGTCCAAGCTGCATATAATTAACCATTAGCATCTTAATAACCATTTTTAATTACAACACAATAATATTGTGCATTTTGTGTTTGACAGCATGTGAAATAAGGGGTTAAATAAAGTTTTCATCAAGTAACATTCCTGAATATTTTCTATTTTTTCTTCCTTTTGTTTTCCCCTTCTCTCACTTTAAACACCTTTCTGTTACCTCAAAAATGGTGGTTTGTCATTTTAATCGACAGCTCCAAGCTGAAGATAAAATACAGAACGTCTCACTTTTTTATCAGGTGTTTTCCTTTGTGAATTAACATTGTTACTCATTGAAATACAGCACTAGAGAGATCCAAAAACCTCTGAGTAATATAATATACTGTACACATAGGACTACTACAATCAGTAAAAATAGGAGCAGTCTTCACCAGCCTCTAAGCAACAGCAATTGGCACCAGACCACACAATATTTACCCAACTGGTAACAGTGCTGGTGAAACAAATTTCTATCAACATGAAGGAAGTGAGCCTGCCGATAAGAAATGGTTTACTCTGTGGTCTATGTAGACACTTCCTAGCATCCTTCCTGCACTTTCCTGTTGTCTGTAGATAAAATGAGATACTGGTAGACACTGGTTCCAGTTAGTTATTGTTCATGCACAGACTCCAACAGGTGCTGATGTACCCCGGGGTTGAGAAGTACCGGCATAGAGTGTTAAGATGTTGTAAATAATCCATATATACTTCATATCAATCTTCTACCACCTTGTCCCACTTCATATTAAGATGATCTCTGCAGAGATCCTGATCTAATATCCTTGCAGCATTTTTTCTCAAATGAGTCTCCCCTGTACAGTTCCTTGGTGTTCAGTGGTTTCCTCTGTATAGTTTCATGGTGTCTAGTAATCCCCCTCCCTCCAACACTTAGGCCCGGTTCACATTAGCGGTTGCTATCCGGAATCGCCGTGCCGGAGCCGTGCCGGAGCCGGACCGCATGCGGACCGGAGGAAACGGACGCACGGCATAGCAATGAAAGTCTATGCGACCGTTCACATGCGTCCGTTTCGTCCGGACCGGAGCCGGACCGGAGCCGGACTCCGGCGTCCGTTCCAACATGCGCTATTTTTTGGTCCGGCTGGTCCGGCTGACGTATCCGGACCGGAGCCGGAATGTTGCATCCGGCCAATGGAAACCAATGAGAACCGGAGAGCGCACAACACACTGGCTATAAAAACCGGATGTTATACCACACTTCCTATGCTGACTCTATGGTATAGTGGCCATTTTGGATGGGGACCACATGGCATCAGCGTTCACAGAGTGGAGCAGCAGTGACTTCATGCTGGAGCTCTTTGGCAGCAACATGTCTGACGATATGTCTGATAACGAGGGGGTGAGGCCCTACACATCAGAAGACCTCATCCTACAGGTGCAGCAGGTACCAGCCCTGTGGGACAAGGGGGATGCGGACCACAGCAACATCAAAAAATGCAGAGGCCTGTGGAAAAAAATTGCCAAGCTGTATGTGGAGGACTTTGAGCACTTGAGCAAGAGACAGCAAGGCACAGAGGGTATGTTGACTAGAACTTTTTGGGGGGGGCTTGTGGTTAGCTTGTGATGTATTCCACTTTTGCTATGGATTTGTGTCACCCACGCGTTGCCCACCCACCTGTTCCCCACCCACCTGTGATGTATCCCACCCACCTGTACCCCACCTGTGATGTATCCCACCCACCTGTGATGTATCCCACCCACCTGTGATGTATCCCACCCACCTGTACCCCACCTGTGATGTATCCCACCCACCTGTACCCCACCTGTGATGTATCCCACCCACCTGTGATGTATCCCACCCACCTGTACCCCACCTGTGATGTATCCCACCCACCTGTGATGTATCCCACCCACCTGTACCCCACCTGTGATGTATCCCACCCACCTGTGATGTATCCCACCCACCTGTACCCCACCTGTGATGTATCCCACCCACCTGTGATGTATCCCACCCACCTGTGATGTATCCCACCCACCTGTACCCCACCTGTGATGTATCCCACCCACCTGTACCCCACCTGTGATGTATCCCACCCACCTGTGATGTATCCCACCCACCTGTGATGTATCCCACCCACCTGTACCCCACCTGTGATGTATCCCACCCACCTGTGATGTATCCCACCCACCTGTACCCCACCTGTGATGTATCCCACCCACCTGTACCCCACCTGTGATGTATCCCACCCACCTGTGATGTATCCCACCCACCTGTACCCCACCTGTGATGTATCCCACCCACCTGTACCCCACCTGTGATGTATCCCACCCACCTGTGATGTATCCCACCCACCTGTATCCCACCTGTGATGTATCCCACCCACCTGTGATGTATCCCACCCACCTGTACCCCACCTGTGATGTATCCCACCCACCTGTGATGTATCCCACCCACCTGTACCCCACCTGTGATGTATCCCACCCACCTGTGATGTATCCCACCCACCTGTACCCCACCTGTGATGTATCCCACCCACCTGTGATGTCTCCCACCCACCTGCGATGTACCCCACCTGTGCACATAAAACATACACAATGACCAATTATTAAACATCAATTTATTGTAAAAAATTAAGACATTTAAAATCACTTAAAAACTTGAAACTCCAAAATAAACACATTTTAACAAAACATATTAAAAACCAAACATTCACCCTCGTCCTGGTGGTGTGGTAAAATAAAGTCTCAGTTGGTCCCTGTTCCGCAGTGACACTACCCTTGGCCTGGTTGCATACCTCCGCAGGGGCATTAGTGGAAGCACATTCGGGGGTTCCGGAGTCTCTCTTTCCTCCTGCCGCACAAAGTTGTGGAGGATGCATGCTGCCTTCACCACGACAACTGCGTTGCCCGGTTTCAGCAGCATGGGCGTGTGGAACACCCTCCACTTTGACACCAGGATCCCAAATGTGCACTCCACCATTCTCCTTGCACGGCTCAACCGAGCATTGAAGTGTAGCTGGCTGGCATCAAGTCCCCTGTCTGGGTACGGACGCATTACATGGTCGGACAGGGCGAAGGCCTCGTCCCCCACAAACACATAGGGGTAGGCCGGTGCCCTTGTCCCAGGCCAGGGTCTGTCACGGGGGAGACGCAGTCTGCCTTCCTCCATCAACCGGCAAAGGGTCGTACGCTGGAAAATTCCAGAGTCATTGGAACTACCGTACGACCCCACGTCCACGTACACAAACTTGTAGTCCGCATCTGCCACTGCCATTAGAACAATGCTAAAGTATTTTTTATAGTTGAAATAATGGCTGCCACTCCCCACGGGTTTCTGAATCCGGATGTGTTTCCCATCCAGTGCGCCAACACAATTAGGAAACTTGCACTCGGTCCAGAAGCCCTGGGCGATCTCCTCCCATTTCGTGGTGTCTGGCACAGGCATGTATCTGGCCCTCAGTCGCGTCCAAAGGATCCTCGAAGTCCTCACGATGATGCCTGCCACCGTGCTCTTCCCAATACGAAATGTGACATGTAGCGATGTATATGTTTGTCCAGTTGCGATGTACCTACAAGAGAAATAATCGAAATCAATTTTTCATGTCGTTACAGGAGAAAGGTTCAAGACAAGGTGGCGCAATATACGTGATGCATACGTGAAATGGCTACGGAAGAAAAAACTTGCCGAACGAAGTGGCAGTGGCGGGGGAAAGCGACAAAAAGACTACCAATTTGCCAAGCAATTGTCTTTCATCAATGCAAGCCTGGAACCTAGACTGTAAGTACCACTACTGTGGGCAGGAACTGAGAGCTCATTTTTTAGCAGACAACTACCATGACTTCGGCCATGTATTGCTATAAACTGGCCTCAATTCCCATGGCTAGCGAACTTTTCTCACAAGCTTTATCAAATGTTTGGTAGAAACGGTTGATAAAGTGTTTGCTAGTGTTTGCTAGCTCTGTGAATTGACGCCACATGCTGTTTGGCACACCAATAAATATTGTTTTTATCTACAGGACTGAAGACAATTTGGAGCAAGAGTAACCGACCCAGGAGGCACGGTTCAGCAGTGAGGAGAGCTTGGTGGATGATGACGTCGCCGATGTAACCTATTTCCCCGAGGAGAGGAGTAGGAGGAGGGAGTCCTTAGCTATCCCAGCTCTCTCCTTTGATGATGACTTGGTAGAAGAGAGCTTGGATGTTGAGGTTGCAGGACCGAGTGTGGAAGAAGCTGCACCTCCACAATCGACCGCTATGGAAGCTCCAGGGGAACAAGAACAAAGTGAGGAGCACCAAGAGACTGCAGCACAACCAGCGCGCAGGGCAACCCCGACACAGGCCAGAGGACGGGAAGATGCTGCCACACCACCAGTGAGGACCACCCCACCAGTGAGGCGTCGAGGTACCCTCCCCCCAACAAGGAGAGAGACAGAGTCCGAGATGTCCGGGGCTGTCTCCGGACTTCTCGGGATTCTTCAGAGCCACCAAACTCTCATAACCCGGCAGTTGCAAGATGAGGACAGGGGCCATATCATGGAGCAGTACAAGTCCCACATCACTTCACTGCAATGTGAGCTCGACGCTGTACATGGGCACTACAGGGACGAGCTTAAAATGATGCATGAGATGCACAGAGGAGAAATCGACCAACTGCGTGCGCAGCATCATCAGTCGGTGGGCCAGCTGCAGAACATGATGCAGCAAATGCATCAACAAAGCAAGGAACTACTGAAATTGCAGGCACACCCGTGTTTTCACACTGTGATGTCTCTAATACCATATTTGGAAAAGGTGCCTTCCCAAAACATGATGGCGTGCCATTCCACTTTGCTGGAGGTGATCAAACAACACATGGACACGCCATTATTGCAACCACCAATTTTTAGACCCCCACAACCAACAGCGGTGCCCACCTGGCAATCATCACAGATGTACACCGGCTACAGAGGCAGTCAATATGGGCCACCGCTGTCAGGGTCCAGCTCATCCACGACCAGCACCCAAGAGAGTCCAGATTTCCAGGCAGCAACTCCCACCTTTTCTAGTAGTGGTGCCGATCAAATTTGAAAAAAAAAGTCAAATTGTTCCTGGACATGCTCCTCTGAATACCTCCGATCCTCGGAGGAAGGATACCATCCCAGGGCTTTTTAGCCCAACCTTTTCCCTGCCCCATCTCCTTCAACCAAGGTTCAGAGGTGTTCAGATGACCATGTCAGGGAACTTTTGTTTTTGCTGGACTTGAACTTTAGGGCCTGGTGTCCCCGAAAGACACTACCTGGGTCACAACCTTGTGCCTGTTGCACTGCACCTGTAGTCCTGCACCTGTGCCTTTGATTCCTCTTGTTCCTTACTTTGTTGTTCCTAATCACTTGCACAAGACCCTTGGAGCCATGGGTGAAGGACACCTTCACTGGTCGGTGAGAGGCCTAGCCTTTTCACTGACCTGTGTCCTTCATCCATGGCTCAGAGGGTCATGTGCCAGTGGTTAGGTTTTTAAAGCACTTCAATTTTAGGGCCTGGTGTCCCCGAAAGACACTACCTGGGTCACAACCTTGTGCCTGTTGCACTGCACCTGTAGTCCTGCACCTGTGCCTTTGATTCCTCTTGTTCCTTACTTTGTTGTTCCTAATCACTTGCACAAGACCCTTTGAACCATGGGTGAAGGACACCTTGACTGGTCGGTGAGAGGCCTAGCCTTTTCACTGACCTGTGTCCTTCATCCATGGCTCAGAGGGTCCTGTGCCAGTGGTTAGGTTTTAGAAGCACTAATAATTTAGGGCCTGGTGTCCCCGAAAGACACTACCTGTAGTCCTGCTCCTCTGCCATCGGTTCCTCTTGCTCCTCACTTTGTTCTTGTTCCTAATCACTTGCACAAGACCCTTGAAACCATGGATGAAGGACACCTACACTGGTCGGTGAGAGGCCTAGCCTTTTCACTGACCTGTGTCCTTCATCCATGGCTCAGAGGGTCATGTGCCAGTGGTTAGGTTTTTGAAGCACTTCAATTTATTAGGGCCTGGTGTCCCCGAAAGACACTACCTGGGTCACAACCTTGTGCCTGTTGCACTGCACCTGTAGTCATGCACCTCTGCCATCGGTTCCTCTTGCTCCTCACTTTGTTCTTGTTCCTAATCACTTGCACAAGACCCTTTGAACCATGGATGAAGGACACCTTGACTGGTCGGTGAGAGGCCTAGCCTTTTCACTGACCTGTGTCCTCCATCCATGGCTCAGAGGGTCCTGTGCCAGTGGTTAGGTTTTAGAAGCACTAATAATTTAGGGCCTGGTGTCCCCGAAAGACACTACCTGTAGTCCTGCTCCTCTGCCATCGGTTCCTCTTGCTCCTCACTTTGTTCTTGTTCCTAATCACTTGCACAAGACCCTTGAAACCATGGATGAAGGACACCTACACTGGTCGGTGAGAGGCCTAGCCTTTTCACTGACCTGTGTCCTTCATCCATGGCTCAGAGGGTCATGTGCCAGTGGTTAGGTTTTTGAAGCACTTCAATTTATTAGGGCCTGGTGTCCACGAAAGACACTACCTGGGTCACAACCTTGTGCCTGTTGCACTGCACCTGTAGTCATGCACCTCTGCCATCGGTTCCTCTTGCTCCTCACTTTGTTCTTGTTCCTAACCACTTGCACAAGACCCTTTGAACCATGGATGAAGGACACCTTGACTGGTCGGTGAGAGGCCTAGCCTTTTCACTGACCTGTGTCCTTCATCCATGGCTCAGAGGGTCCTGTGCCAGTGGTTAGGTTTTAGAAGCACTAATAATTTAGGGCCTGGTGTCCCCGAAAGACACTACCTGTAGTCCTGCTCCTCTGCCATCGGTTCCTCTTGCTCCTCACTTTGTTCTTGTTCCTAATCACTTGCACAAGACCCTTGAAACCATGGATGAAGGACACCTACACTGGTCGGTGAGAGGCCTAGCCTTTTCACTGACCTGTGTCCTTCATCCATGGCTCAGAGGGTCCTGTGCCAGTGGTTAGGTTTTTGAAGCACTTCAATTTATTAGGGCCTGGTGTCCCCGAAAGACACTACCTGGGTCACAACCTTGTGCCTGTTGCACTGCACCTGTAGTCATGCACCTCTGCCATCGGTTCCTCTTGCTCCTCACTTTGTTCTTGTTCCTAACCACTTGCACAAGACCCTTTGAACCATGGATGAAGGACACCTTGACTGGTCGGTGAGAGGCCTAGCCTTTTCACTGACCTGTGTCCTTCATCCATGGCTCAGAGGGTCCTGTGCCAGTGGTTAGGTTTTAGAAGCACTAAAAATTTAGGGCCTGGTGTCCCTGAAAGACACTACCTGTAGTCCTGCTCCTCTGCCATCGGTTCCTCTTGCTCCTCACTTTGTTCTTGTTCCTAATCACTTGCACAAGACCCTTGGAGCCATGGATGAAGGACACCTACACTGGTCAGTGAGAGGCCTAGCCTTTTCACTGACCTGTGTCCTTCATCCATGGCTCAGAGGGTCCTGTGCCAGTGGTTAGGTTTTTGAAGCACTTTAATATTAGGGACTGGTGTCCCCGAAAGACACTTGGGCAGCTATGCCCTGCAACTCTTCCAGCACAAAGTTGGTGGTTGGTGTTCCTTAAAACTGACCGGGCTATACCATAGATATGTTATTTTTTTGTCTTCCATGTTGGAAGAATGTTTCCATGTTGGAAAGTGGTTGTTTTTGCAATAAAAAAATTTGTTTTTACATACCTCAGTGTGATGAGTAGTTGTTCTTGTGGTGTGACTGCTCTCCTGAACGTGGTATCCTTCTTCCTAAGGTCATCCTTCACCATCTCCAAAAGGGTATCAAACCTGTCAGGAGATGGAAAGGAAGAAGCTGTAAAGTATGTTGTGGGACAAGGTGTTGGGTGGAGGATGGGGGAGGTGTGTTTACAGAGGTTTGGGAGTGTTGTGGAGGGTGGGGGTGTAGTGTATAGCTAGGTATACAGGGGTGTGGGGGTCAGGGTGGTGTGTTTAGCTAGGTATACAGGGATGAGGTGTTGTGGGGGTGAGGGTGGGGTGTTTAGGAATGGTGGGGGTTGGTGTATTTAGGCCTAGATACTTACAGGGGAATAGACATCCGAGTGTAGCTGTAGAACTTCTGTGGGTGTCGTCTGAGGTCCCGGTAGAGGGCCTGGAACTCTCCCTTCCTCTGCCTCCTGGCTAGTAGAGGGTGCACCCACCATCTCCTGCGAGGAGCACGCCTTCTCCCCACATAGTAGTAGGTAAACAACAGGAAGGAGAGAATTCCCAGGTAATAAGCGTAAAAAATGACTGGATCCATGGTCCCAACTGCTGTCTCTGTATCCAAGGATGGTCTCCACACGTCCAGCTGTCTCCAACAATGACCCCAGAGCTTCTGCTGACCTCCCAGAACCCCAGGTATTTATACAGGTTGTTATCTCTTTAAGAATCCGGATCCGGACCGCAACCGTGTTCATACCGCACGGAAACCGTATGCAACCGGACCGGATCCGGACCGGATCCGGACAGGAACCGTACGGTTCAGGTCCGATCCGGCTCCGGTGCGGTCCGGACATCCGGTGCGGTTTTTGCAAAACCGCAAGTGTGAACGGGGCCATAGTCATCCCTGGTGTCTAGTGGTACCTCCCTCCCTCTGATACAATAATCCCTGGTGTCTAGTTGTTCTCAATCCCCCCCCCCCATACAGTTATCCCTGGTGTGCAGTGGTTCCCCCCATACTGTAATCCCTGGTGTTTAGCGGTTATCCCTTCATCCTCCATATGTTGAGATCAGCGCAGAGAGTTGGCTCAGTGTGCTGCACTGCTCTGAATCTGCCAGGACATGTAGGGGGTGCAGCGGGAGATGGAACTATGCCTCCCAACCTGGGGCAGACCTGACAAATTCAGGATGGTTGTGAAGCATGTGCAAAAAACAAAAGAATCCCTGGAAAATCCCGAGACACAAGGTTGAGCTGTATTTTTTTTCAAACTTAAGGCTGTCTCTGTTTTACCGCTGGGTAGGTTAATAAGTCAGTTCTCTTCTTCCAGCATGGGGGAAACTCATTTTGTGTCCTGGTTTTTGGTAAGCAGGTGAGTTTGGTGTGGGCATAAAGTGAGAGCTCAGCGCGTGGCATTAAGTGATTGGTAAGCAGCACTGTGATGTGTGATGATTCAGTTAGTGTTAAAGTGGCCATACATGATTTAATTTTTGTTTGTTATTCAACCCGAGAAATCTGATACATTTTTCCACTCGATTGAATAAATCAGAGAAATCAAACCAATATACCATACACTTATGGTAAGTTTTTTAAAAATAGCAAACAGGATCAAATACGAATAAGCAAAAAATTAAAGGTTTTAAGGCCCATAGATCATGTTCAAATAGCATAAAACAAAACTTTTAAAATTACAAGCTTCATGAATACAAAAATATGATAACATATTGTATACTAAAAACAGTCCCATCCAATTCCCTCCACTAACATTTTCCTGATCTAGCCTGTCCTCACCCACCTTTCCAACCTCTCGTGTTCAAACAGGTCACTTTGCTTCCCCTGCTTAAAAAAAAAAAGACAGCACCCCTCATGAGACTCCAACACACGGACAGGAATCTGCAAAAGATCTAAATTTGCATAATAGGCGGCCACAGTATATAAGGCATTACTCATCAATTACCTTCAGTTCTATACAAAAGACACGGACACCGTAATAATGCTAATATAATTTTTAATCCAAACTTTTTTTTTTTTTTTTTAACCCAGGGTGGGTTGTAGGGGTGCTGTCTTCGCGACTACTGGAAAAGACGTTACCGTAAGTAATTTTGGTCTTTCCCAGTACGTCAGCTCAGACAGCACCCCTTATGAGACGATATACACGATATACACGTCAGGGAGGGACTACAGCCTGCAGAACTTTTCTGCCAAAGCACAAGTCAGAATTAGCCAAAACATTAAGCCTATAGTGCTTCACGAACGTGTTCTGGCTGGACCAGGTTGCTGCCCTGCATATCTGTTCTATTGAGGCTCCTGCCCTCTCTGCCCATGAAGTGAACACAGCTCTTGTAGAATGCGCCTTTCCAGAGATGCAAGGAAACTGTCTTTCTGTAAAAGATGAATCACAGAGATAATGTTGTCCATTCTGAACTTTCTGTACTTTACTGACTTGTTTAGACCCTTTAGATTGAGGATGAAGCGAAAGCCTCCTTGTGACTTTGGTACAAGAAATACTGGAGAATAAAACCCCAGACCCCTTTGACATGAGGGAACTTCCCGAATTACTCTCTTGGAAAGCAAGGACTTTACTTCGCCCTGAAGAGCCAACTGTTTTACATGTTCTAAGGGTAGAGGTGTGAGAAAAAACCTTTGGGGAGGTAACATCTCGAACTCTATTTTGTAACCTTCTAGGACAATGTGCAGAAGCCACGGATTTGTGAATGAATGATGCCATATTTCGAAAAAGTGGGCTAGCCTCCCTCCCACTGGAAGCCTGATGTCATTGTTTATTCGTTTTGCTAGCTGAGGGGGGATTGGGCTTCCCTCTCTGGTTTCTGTAAGGGGCCCATCTCTTTCTGGAGGTGGTGGGTCGCTCATTAGACTCTGACTTTTGGGGGCCATGAAAGGACCGCTTATGTTGAAAAGATCTCCTCTTAGTGGGGAAGTTTTTCTTTGTGTCAGCGGTTCTATCTAAGGCTTCATCCAGCTTTGACCCAAACAGAAGACCCCCTTCACAGGGAATGCCACAAAGTCTTGATTTAGAGGAATTATCACCCCCCCAAGTCTTTACCCAAACCCCTCATCTAGCAGAATTTACTAGGGCAGTTGTTCTTGCAGTTAATTTAACAGTGTCATCAGCAGCATCAGTGAGGTAATCAGCAGCATTAAACAGATTAGGAAAATCATTAAGTATCTCCTCTCTTGGCACACCAGTGGCAATCTTAGATTGAACCTCTAATAGCCATGTTTTCAAGGATCTCCCTACTGCCGTGGATGCTACTGCAGGCTTAAACATTAAAGATGAGGCTTCCCATGCTCTACGAAGGATATTGTCCATCTTTTTGTCAATGGAATCCCTTAAGTTACCAAAATCTTCAAACAGCAGGTCAGTCTTTCTTGACACCCTCGATAATGACGGATCTAGTTTGGGCGGAGGACCCCAAAAGCCCTGATCATCAGGACTAAAAGGATAGCGATTAGACATAGATCTAGGCCAAAAGGCTCTTTTTTCAGGACTATCCCATTCCTTCTTAATAACAGACTTTAGAGATGAATGAACAGGAATAAACTGCGATTGGGGATCTGTCAAACTTTCATACATCTGATCAAGGGCTGCCAAGGATCTCTGCTCAGTTTTTATACCCATTGTTCTATGCATGGCAGAAATAAAATCTTTCATAAGTTCAGGAGAGAAGGCAAATCTCTGTGGTCTATTCCCCCTATTCATTGCCTCCTCTTCAGAAATTTCCTCCAATGCAGAAATCTCTCCTTCTGACAACTCAGAGTCAATCAATTCCTCTCCTGGCCTCTTCCTTTTAGTACCCAGAGGAATAGGCAGAGCAGCCCCTGAACCTGTCGGAGACATAACAGCCGCAGGGGGATCTGAAATAATCACATCAGAAGCATTTGCAATAAGCTCATTATCAGGCAAAATAACTGGAGTAACAGCAGTACTAGAGGTAGAAGCAGTACTCATAGCAGAATCCTTTATCTCTTTAACCACTTCACCACTGAGGGGTTTTACCACCTGACCACCAGAGCAATTTTCACCTTTCAGCGCTCCTTCCATTCATTCGTCTATAACTTTATTATTACTTATCCCAATGAAATGAACTATATCTTGTTTTTTTCGCCACCAATTAGGCTTTCTTTAGGTGGGACATTATGCCAAGAATTATTTTATTCTAAATGTGTTTTAATGGGGAAATAGGAAAAAATGTGGGAAAAAATTATTATTTTTCAGTTTTCGGCCATTATAGTTTTTAAATAAAGCATGCTACTGTAATTAAAACCCATGAAATGTATTAACCCATTTGTCCCGGTTATAAAACCATTTAAATTATGTCCCTATCACAATGTTTGGCGACAATATTTTATTTGGAAATAAAGGTGCATTTTTTTCAGTTTTGCATCCATCCCTAATTACAAGCCCGCAGTTTATAAAGTAACAGTGTTATACCCTCTTGACATAAATATTTAAAAAGTTCAGTCCCTAAGGTAACTATTTATGTTTTTTTTTTTATTGTATTTTTTTTTTTTTTTTTTTTAATTACAAAAAAAAAAAAAAAAATTGGGGAGTGTGGGAGGTAATGAGTTAATTTATTGTGTAAATGTAATGTTTGTATATGTAAAATGCTTTTAGGGTGTAGTTTACTATTTGGCCACAAGATGGCCACAGAGTGTTTGTTTACATGCGACCTGTAAGCGTCCGGAAGGACGCTTACAGGAAGCAGTAGGAGGCTGGGAGACGCACAATGATCTCGCTGTTTCTGAAAGAAGCAGCAGATCATTGCGGGGGCTAGATCAACGAACGGGAATGGATTTTCCCGTTCATTGATCTCCAGGCGAGCGGGCGGCGGCGTGCACGAGCGGCGGGTGCGCGCGCACGAGCGGCGGGAGCGCGGACAGCAGCGGTAGCGCGGAAGGTACGGATTTCTCCGTCCCTGGTTTTTTAGGAGGGAAAAAAGGGGCGGAGAAATTCGTACCGCTGGGGGTAAAGTGGTTAATAGCAGAAGACATCTCTGCTCTCATCCAGCCCATTTAAGGTGGCCATACACTGGCCCGATTCGCCGCCGTTTCGACAGCAGATTCGATCACTGGGATCGAATTTGCTGCCAATCGTTGGCGCTACACGCCGAATTTCGATCCTTTTCGTCCGATCCCGTCGATCGCTCCGTGCGGAAAATTAGCATCGATCGCCCGCGGGTAGGGAGCGCGTCGCTAGCGACGTTCGAGTACCCGACGACCGACGCAATAGAGCCGCATACATTACCTGCTCCGCCGGCACGACTACCCCCGGTCACCGCTGCTCCGTGTCCGCGCTGGTCTCCGGCATGCTTCAGTTCCTCCTGCCCGGCAGGAAGTTTAAACAGTAGAGGGCGCTCTACTGTTTAAACTTCCTGCCGGGCAGGAAGAAGTAAAGCATGCCGGGGCCGGAGACCAGAGCGGAGACGGAGCAGTGGTGACCTGGGGACTGGAGTCGCGCCGGCGGAGCAGGTAATGTATGCGGGCGGGGGGGAGCGGCGGCAGCACCACCACCACCACAACAGATTGTGAACGGTTTCAGGCTGAAATCGGTTCACAATCTGTTTGCAGTAAAGGTAGCCATACGATCCCTCTCTGATCAGATTCGATCAGATAGGGATCTGTCAGTTGGTCGAATCTGATGGCAAATCGACCAGTGTATGGCTACCTTAAGTCTTTAAAGGGAAGGTTCAGGGAGGGGATTAAAAAAATAAAAATAAATTTCCACTTACCTGGGGCTTCCTCCAGCCCGTGGCAGGCAGGAGGTGCCCTCGCCGCCGCTCCGCAGGCTCCCGGTGGTCTCCGGTGCCCGACCCGACCTGGCCAGGCCGGCTGCCAGGTCGGGCTCTTCTGCGCTCCATTTCCTGGCACTTCTGCGTCCCACGCCGGCGCGCTGACGTCATCGGAAGTCCGCCGGGCTGTACTGCGCATGCGCAGTACAGCCCGGCGGACGTCCGATGACGTCAGCGCGCCGGCGTGGGACGCAGAAGTGCCAGGAAATGGAGCGCAGAAGAGCCCGACCTGGCAGCCGGCCTGGCCAGGTCGGGTCGGGCACCGGAGACCACCGGGAGCCTGCGGAGCGGCGGCGAGGGCACCTCCTGCCTGCCACGGACTGGAGGAAGCCCCAGGTAAGTAGAAATTTATTTTTATTTTTTTAATCCCCTCCCTGAACCTTCCCTTTAAACACAGCAGGAGATTCATTCTTTACAATCTTATCAGTGCAGTATTGGCATAATTTCTTAGAAGAACCGGAAGAGATACGATTGTTGCAGATAGCACATCTTTTCTCAACCTTGGTGTCTGTGCGTTTGTCCTGACTGGAGTGCGCACTTGATTTATCAGATTTTTTAGGCTAAAAAACAAACAAACAGATAAGTCTAATGTAGCCACAGAATCCCCAATCATGAAAGACATAAATATATCTAGCTAAGCAGTGCGTCACACAACTACTTGCCAGAGAGGGTTCAGAGCCAGACTCCACAGATAATGCTGGAGAGGGTCCTGCAGCGTCCTCCATGATCTCAGCTTACAACACATCTGAGATCAGGACTTGAATGACTAAATACCTGCTCCTGAAGAAATTTGCATAATCCCCAGCTGAAGCAGCTCACCGCCGCGGCCCCTGCCGCTCGCTGCACTTCCTGGTCACGTAGGAAGCGCACGTCGTGACGACTTCCGGTTTCCGCGCCGGAAGTCCTTGTTGCGTACACCTGGATGCATAAAATCGCCGCCATCCTAGGAGAAGCCTCCCGAATGCTGCCAGGCTCCATACCGCTCCCCCTGAAGCGGACTGACCAGGACAAACCTGCGCAACAGAGCCCCAGCCGCCTGACCAGATGACTCCCTAAAGACTTCTCCCTCCTACACGTCCGGACAGGAAACTAGAACTGAAGGTAATTGATGAGTAATGCCTTACTGTATATACTGTGGCCGCCTATTATGCAAATTTAGATCTTTTGCAGATTCCTGTCCGTGTGTTGGAGGGAGACGAGTCTCATGAGGGGTGCTGTCTGAGCTGACGTACTGGGAAAAAACCCTTTACTCGACCCCTCACTGCCATCCACCTACCACCCAATCGCCCTTCTCCCCTTTGCCTTGAAAATTCTTTAACGCCTAGCCCACCAACGCTTGACCCACTTCCTCAGTTCCAACTCCCTTCTCGATCCCCTGCAGTCTGGTTTTTATCCAGCACATCCTACAGAAACAGCCCTCCAAGTGGTCACTGACCTTGCCAAAGCCAAAGGTAAATACTCCATCCTTCTCCTCCTGGACCTCCCCTCGGCATTTGACACGGTTGACCACTCGCTCCTCCTCCACTTGCTGCAGTCCATTGGCATTCAGGATGTAGCCTTAGCCTGGATCTCCCCTTACCTCTCCAACTGCTCCTTCACAACATCCTTCAATGGCTCCTCATCCGCTCCCACGTCCCTCTTAGTTGGTGTTCCCCAAGGCTCTCTCCTGGGTCCTTTACCATTCTCATTCTACACTGCTTCGATTGGGAAAATACATAGGCTTCAACTACCACCTGTATGCCTGCGATACCCAGATATACCTCCACACCAAGATCTCTCCCCCTCCACCATCAACAAGGTCTCCACCGGCCTCACATCCATTTCCTCATGGATGGCTGCCAGGTTCCTGAAGCTTAATTTGGACAAGACTGAGCTTCTGATATTCCCACCCAGCACAGCTGCTCCCCTCCCAGATATGCAAATCACCATCGACAACACTACCACCTGCCCTACCTCCCAAGCCCGCTGTCTAGGTGTCACCTTAGACTCTGTACCCCAAATTCAAAGTATTACCCACTCCTACTTGTCCTCTGACACTACCAAACTCCTCATCCATGCCCTTGTCATCCCCCGCCTAGACTATTGCAATTCCCATTTACTGGGCCTCCCCTTTAAGGGTATTGCCCCCCTTCAATCTGTAAAGAACGCAGGAGCCAGACTGATAAGCTCCTCCCATCACTCTGCCTCCACAACTTCCCTCTGTAAAGCCCTCCACTGGCTCTCCATAAGCTTCCCCATCAGTGCACAGGACTTGCCCGACCTACATCTCTGATCTTGTCCACAGTCACACACTAGCCCGCCTCCTCAGATCTTCCAACGACCTGCGACTGTACGCACTGCGCATATCTCACTCACATGCACCATTGCAGGACTTCACAAGGGCTCTCAGGAACTAGCTCCACTAGCCATCAAACTCACCTCCACCTTTAATACCTTCAAACAAGCCCTCAAGACTCACCTTTTCATGCTTGCGAACCCCCCTACATCATAATACGTTCTGCTGGGCACTATGTCAAAAGCACCCATTGTCTCTACCCCTACCATTTAGATTGTAAGCCTCTGGCAGGGCCCTCCCCCAGTGTTTCCAGCTTGATTATGCAATTTCATGGTGTTGCCCCTTGTGGACTAGAACAGTCTATTTTGGCCAGAGACACTGAACTACTGTTATCAAATCATTTGCATGATTTTGTTTTGTTGTGAGCTCCTTGTATGTCCTACCTTGTATGTTAACCCATTTCTGTATTGTGCATCATTGCGTTAATATGTTAGCACTTTATAAATATAATAATAATAAACAGAAGACATTATATGCATGTATCATCAATGTTATAGGTTTTGAAAATAAGGTCCAAGTTGAACTTAAGAATTGAGGATTTTAACTTTTGATATGTATGAACAACTTTGATAAGATTTTTTTTTTTTTGGGGGGGGGGGGGGAGGGAAGCACTTTTACCCACTTTTTTTATGCCATATTCTAGGTTCTTCAGAGTAGCCACCTTTTGCTTTGATTACTGCTTTGCACACTCTTGGCATTCTCTTGAAGAGCTTCAAGAGGTAGTCACCTGAAATGGTCTTCCAACAGTCTTGAAGGAGTTCCCAAAGATGCTAAGCACTTGTTGGCCCTTTTTCCTTCACTCTGCGGTCCAGCTCGCCCCAAACCATCTCGATTAGGTTCAGGTCTGGTGACCAGGTCAGTTTACCTTGGTTAACGCAAAGAATTGCCTTTGCGTTACAACACAGAAAAGGGCTCTGGTGTGGAGGCCAGGTCATCTGGCGCAGCACCCCATCACTCGCCTTCCTGGTCAAATAGCCCTTGCACAGCCTGGAGGTGTGTTTGGGGTCATTGTCCTGTTGAAAAATAAATGATGGTCCAACTAAACGCAAACAGGAGAGAAAAGCATGCCGCTGCAAGATGCTGTGGTAGCCATGCTGGTTCAGTATACCTTCAATTTTGAATAAATCCCCAATCATGTCACCAGCAAAGCACCCCCACACCATCACACCTCCTCCTCCATGCTTCACAGTGGGAACCAGGCATGTAGAGTTCACCTTTTCTGTGTCACACAAAGACACAGTAGTTGGAACCAAAGATCTCAAAATTTGGACTCATCAGACCAAAGCACAGATTTCCACTGGTCTAGTGTTCATTCCTTGAGTTCTTTAGCCCAAACAAGTCTCTTCTGCTTGTTGCCTGTCCTTAGCAGTGGTTTCCTAGCAGATATTCTACCATGAAGGCCTGATTCACACAGTCTCCTCTTAACAGTTGTTCTAGAGATGTGTCTGCTGCTAGAACTCTGTGTGGCATTGACCTGGTCTCTAATCTGAGCTGCTGTTAACTTGCAATTTCTGAGGCTGGTGACTCGCATGAACTTATCCTCCGCAGCAGAGGTGACTCTAAGAGGCCTTTTACACTTAATCAGTTTCTCTCAGTTAAAACGGAAAGAAAACTGATTTTCAAAGTAATGCCCATGTTTTCCTATGGCACCTTTCACACAACGAGTTTTAACTGAAATCTTCTTCCCAATGCACTGCTATGGAAAATCTCGTACTAACGCATACCAACTGATTAAGTGTAGTCTTTCTTTCCTGGGGTGGTCCGCATGTGAGCCAGTTTCTTTGTAGCGTTTAATGGTTTTCAGACTGACTGACCTTCCTTTGGCCACTCGTTTTTCTTTACTTAACTGCTTTATACATACATAGGAAAAAGTAGTTTACTACTTCGGAATTGGTCATACATTATTTATACAAAACGCAGCTGCTGGAACCTGAGCACTAAAGGTGGCCATACACCAGACGACTTGGCGGCTGATCGACCATCCAATTAGATTAGTATAATCGAATTGGATGAAAATCGGTACAGCCAAATGCATGCCCAACCGACCAATTTCAAGACGGAAATCGGTTGCATTGTCGACCGCGCATGCTGCAAGAAGTCGGGCCGAAGTTGGCGGTTGATTACAGAATGAGCGACGAAACCCTTGCTGCAGCAATGTATAAATGTAGCCAGTGTGTGCATTGATACATTACCTGTCTGGTGTCAGCCTCCATGCGGTGACCGTCCATCTGGCCAGATTCCGCATACACGTGAGCGGCGTGTATGCGGCCCAGCAAGATGGACTGTCACCGCACGGAGGCTGCTATCGGACACGTAATGTATCAATGCACACACGGATTATGTCAACATTAATAATGGAACTAAAACATGCCAGGACAAGCACTGCAAACTGTGCGGTCAGACTGACCAATCATATAGTGCTAAACATTCAAAAGGAACCTTTAACCTCTTGCCGACCGCGTCACGCCGACGGGCGTGGCCGCGGCGGCAGCCCCAGGACCGCCTAACGCCGATTGGCGTAAAGTCCTGGGGCCAGCTAATGCAGGAGATTGCGCGCGCATCTCCTGCTTGGCTATTGCCGCTCGGGAGACTGTTAGACGGCGTGATCGCCGTCTATTTACATGTACAGCGCTGCAATTGGCAGCAGCGCTGTACTGGGGACAGCCATGTGACACGACTGTCCCCCTGGGACACTGGAGAGCGATCGGTTCTCATAGGCAGAAGCCTATGACAGCCGATCGCCATAATTGACTGGCTGTGGGGAGGGGAGGGAGGGAATATAAAGAAACGTTTTTTTTTTTAAAAGAACAGTAACAAAAATATTTGTAAAAAAATAATATAAACAATCTGGGGGCGATCAGACGGAGAAAAGAGGGGGGGGGGGGGAATAACTTATGTGCTGTGTTGTGCGGCCCTGCAGCTTAGCCTTAAAGCTGCACTGGCCTATTTTTAATAAGAATGGCCTGGTCACTAGGGGGGTTTAGCACTGCAGTCCTCAAGAGGTTAATGTAGGATTATTAAGCCATTGCAAGCATGAGGAGAGACGGTAATCTCACTACAGGATTACAGCGCCACCCGAAGGATGGAGGGAGAACTGCAGCGCTGGATCCCAGGGCAGAGAGTCTGTGCTGGGGCTGCTGTAGATCTGTCTGCAGTTCAATTTTTCCCCCCGGTTTTAGGGTCTTAAAGTGTGCTAAACAATTGCACCGCTTTTAGACCTTAAAATCTGGAAAGAATCATAACTCCAGGGGGTTTAACCAGTTCACCCCCAAGGGTTTTTATCCTAACGGACCAGAGCAATTTTCAGTTGTCAGCGCTCCTCCCTTTTATTCCCTAATAACTTTATTACTACTTATCACAAGAAAATGATCTATACCTCGTTTTTTTCGCCACCAATTAGGCTTTCTGTGGATAGTACATTTTGCTAAGAATTTTTTTATTCTAAATGCATTTTAATGAGAAAAACAGAAAAAAAATCATTATTTCTCAGTGTTCAGCCTTTATAGTTTTAAAATTAAACATTCTCCTGTGGATAAAACAAACACGTTTTATTTGCCCAGTGGTCCCGATAATTAGACCGTTTAGATTATGTCCCTACCACAATGTATGGAGACAGTATATTATTTTGAAATATAAGTGGTTATTTTTCTGTTTGTCCTGGCCATAATTACAAGCCCCTATGTAATAAATTAAAATTAATTTTCCCCCATAAAATATAGAATAAAAAAAGCTGAGTCCCTAAGGCAACTATATATTTATCTTTTTTAAGCTGATTTTTTTTTGTTACAAGTGTTTTTTTTTTTGGGGGGGGGGGGGGGGAGGGTTGGAAGTGTAATTTTATTAATGATGTGTATATACTTGAAAATGTATGTATTTTGTAGGTGTAATATACTTTTTGGCCACAAGATGGCGCTAGTGAACACTCATAGGACGTGTTCACTTTTTTTTTTTTTTACACTTTATTAAAACTGTTACATTTCCTGTTTATGTGAATGGACGTAGCCGCTGTTCGCGGTCACGTCCATTCACTCCAGGCACTGCGATTGGGTAGAGGACTGTTCGGTCCTCTTCCCCAATCGCCCAGCACGGGATCCCGACGGTAATGGCGGCGGTAGCGGCGGACACACGGCGGTAGCAGCGGCGGGAATGCGCGACGTATTAAAACGTCATGTTGCTGTTAATAGCGGTAAGCATGACGTTCTAATACGTTAGGATGGCGGTAAATGGTTAAAGTATTAGAGGCGGAGGATCAGCAGGACAGCCAGGCAATGTGCATTATTTAAAAGGAAATTAACATATCAGCCTCCAAATCCCTCTCACATCGGGTTCCCTTTAAGGGTGAATGGACAGTTCCCATCCACATAAGTTAAAGAGACTCTGTAACAAAAATGTCATCCTGTTTTCTACCATCCTACAAGTTCCTAAATCTATTCTAATGTGCTCTGGCTTACTGCAGCACTTTCTACTATCACCGTCTCTGTAATAAATCAATGTATCTTTCCCCTGTCGGACTTGTCAACCTGTGTCTGGAAGGCTGCCAACTCTTCAGTATTGATCTGCTATGCACGCCCCCCTCCAGGCCCCTCTATGCACACGTGTGTGTGTGTGTTATTTACATTAGCCAGCTTTTCTCTGCTCTTTTATCTTTTACAAGCTGGACAAATCCTCTGTTGTGAAAGGAGTCATATGCTGAGGTATTACAGACAGGAGCAGAGCTGTCTGCAGGAAGAAACAATCAGCCTGTAACTCTTCTGTGGGTGAGAGCTGCAGGGGGAAAGAAACACACAAATGATCTCTTGAGATTCAAAAGGAAAGCTGTATACATCCTGCTTGTGTATGGATGTATTTTCTATGTGTGGACATACTGTACATCAACCTACTTCCTGTTTTGGTGGCCATTTTGGCTGGATGGTGTAATGGTTAAGGGCTCTGCCTCTGACACAGGAGACCAGGGTTCGAATCCCGGCTCTGCCTGTTCAGTAAGCCAGCACCTATTCAGTAGGAGACCTTGGGCAAGTCTCCCTAACACTGCTACTGCCTATAGAGCGCATCCTAGTGGCTGCTGCTCTGGCGCTTTGAGTCCGCCAGGAGAAAAGCGCGATATAAATGTTATTTGTCTTGTCTTGTCTTGTCATTTTGTTTGTTTATAAACAAACTTTTTAAAACTGTTTTTGACTACTTTTAATGCGGCGGGGAGCGGCAAAATTGTGACAGAGGGGAATAGGAGATGTCCCCTAACGCACTGGTAGGTATATTTTTGTGCGATTTTAACAATACAGATTCTCTTTAAAATAGTCCACATTTACAAAAATAAGTAATGGCCAGATCTGAAATGGCCTGTGTGCCAATTTCCAAAACACATTCAGATGACAGAGTTTTCCGATAGATGTCTTGGTATTTACTTATGAAATACATGTACAGTTTACCGTACAATCTGTGAGCAGCAGAAGTACACCGTGAGCCAGTCAAGCCGGGTAGCATTTGTGTGGTCTGCTTACAAGAGACAACACACAGAAGAGTAACTTGCAGTTGCTAGTTAACCTCTCCAATGAACAGGCTGGGACAGAGAGGGAGAGTTCATGTTTTTTTTCCAGCTATTAAAGAACAGTTACGGAATAAGATATGATAGTCTAGCTGTTGAAGCCAAATAGAAGGCCTGTCTGCACAGAATTAAGAACTTTGGCAGATGACATTTCTCATATACTGCATTTCATATGGGCATTAAGGCTCCTTTCACACCACACAACACGTGCAGGAGCCATTCACCTGCACGCGTTGATAGCCTGCGGCGTGTTGTTGGGTATCTGCGGTGCGACGCAATCAGCGGCGGTAGCTATCAATTGAACCCGACGGAGAACACCAGCTCCCGGCGGATCGATGCTCCCGGGTGCGTCGGAACCTCAACGTACCGAAACGCAGCATCGGGTGTGAAAGGTAAAATGAAAGTCTATGGACTTTCATTTTACCTTGGTTAACGCAAACAATTGCCTTTGCGTTACAATGCAGAAAAGGGCTCTGGTGTGAAAGAGCCCTAAGTGGGATGCCTGGAGACAATACTTTTTAACTCATTAAGTGAATAAGTATGAGAGTCAGGTGACTGCACTGGCCATATGTTTGCTGCAGGTGTGAGGCTCAAATGACACAGGACAAAAATACTTATTGATATTTTTAAAAAAGGTGGCAGAAACAGAGGGATTTCACGAACTCAGGTATCATAATTGCAATGGCGTATCTCTTCCTTCTTTACCAACAGCATTGAAACTTACATTTTCCATTGAAATCTAGAGCTTACATTATGGAAAAAAAACAAAGAGGAAATCCAGTGAAAATGTAATCATAAAAAAAAAAAAAAAAAAAAAGAAAAGTGCTTCATTTTTACAATAATTACGTATAAATGATTTAGTCAGTGTTTTCCCATTGTAAAAGCTTTTAAACCCCTGATTTACATTCTGCCATTACATGCTGACATTTTTACTATGGGCAGGTGATGTAGCTGCTGCACGTTTTTTTTTGGCAGTTGGAAACAGCTGTAAACAGCTATTTCCCACAATGCAACAAGGTTCACAGACAGGAAACTGCCAGGAGTACCACAGTACTCAGAGCTTCTTGTGGGAGGGGTTTCACCACAGCCATACAGCGCCCCTGATAGTCTGTTTGTGAAAAGGAATAGATTTCTCATGTAAAAGAGAGTATCAGCTACTGATTGGGATAAAGTTCAATTCTTGGTCAGAGTTTCTCTTTAAGCCAAGGTAAGTTGAAGTCCGCATCATGCCATGTTGAAGGAAGAGACAGTAGTACTCAGGCTGAATCAGCATACCATACTAGTGGTCAGTACTAGTTTAGGCACAATCTGCATGGTGCCTCCCAGCATATCAAAGCCACCCCCTCATCCCACAAAGCAGTAAAAGTAGAGAGCAATTAGGAAACAGATAGATAGATATATCTCCCTCTCAATAGTTCAATAGTGTGTTTGCCCATTGTAAACTCTTTCCACTCTCTGAAATGTATTACATGCGGCAAAATCTTAGTACTGGCAGATGCTGTCTGTGGAATGTTCATTTACTGAGAGTTCTAAAGCTAGTAGAAAAGATCCCTGGTTTCCCAGAATGCTCTGGTGTGGAGAATTCCACATAACCAGTCTAGGCTTAGCCTCAGAGGTAGGGTGGGGATACATACTAATATACAGCAATATATAGCTATAGGAAGTTTTTCTGATGCTGAAACCAGGATACAGTATGTATCAAAGTGGATATCCTGAAGAATTTACTGGATTCTACTATATGTCCTTGAAAAAAAAAAAAATCTTCTTTCACAGACACACCTAACATGCTCAAGATGAGGCAAAACAGATAAACTAGTCTGGTTTCATTTACAATGTCGTCAAAATACTTATGCTATGCTTTCTCTTGAGATATTATTTATTCTCTTTTTCACTATAATTTCCGTCTTCCTTTATGATAAGAATGCATTGTCTTTTTAAAACCAACAACTGCCATGTAACACTAGGTCACACAGATTAACAAAAAGGAACCTTTGGCCTGAAATATACTTTATTATGTACAACCTGAGCAGTTCCACATTCGTGTAAAAAATACAAAAGAAATGACACATCCACATATACAAATGTCAAATAACTGTAACTTCAGCTGGCAGTAAAGAGGAATCTTTGCTCTGTTTGGTGTCCATGAAGGGTAGAATACAGTACTTCCAACCAATGAATGGGTCTGAAGAAAGAGTCTGATCTGTCATTTGCAGATCGGGATACTTCAAACCAAAGGCAGTCGCTATGAGGAAACTATTGATAAAGTACAGCCAAGGGACATTCATATCCATATATGCAGGGATATGAGCACACAATGCAAATATGATCATCTGGAGAACTACAAATGGTCCCCAAGTACCCAGAAACGAGAACACAAGAGCAGTAAGGAGACGTTTCCTTCCTCTGATGGGCCACTGGTTTCCAGGGGGAAAGGAGAACAACACTACGGTGTTCCTGGCGTAAGAAAGAACCTTTAGTGATTTTATGAAAGACACTATCTGAGTGCAGCACACAGCAATCACCAGGACAATGGCAAGAACCAGGGTTGCCGACAAGTAGAAGCTTTGGTTGCTAATGTAGAAAGTGCAAATGTGTGCTGTCTTCTCACTGTGCACCTCTGGGGCCTTCGGGGGAGACTGAAGGAGGACATAAGTAAAGGCTGTAATCCACATCAGAAGCATAACAACAACATATAGGAGATGAAGGAAAATCCATGAAATTTTCACGGGTTTCACAATGGTCAAATAGTAATCCAGCCCTGAGATGAAGAAGATAGGAAGGTGCAAAATACCATATGTGTGAGATATGATCTGTGTGAACAGACATGTATGGTAGCTGGTAAATCGCACTCCGAAGATTGAGAAGTCCTGGAAGAAGTGTATGGCGGAAACGGCAAACAAGAGAGCAAAGTCTACAGCCGCTAGAGCAAAGCAGCAATAGCCCAGAAAGCTGGCGCTCACCTTTCGGTGCCTTGCCCCAAAAATAAAAACATTCATAATGACTTTGCCTGTTAGAATCAGGATGAGCGTGCAACTGGGCTCCAGATGCTGTGGGTCCGTCGCAACCACTTCATGTCCATTCATCGTACTGAGATCTGACATGTTGTCCACAGCTAGAAGGTCTGTGAATAGCACCTTATTAGACATGATGAGACTGAAGGATCCTCTATGTGCTCCACACGTTGCTTCTTTCTGTAACAAGAACAGCAGCAATATTAAAGTGAATATTTTACCATCTGCAATATATATATATATATATATATATATATATATCTATATATCTATCGATAGATATCTGATTTTATTTTCCTGTAAGTTGTTCCCTTCACACTGCAATGTTTTCAGAAGAGATACAGCTGCTTTGCTCTTATTCTAAATAACAGAGCTCATCACACTGTGCCAAGTGAATTACTGGCGGTTATAATAAAAGGATTAGTCCTTTTGTCCACATAGGAGTATTGCTTTATATACAAGCTGAACAAGTCAGAGTCAGATATATTAGTGAGAGAATACAGTTCTAGCTGACAAATAAAGCTACATACAAATGTAAAAGTGGTTGTTGACAATCTAGTTGGACAAGAATTACACAGCTGCACAAGCTCGCTCAATGTCTTATGCTGGATACACACGGTTCGTTCCCGCGCTCGATTCCAGTCGATGCGCCGCTCGATTTATTTCCAACATCTCAGATTCGCGGTTCGATGGATCGTTAGGTCGATTTGCCATACTTTACATGGCAATCGACCTAAAAATCATCGAAATGCGCTCGGAAATGTTCGGGAATAATAGATTTGTCGGGAATTGAGCGGCGCATTCGATGCGGGAACGAACCGTGTGTATTCAGCATTATATGGACCTAGTTTCTAGCAACAGGGGTCTACCACCAAGAGCGTAGCAATAGCCATAGCAGCTGCTATGGGGCACCGAAGTAGAGCGGGCCTAGGTGGTACTTGATATATTCACTATTAACTTTGTGTTCCTCCCTCTTGGATTATATGCAGTGAAGGAAAAAAAATAAATAAAAAAAATAAAAAAATAAAAAAAAAGGGATTAGAACATCAAAGTTCCAAGTAGATGCTCCACTTAAAGGACAACTGAAGTGAGAGGGATATTGAGGCTGCCATGTATTTCCTGTTAATAATAATAATAATAATAATAATAATAATAATAATAATAATAATAATAATAATACCAGTTGCCTGGCAGCCATGCGGATCTATTTGGCTGCAGTAGTGTCTGAACCTCATGGGTCACCATAGCTGGATGGGAAGAGGAGCACCCGCAGGCTTTGGGGCAATTGCCTCCTTTGCCTCTATGGAAGCACCGGCCCTGAATGCATGGAGGGGTCAGAGGTGCAATGGAGTGGTGCATATGCGATGTCACGAAGTAAGCAGGGAGAACAAAGCTATTGAACTGAACTGGTGGCCAGGTGGTGTTGGGGCCTTCTGTACACACTCTGGATTATCGGCAGAGGCAATCGTTACTGGCCACCTCAGCTTTTTTTCTAGTGTGTATAGGCCTGAAGGGTACATACACATAATTTTGGTTGGAAAATGTTACCACTTAGCGCAGTATGAGAGCTTACCAATTCCACCTCTTCATAGTATTCAAAATCTGCTGGCCCTCACACTACCTGAAAGTGGTAAAATTGCATGTGTGTATACAGCCTGATGCTGGGAATACACGGGTCAATTCTGGCACTCGATTCTGTGCCCAGTCCTTTTGCCTGCTCGATTCTCTTATGTTCCGCTCGTTTTTCAATTTACTTCAAATGAGAAATCGAACACGTCGGAAATGATCTAACGAGCCATCTTATCAGCTCAGAATCGAGCCGTGTATTCCCAGCATTACACCGTCAATTGCAACTTCTGCCTCTAGTCAGGAAAAAGGCTTCATCACCAGTCTACTGCCTCTACTCGCTTATCAACCACAAAAATGCACATAGCGGCATCTTTCTTTTCACCTAGCCTTGTTACTCACAAACACCTATCACAGCTGGACAGCACACCTGTTTTCTGCATTATCTCCTTGGTAGTTGGACCAAAACCACCATACTGTTCACTTATTGCCGAATCAGCAGACAGGTGATACCAATGCAATAGTTGTGTCACTTGACTTGAACAATGCGGTAGAATTGTTTAAATCACAAACGTAGCTGGACAAAATTTTGAAACACTGTTTTTGTAACTATTAACTTCATACTCAAACACTACTGATGTTGCATAAAGGAAGGAAAGGGGAGTCAATTACTACGGTAGTGCTTGTCTTTAGCTAGCATTGGTGTAAATATAACCCAACATCACATGGGAGGATATTGACTCAATTCAGCAAGTGGCTGATTTTCCCTTAAAGTTTCATGGGCCTTTCACAAATGCTGGAAATGACTTTAAAGAGGCACCATGACATAGTAGAATGTAGTCTATTATTATTATTATTATTATTATTATTATTATTTTCTGTGTACTGGTTTAGAACTCCGTCTCCGACACAGGAGACCAGGGTTTGAATCTTGACTCTTCCTATCCCTTAAGCCAGCACTTATTCAAGGAGTCCTTGGGCAAGACTCCCCAACACTGCCTATTGAGTGTGTCCCTAGTGGCTGCCTCTCAAGCACTTTGAGTCTGACAGGACAAAAGTGACATACAAACTTTTTTTTTTTAAGCTTTCAGCATCAGAAACACTTCCTAATTAATAATAATATTTGTATATTATTATGAAACCCCGCCTTCTCAGTGATGTCACAGCCAAGGCTGTTTAGCTATGCCTAATACTCTCACAGAGAGCAGGGGAAAGAAATGAAGATCATCTGAAAGGACCGACTAAGCAAACAGAAAGGCATGTGCAGAATTTTCCTCGCAGTGGGAGCACACCCTGTAGCCTTTGTTTTGAAAAGAGTTCCTTAGTACAGATATTCTTGAACACTGGCGGTGATCCTGCAGCAATAAGAATATAGGTTTAATTCTTATGCAAGCTGTCTCCTTACAAGTACTGCACTGTGTAAGGAGATGTGGAAAAATGTATCATTGCTTTTTCCGTGGGAGAGTGGCGTTAGGTTACATATATATACGGTTTAGATTTACCTCAGCCTAAACAATCTTATGTGGTTATTTTGGTTCCAAATCTAAAGTGTGTACAGGTATCTCCCGATACCATTAGCCTCCTCTGCAGCAGTCCATCTGGTTGGATTGCTGCCTCAGTGCCTACTGTCTAGTGCGCAGCACAGTGACATTTGTGCGTCTCCTCTTCCATTCTCCATACAGCATTACACACTGCTCAGCTGATAGCCATGCAGTTTGTGCAGTGATCGTTACAAAACAACAGCCCGAAGTAATCTGTAAAGATCATTTGGGGAGGCATCGTTAAAGTGTGCACCTCACTTTACCCCAAAGCCAGCAAGTGATCTCTGTACATTTATGTCAGACATTTACTAGGATGCTGTCACACTTTACAGCCATTCACCAACCTTTAGGCTAGGGTCACAGTAGGACATTATGGTCCCGCATCATAAAGTCATATAACGCAATGATGAGGTTATGCGGCGTTCATAGTGCGACAATGGCATTGCGTTGTAAATGTTGAGTTCTGGTAATGCACTGCAGTGCATTACCTGTAAATACACACGTTTACAAGATACAGTGAAGCATACTTTAATTGCCTGTATGCTTCACTGTATCTACCGTATGCAACATGAATGTACGTTACAACTTTTTTGTTGCGTGGACGTTAATGTCGCATCACAACGCAACGTCCTGCTGTGAACTTAGCCTTAGTCTTGTAACATAACAAGAGAATGTGTAGAGACTTTCTTGCTAATCAATAAAGGATGACCTTTACAGAAGGTTTGTTATGTTTGTTAAGAAATAAGGAAGTCAGAAATAGAGACGCCAAATGCATAACAGCAGGTCTAATTTTTTTCCTTCTAACTGTAAATGACAAATATACTGATAACACCAATATTACTCAACACAACAACTGTACCACTTATGAGTTACATTCACACTATACTAAAGCCTTGGTCACAAGCTAGATTGTTTTCAGGTGGACAGCAGGGCGGAGCCGCCTCTGCCAAGAATATACCATCTGTAAGGCCACCCTACTATTCCTGATGTGTTAAATGGGCAGCGCGGTGGCCTTGCAGCACTGGGTCCCTGGTGTGAATCCCAGCCAGGTCAACATCTATAAGGAGTTTGGCCTCAATTCACGAAGATCATGCTGGAGATAATAAGGCAAGCGAAAACTTGCCACCACACAGTGAAACAGTTATCTTATCTCTTCATTCCTTAAGTTACCTCCTCTGTAGTTATTTTCACAAGCAGTTAATTAACAGCCTGACTAACTTTACAATTCTGGAGTTATTTTAAGGATTGAAGAGTTAACTTAAGGGCTGGTTCAGACGGACGCTTGCGGAGCGTTTACCGCAAGCGTTCGGACCGTCGCGGTAAACGCTCCCATTCAAGTGAATGAGAGCGTTTACACCAAGCTTTTGCGCGCTTTTACCCGAACGCGGCGTTCGGGTCCCGATTTTCGCGAGCGTTCGGGCTGCCCCTGGAAGCAACATGTAGCTTCCAGGGAGCGGCCAACCGCGACGGCTAATGTTCCCCTACGGGAAAAAAAAACCGCAACAGCATCACGACGCGACCGAAGGCTACTGAAAGCCTGACCGCTCAGCCGCCGCAACGCCCCCAGACGCGACGCTACGCAGACGTCCGTCTGAACCAGCCCTAAAGAGGAACTGTAACGACAAAACGGCCCCTGGGGGTACTCACCTCGGGTGGGGGAAGCCTCAGGATCCTAATGAGGCTTCCCACGCCGTCCTGCGTCCCTCGGGGGTCTCGCTGTAGCCCTCTGTACAGCCGTGACGCAATATTTACCTTCCTGGCTCCTGCGCAGGCGCTCTGATGGCTGTCGGCGCCTAAGTAGGCGGAAATACCCGATCGCCGTCGGGTCTGCTCTACTGCGCAGGTGCAAGTTTCCGGCGCCTGCGCAGTAGAGCGGACCCGACGGAGATCGGGTATTTCCGTCTATTTCCGTGCCGAAAGTCGCCACAGCGCCCCCGCTGGAGCCAGCAAAGGTAAATATTGAACCTACAGTCGGCTCTGTCGCCGGCTGTTCGGAGGGCTGCAGCGAGACCCCCGTGGGACAGAGGACGGCGTGGGAAGCCTCATTAGGATCCGGAGGCTTCCCCCACCCGAGGTGAGTACCCCCCAGGGGAGGTTTTTGTTGTTACAGAGTCTCTTTAAAGACAGAAGAGTTAACTTTAGGTTTGCCTGAGGTAAAAGGTTTCCTGAATACTACATGCCTCATCACCTTGGTGATAACTCTAGAAACGTTATTAAAGACAGGCGATAAGCTTAGTGAATTGTGGCCAAATGTTAATAACTATTCAGGAAATAGTCACATCCGATGGCTTGAAACACAGTGAACAGACTGACACTAAAGTTTGGTCGCAACGCTGCAGATAACGTAATATGACAACCACGCACCAATCCCGTATTACTAGGTCACAGTTGCCATGCGGGCCTCATTCACTATAGAATTCTGGAAGCAAATAGTGCCCATACATGTACAATCAGTAAACTAAATATTGATTTCACACTGGAAATCGGGTAATTTCACTGCCACCACTGTCCGTGTTGAATGGAGCGGACAGACTCCAACTAGCTACTCCTAAAAGGAAACAAAAAAAAAAAAAAAAAAAAAAAAAAAAACTTATTTGCAATCCTAACTAGCAAAACAACAATTTATAAGAACATAAACAATGCGATAGTATGACTATTCGGAGGGCAGAACCTTTGTAGCAACAATCAGATGACCAGAACAGGCACAAGACTGAACGATAAAATAGTTTTAACATAGTTAACAGTTTGTATGTTCTCCCTGCGTCTGAGTGGGTTTCCTCTGGGCACTCCGGTTTCTTCCCACATCCCAAAAACATACAGATAAGTTAATTGGTTACCCGCTAAATTGTCTCTAGACTATGATACATGCACTACACGACACGACACATGCATAGACCTATGACTATAATAGGGATTCAATTGTGAGCCCCTCTGAGGTAGTAATTGATAAGACAATATAACTCTGTACAGCGCTGCGTAATCTCGACGCTATATAAATACATAAATAAAATAAATATGTTGCCTAAATATCCAAACTGGTGAATCCCTTCAGCTGAGCCCACTGCTCTCCAACTCAACCCATCAGCTCCGTTGTGCGCCAAGCCATCGTCCCCCTGCCTCCTCCATATCAATAGGTTCTAAAAAAGCATTGGAAAAAAAAAAATGCTAGAATAGCAGACAACTTAGAAAACTTCCTGACAACCTGGACCCCCTGGATAGATTATAGAGGGTGTTCCACCTCTAGTATTGTCTCAGTCTCCCTGGGCAAATTTGCTTTCTATTTTAGTGATTACTTGAGATAAGCCATTTTTTACATCCTTGATCCCCTGACAAGTTTATTCCACTATTGTATTGCCTGTCTTTTTGCCTCAAAAAAGAGGTGTGAAAATTAAATAAGTATCAAAGCAGGGGGAAAAAAAAAAAATGGGACCCAAGGGTCACTGCTGCCTCGGTGTTCACTGACACAGGACGTCAGACATAGCCCCTGCTGTTGCAAGGCAATAGCGTGCATACTTGTCAACGTAAGGCTCGGTTCCCACTTGTGCAGAAAACATTCTGGACAGGGGCCTTTCTTCACAGTCTCACAATGATGCAGACTGGGTGCTGGCAAATAAGGGCTAAAAGTAATCCCAATTGGGCAAGGTCTACAGGTCTAAGTAGCCAGTACAGTGTTCTCCCCAGGCTCTTTTAGCCAGGTGCTCCACCCGGCTAATTCTGGTAAGCACCCGGCTGTCATCGGCTCACCTCATTCTCATTGTCGGTAAGCAGAGATGCACCGGCTCTGCATTCTCCCGTTGCACCTCTCCCGGCTATGTTTTCATGCCACCCGGCTGGAAAAAAAATTCTGGGGAGAACACTGCAGTGGTATGATGGAAATATCAGTTCGCCCTTTTTAATTGCGGCCTCATAGGGCTGTGGAGTCTGAGTCCAGGAGGCATACATGTAATAAAGGCATCTGGAAAAAAAAAAAAAAAAGGCGCAGGGGATTGCCGCTAGTAGAATATCACTTAAATTAGCAATATATTCTACTGCTGGATTTCCATAATAAAATGTAAGTAATGTTAACCGAGATTTTGCTATACCTTAACCTAACCCTACTCACACAGAACCCTCCACTGCCAATACCTAACCCTCACACTTCCTGGTGGTGCCTAACTCTACCCCCTCCATGGTGCATAACACTAAGACCCCCCCCCCCCCCCTCCACCCAGGCGGTGCCTAACCCCGAACCAGGCAGAAAGCCGCAATATGCAACAGCTAAAGTAAATTTTGTCACCCAATTACCTGCATGCCGGTAATCAGGCGCTGAAATTTCCTTCATTACCACATTAGGAATTCCACATTTTGCGGCAAAGAAGGTAAATGTTGGAGCCCTCAGGTGCAGGATTAGCAGCAAGTAGCCAAAGAAGGTAAATTTTGGTGCACGGAGGCGCACGATTAGCGACAAGCAGGATAAATTTCCTTCTTTGCCGCATTATAAAAGCTGCAATTTTTGGCAATGAAGGTACATTTTGGCGCCTGATAGTGGCTGCTGCCTTGCGCCCAAATTTCCCTTGTTTTACTGAAGTGGAAGATTGCTGATCTTTTTTCTTTGCACATAGAGGCACGAATGTCCGGTGGAGTAACATCCTTGTGATTAACCAAGTGCTTGCTTAGGAGTGCGGGGATTACTGTTGTCCTCTGAGAGGTGCCCAAATTTCCCTTGTTTGCCTCCAATCGTGGCTTTTATCATAGGCGCCCATGACTGTGCCATTTTTTTTCCCTTAAAGGGACACTTGAGCCAGGAATTAAAAAAAAAAAAAAAAAAAAAAAAAAAAAAAAAAAACACAAACACGGTTTTACTCACCTGGTGCTTCTAGCAGCCCCCTCCAGCCATCCCGTGCCCTCGCAGTCACTCACGGAGCCTTTGGTCCCCCGCCACCAGCTAGTTTTGTTTATACTTAAAAACCAGACAGGCCAAGCCACGCGTATTTTTCTTCGCTTTCCCGTCCGCAATACCGTCCTGCGCCTCTGCAGGATACTTAAGGATGGGAACATGAAGGATACGTGTGGCCAGGCCTGCGCAGGTGCAGAAAGCCCGCCGACTCCCTGTCAGAGCAAATGAAACTAGCTGGCAGTGGGGGACCGGAGGCTCAGCGAGTGACTGCGATGGGCACCGGCCGGCTGCAAGGGGCTGGTAGAAGCCCCAGGCAAGTAAAACCGATTTTTTATTCTGGCTTAAAGTAAATGTTTACCACTTAAAAAATGGAAAAGTCAGATACTCACCTAAGGAGAGGGAAGGCTCGGTCCTAATGAGCCTTCCCTCTCCTCTCCCGGTGCCGCCCAGGATCCCCCGTAGCAGTATTCGACCAGTTCAGTCAAATACTGCCACTTCCGCAGCCGAAGGGATGCTTCGGAAGCCTTCGGGAGCACTCGGGCTCCCAAAGACGGGCCGCTCCATACTACGCATGCGTGAGCGTCATCTATGACGCAATCGCGAGTGCGTAGTATGGAGCGGCCCGTCTTCGGAAGCCCGAGTGCTCCCGAAGACCTCCGAAGTCCCTGCGGCAGCGGATGCGAACGGGGGAGCCAGCGCAGCACCGAGGGCACCGGGAGAGGAGAGGGAAGGCTCATTAGGACCGAGCCTTCCCTCTCCTTAGGTGAGTATCTGACTTTTTTTTTTTTTTTTTTTTGTTTCAAAGTATTTATTAAAGTTTTCAGAGGAAATATTCCAACTATCTGAGGTATGCGATGAGGAGTGTTTGGGGCGAGGAAGCTGACCTAAGGGGCGGAGAGGTCGGGCTGGGGGAATCCATGGAGGTCGGCTCTGAGCAGTGAGCCAAGACCTCTGCTATTCAGAGGTATTATGTCTTTTACTCGGGAGGGAAAGGGGGAGCAGAAAGAAGAGACGGGGGGGGGGGGGGGGAACTGGAGAGGAAGAGAGAAAGAGGCATCAGAGGGAAGAGAAAAGAAAGAAGAGAGGAGGAGGAACCCATCTCACAGCCTTGTGATAAGTGCATTGTCCAAGATGGGATGTTCCCGTTGTATCCAGGGGTCCCAGGTTTTCTCAAAACTTTTGTGGGTGTCACGAAGTATGCTCGTAAGTTTCTCGTTAATCATGAATTGGTTCATTCTAGTTCTGACTTCCTCAAAATTGACAGAGGGTTTCTTCCAGTTCCTGGCTATGGACATGGTAGCTGCTGAGAAGACAAAAGAGGCTAATTTATTTTGCCTAAATATTAGCGAGTCTATTTTTGCGTGCAATAGAGCGGATAATAATTTAAACACCCTGTGCCAGAACCTTAAAAGGCGAGGGCAGGACCACCATGTATGAAGCATATCTCCAACTACTCTGCAACCTCTGAAACAAAAAGGGTTAGCTGAAGGGAAAACTTTGGCTATTCTGGCCGGAACCAGGTACCACCTGGTCATGACCTTGTATGCTGACTCTACCATGTGTAAATTGCAAGAGCAACTTGAGACCCTCCCCCAGATATCTGCCCAATCTTCTCTGTCTTTGGTTTCTGACAGATCTGTTTCCCATCTAGATACATATGCATGTTGGATGGGCTGCCTGGGGCGGGTGAGGAAAGAGTATATTGCGGAGATTAGGCCTCGGGTGTTAGGGCGACGGAGGCAGATGTTCTCGTAAGGGGTGAGGTCGGTCGAGAGGTCTCTCTCTTTAATCAGAGTAGAGATCCAATGTCTGATTTGGAGATACCGAAAGAATTCGGTTTTAGGGGTTTGATATTTATCTCGGAGTTCAGACCAGGAATGAATACCTCTATAAGAGAGAAAGTGGGTGACTCGGGATAGTCTATGCTCTGTCCACCAAGAAAATGCCCCGGGGCTTTCCTGGCCAGGAGGAAATAAGGGGTTCTCGACAAGAGGGAGTAGAGGTATGTGAGGTGATTGTAGGTTGGCTGAGTAGCGTAGGGAGTCCCAGACCTGAAGGCTGTGAGCTAGAGGAGGGCTAATTGTAGGAGGTCTCAATTTATGTGGGAGCCACATTAAGGTGCTAGGCAGAGAGGGCGCACAGTCAGGGATTTCCAAAAATACCCAAAGAGGAGTGTCTTGGGATTGGAAGAGCCTGGTTAGTTGACTTATGGTTGCGGCTTTGTAGTAGGAGCTGATCTGGGGTACTCCTAACCCGCCATCAAATTTGTGTGCAAACATAGTTGATTTTTTAACCTGTGGCCCTTTATACCCCCAGATAAAGGACATGACTCTGGTCTGAAAGATGCGAAGGTAGTGGTCAGGTACTTTCACTGGGAGGGTGCGGAAATAAAGAAGTTTGGGTAGGTACATCATCTTTATTGAGTTGATTTTGCCTAGCCAAGATATGGGGTTAGAGGACCATTTGTTCGTCATTGCTGATAATGACTTAAGTAGCGGGGGGTAGTTAGCTGAAAAGAGAGGTATACGAGGGGGTCAGAGTAATACCCAGGTAGGGGAGTGTTTGGACCCATTGGAAGGGACTTGAGTCTTTAAGGGCTTCGTAATTTCTTAGACTTAGGGTGATGTTCATGGCCTTAGATTTTGCCGGGTTGATTCCCAGGCCAGAGATCTTTGCAAATTCCTCAAAGGCTTGAAGTACATTGGGTATCGATACATGGGGCTGCGTAAGGAATAACAGGGTATCATCAGCGAACATCAGTATTTTATGGTCAATACCCGCTCTCTCGACTCCGTTAATATTGACATTGTTCCTGAGGAAGCATGCAAAGGGCTCTAAGGCCAGGATAAAGAGCAGGGGTGACAGTGGGCATCCCTGTCTTGTACCTCTGTGTATTGGGAATACTTCGGAGCTATGGCCTGAAAAGCGGACCGTCGCCGAGGGGTGTGAGTAAATACCTGCAATCCAAGATAAGAAGTGTGAGTCAAATCCCCAGTTACGCAGGGCATGGTTAAGGTATGTCCAGGAGAGGGTATCGAATGCTTTATATATTTCAAGTGCTAGTGCCACCCCCGGGATTTGACGCTGTAAGTGATGAATTAGGAGAATGGCTCTTCTGGTGGCATCTTCGGCCTGTCTCCCTGGAACAAACCCCACCTGGTCCCTGTGGATGAGAGCAGGTAGCACCTTGTTCAGTCTCAGAGCTAGTATTTTGCCTAATAGTTTAAAGTCAACATTAATTAGTGAGATTGGACGGAACTGGTGTGCGCTGTGACATTCCTGATCCATTTTGGGGATCATCGAGATTTGAGCTTTGAGCATATTATGAGGGGGAAGGGAGCCTTCTCTGAGTTCATTGAAGCAGTTAGCTAGAACTGGGGGCCAGGAGATCTGCTGGTTAGGCTGTAGGCTGGTAAAGCTGTAAACAGTGCTTTAGTGCTGTGCTGTCTCTCCCCTCTCTGTTACTCTGCCCCCTCTTCCATCTTATGCTGTCTCTACCCCTCTCTGTTCCTCTGCACCCTCTTCCATCTTATGCTGTCTATCCCTCCCCCTCTGTTCCTCTACCCCCCTCTTACATCTTATGCTGCCTCTCTACTCTTTCCCTCTGCTCGTATTACGTGTATTTTCTGGTGAAATGCTTCCACATTACGATTATTTTCTGACAACGCTGCCCCATTACGATTATTTTCTGGTGAAACGCTGCTGCCCTATGATTAATTTCTGGTGAAATGCTGCTGCAATAAGTGTATTGTCTGGTGAAACACTGTCACGTTACGATTATTTTCTGGTGAATTACGATTCTGAATTACGATAATTACTATTATTTTCTGATGAAACACTGCCGCATTATGATTAGGGGGGGGAGGGGCTGGGGGGGGCGCCACAGGTTTTCTCGCCTGGAGTGACAAAATGACTAGAGGCACTCACATGTGTTTATGGGGCTGAAAGCTTTGGCAGTGATGAAATGCCTTTTATGTTACATACTTTCAATCGACGTAATTGTTGTACTCAAATTCGAAGAGTCAGACTCAGAGGAATTAAACTGAGGAGTCTGAGTATTTTTGTACTGACTCCACAGCTCTGCTGCCTCATAAGGTTTACGGGATCACTGGCTACTTGGAGGGGGATTCTGCCAAAAATTACGGTCACTGCTAGGGAGGTATCCTGCCTAATAGAGGGGTCACTAGTTAATTGGAAAGGTTAGGAGAGATCAAAAAGGCTGAGAATGGAGTAGAGGCCTTTAGCAGAGAGTAATTGACAACGTTGACCGGGGCTGTTTCTATGGAGAGAATAGGGTGGAGGCATGATTGGAGATGGTCATAAGTGAGTTGGTGGTGAGGTGACGGGCCATTTCTGAGTGATCATGTTTACGGTAAGTAGTTGGAGTGTAGTGGTGCCCAAATAAGTTTTTTTTTTTTTTCCTTTTAATATAGGTGTTAATAGGGCTTGCTTGAAAGTGGATGGGAAAAGGTTGAAAAGAGAGGTTTAGGCAGGTATGATGGAAGAGGAAGGAAGAGTAATAAGGTGAGGGTATGGAATCAAGGGGGCAGGTGGTGGGATGTGATTTAGGGAGTGGAGAGGGGGGTGTTCAGTTAGTTGGGAGAAGACCAATAAAGAAGAGGGGAGGTTTGGGTCTGTATTTGCAGATTAGGTTCCCTTGTGAAGTGGTTTCTGATGTTGCAGATTTAGGCAGGGAACACACTTGTCTTTCAGTTTTCTGCGCGCGTTTTTCTGTATACTTTTTCTGCACACTAAGTGTGTTTCCATGCAGGAAAATGTGTGCGTTTTTTCCCAGCAGCTAATGTAATTGATACAGAAAACTGACAAAATGTGCAGAATCAGGATGCAGAATGTCAGTTTTTTTTCTGCGCGTGAAAAACACATTAAGTGTGAACTAGCCCATTGATTAACATCAGTTCAGTTTTTCTGTGCAGAAAACGCATGCGAAAACTGTCAAGTGTGTTCCCTGCCTGAAAGAAAAAAAAAAAATAATGAGGCAAAGACCTTAGCTGAAATAAAGGGAGAGGGTGATGGAGGCCAGAGAAAGGAGAAAAAAAAAATTGCAGGACTGTGATGAGAGATAGGGAAGTAGGAATGCTTAGCTGCTGAGACGGCCTGTCTGAGTTTATTCAGAGCGCCTTTGTACAGATCAGATACACATCAAATTTTCCATTTGATCCTCAGCAGATTTGATCACCCTGGTCAAATCTGCCAGAAATCTCTTACCCAAACATGTCCGATCAATTATCAAAACTATCAGACAGGAAAACCATCAATTGGGGGCAGCTCCCCCCCCCCCCCATAAGTACAGTACAAGTCACTAGCCTGCAGGTTAACACTGCTGCGTCTGACAGCCTCAAACCAGCCATGTTGTCCGAGGAATCTGTCACTGGGCAACATGCCTCGTACATGTCAAGACAAAAACCTGATTGGAGATGATTTGCCACTAGGTTCACAGTGCTTGTTACGTTCCCTGTACCAGCAAGAAAGCAACAGAATAGGAATGCAGTGCCGTACATTATCTGCATGTTGCATCACATACAGTCAATGAAAAGTATGCTTCACGGTCAACACACATTTTGTGGTAACGCACTGCATGCAGCACGCAGTTATACCACACTGAAGGTCTTACACTGAATAAAGGCGGGTTAAAACGAGGCTACTACAACAAACCACTGTGAACATGGCTCATAAGTGAGTTGGCGGTTAGTCTTAAAGGAAGCCAGAGAAAAAAAAAAAAAAAGGCATACAGCTTCCTCCAGCCTGATCGCTTTTTTTTTTTTTTTTTTTTTTAATATTCATCTCTGGTACACTTTAGACTACCACGAGGAGAACTTGTATTTATACACTTTTTCCAGCCCCTTGTAGTCTGTCAGCACTTCTGTGTCCTCCCAGTTTAATCCACTGTACTGCTACAGCAGCCAAATTAAACTCTCTCCAACCCAGGAGCTAATTTGCTTGCACGGTTCCCAGAAACATACACAGAATACAGGGGGGAAAGAGACCCAAGTAAGTAAAAATCATCTTGTTCTCATCTCAGGTACACGTTGAACAGAGCGATGTAAATGAATTTGGTTTAAAACCAGAGGTGATGCTGGGAAAACACCATAAGTTTTTTCAAGAGATAGATGGTTTGATAGATAATTTCCGACATGTCCGATCATTTTTCTGATCGATTTCTCATAGAAGTGAATGGAAATGGATAAGAAAAAAAGAGAAAATCGATTGGAAATAAGATCAGACAGTAAATCCACAAATCTCATCGTGTATTCCCAGCATAAGAGAGTTATGAAGGCTGACATGGTTATTTCCTTTTAAACAATGCATATTGCCTGGCTATCCTGCTCATCCTCTGCCTCTAAAGGTGCGTACACATTCACTATTGTAACAAAAGACGGGTCCAACATGACCTTCCCGTGGCGCAGTCGTTCTGCCGACAGTAGTACGTGAGTACAGGCTGTCGGCAGACTGATAAGACTGCTTTTGACTGATCCATCCAGCGTAAACACCATACAAATTTTCTGTTATGCTGGGCATACACGGCTCGATTTTGCCGCTCGATTCTGCGCCCGATCGTTTTCCGCGCTCGATTCTGCAGGCGATTCTCTTATCTTCCGCTAGTTTTTATTATCTTTTCCCATAGTCCTCCATGCAGAATCGAGTGCGAAAATGATCAGGCGGGAGATCGGACATGTCGGAAATGATCTATCGAACCATATAAATGGCTCAGAATCGAGCCGTGTATTATAAGGTGGCCATACACTTATAGATTTGCAGCTGATTCGACCATAAGATAGATTTCTGTCAGATGCCTGTCAGGTTGAATCTGACAGGAACCTATCTGATGTGTGCCACTACCACACACTAGGAAAAGATTTCCAATAGATTTCAGAATGAAATGCATTATTGGACCATTAGATCCAATGCAACTCTAGAGGCCATTGATCTGCTGGCAGCAGCAAATCGACCTAGATCTTACATCCTGTCAGATAGATAAAATCCATCGAAAATTGGCCACAATTCGATTGATCGCTGAAATCACCCAGTGTATGGGCCCTTTAGATTTTCAAATTTTCTGTAATGCTGGGGATACACGGTACGTTTCCCCTTATCAATAGAGCCGCTAATGGCTCGATTGATAATATCCGACAGGTCCGATGACCCCACTCGATCCCCGCAGGCGGACAATAGCAGGGAGTCGATCGGAAGATAAGGAGCGCCCGCTGAGACGAGCGGGGATCAATCCGGACGGCGGCGGGGACTAGCGGGGGGGGTTGGTGGGGGCGATCGCCGGGTCGACCCATATATTCCCAGCATTAAGTACTGGTAGAGACTGGTCATTATCCCTAGTACATTGTCTTCTGGTTATCTTCTGCTGAGTAGAACAATGCCTAATTGCTAGGCAGTTGAAATTTTCTAATGCTGGGAATACACAGCTCGATTCTGAGCCATTTAGATGGCTGGATAGATAATTTCCAACATGTCCGGTCTCCCACCCGATCGTTTCGCCGCTCGATTCCTCATTGAACACAATGGACAAAGATAAGAAAAACGAGAGGAAGATAGGAGAATCGCCTGCAGAATCGAGCGGAGAATCGATCGAGCAGGAGAATCGAGTGGCAAAACCAAGCCATGTATGCCCAGCATAACATGTTGGAAATTATCTGGCATGAACACGCATCATCCCACCGGGCAGGCGTTCTGTCGACAGTCTTGTACACGTGCGACTGACTGCAGAAAGTCTGCCCAGCGGGAGGGTCTGACGGACCCGTCATTCGCCACAGTATGGCGTGAGAAAGCGCCTTAAATAATTTTATGCTGGGCATACACGGTTCGATTTTGCCGCTTGATTCCCCACTTAGTTCTGCAGGCGATTCTCTTATCTTACTCCCCTTTTTCTTATCTTTTTCCATTGTGTTCAATGCAGAATCGAGCAGCAAAGCGATCAGGCAGGGGAATCGGACATGATCTATCGAGCCATCTAAATGGCTCAGAAGCGAGCCGTGTATTCCCAGAATAACAAAAAATTGTATGGTGTGTACCAAGCATCGATTCTGGCGCCCGACTCTGCGCCCGTTCATTTTGCCGGCTCGATTCGCTTATCTTCTGCTCATTTTTCTTATTTTTTTCACTTACCTTCAATGGTGACTCGAGCTGCAAAACCATCGGTGACATGTCAGAAATGATCTATCGAGCCATCTTAATGGCTCAGAATCGAGCCGTGTATTTCTAGCATTATGCTGGGCATACACAGCGCGATTATTCTTATTAATCGAGCCGCTGATGGCTTGATTGATAATTTTCAACAGATCCGATGACCCTGCTCAATCCCCGCCTGCTCGATCCCCGCAGGCGGACAATAGCGGGGAATCGAGTGGAAGACAAGGAGCGCCCGCGGGGACGAGCGTGAATTGATCCGGATGGCGGAGGGGGGGGGGGGGATTTTTCAATCCGGCGGCTAATCTCCGCCGCCGTCCAGATCAATTCCCGCTGGTCCCCGTGGGCGCTCCTTATCTTCCGCTAAACTCCCCGCTATTGTTCACCCGCGGGGATTGAGAAGGCAAGGAGCGACCGGCGGGGTCGTCGGTCCTGTCGTATAATTACCAATCGAGCCATCAGCAGCTCGATTGATAAGAATAATCGCGCCGTGTATGCCCAGCATTAGACCCTACTGACCAGAAAGACTGCCAGGCAACAGGTATTGGTTAAAAGGAAATACATAAGGCAGCGTCTATAGGTCTCACACCCCGGGTTCCTTAGCTTCCAGATGTATGACATGCAGGATTGTATGCATGTGCAGGATTGTACCAAAGAAAATCCCCTACACTCCACAAGTGTAAGCAATGGGCTGATCTTAGGGTCTCACAGCAGCGTCTGTAATACAGCATTGCACGCATAGTACAAGAAAAGTTTACACGGCAGTTCCGCCACAAAGCCGTGCAGCGATGTATCCGGGCGGGCTAGATGCCCAGCAGCAGCAGCGGTCTGTCACTCACCCGCTGGCACAGCGCCGGGTCCCAGGCAAGCGCTCATATTCTGCACGGCCTCTCTGTACGCGACCAGGCGGCAGCTCTATGCTTCACTCTTCACGCCTAAACACAAATGTCAGCCGGCCAGACCCGAACACGCCCATCCCTGAACAATTACTAAAAGCACACTCGTGTTTATCTGGTTTAGTGGGTGGGAGAGTTCCGGGCTCCAGGCCAGCTTCATAGCGGGGCGGGTCCAGCACAGGCTCAGGTGTGACTTTTCCTGCTGGAGTATGGTAGGTGAGGGGAATGGAGTGAGGATGATGACATTGTTTTACTGGAACACTCACAATGAACAGCTGATGCTCTATTACCTTTCTAACCGTGCAGGTATCATGTTCAGCTGGAAAGCTGTCCATAGGCCATGATTTTGTCAGTTATTATTACTGCATGTTATACAAAGAAAGAATGCAGATCAACTAGTATACACTGTGAGGTCCATTGCTTCCATAGTTACAAAACAAGCTAAAACATGCACTGATATTTGGCCTGATTCACACTCTAGGTCAGTGGTCCCCAACCTTTTTAAAGCCATGAGACCAAGCGCTCAGATCTCTGTGACACATCATCTCCCCCCCCCCAAGGGTTGCCATTTCATCCCTTTAAATACTGGCACATATGAATTATACATGCTTTGTGGCTAGTTAGATGCAGTTTAGGCACTGATCATGTGTGAGTAGCCCCAGAACCTGTATCACTTAGATGTGTCAGTATTTAAAGGGATAAGGTGGCAACCCTGTGCCCCCCCCCCCCCAATAAAACGCCCTCAAACTTAGTATAGGTAGGCAAGTAGCCAGGTATAGGTGCCCTCAGTATAGGTAACCAGGTGAAGGTGCCCCTAGTGTAGGTAGCCAGGTGTAGGCGCCCCCAGTATAGGTAGACAAGCGTAGGTGCCCTCAGGATAGGTAGCTAGGATTAGGTTCCCTCAGGATAGGCAGTGAGGTGTAGGTGCACTCAAGCTATGTAGCAAGGTGTAGGTGCCCTCAGGATAGGTAATGAGGTGTAGGTGCACTCAGGATATGTAGCAAGGTGTAGGTGCCCACAGGATAGGTAGCGAGGTATAGGGGCACTCAGGATAGATAGCTAGGTGTAGGTGCTCTCAGGATAGGTAGGGAGGTATAGGGGCACTCAAGCTATGTAGCAAGGTGTAGGTGCCCTCAGGATAGGTAATGAGGTGTAGGTGCACTCAGGATATGTAGCAAGGTGTAGGTGCCCACAGGATAGGTAGCGAGGTATAGGGGCACTCAGGATAGATAGCAAGGTGTAGGTGCCTTCAGGATAGGTAGCTAAATGTAGGTGCTCTCAGGATAGGTAGCAAGGTGTAGGTGCTCTCAGGGGTAACAGGAAAAAAGGGCACCTGCAGCTAGTGGACAAAAAGGGCACCGGCATTCACTCCCATAATAAATATCGTTTAATGGGCGCCGGACAGAAAAAAAGGTCGCCGGAGATTATTAACATTTTACAAACGGTGCCCGGAGAGTTTTAATGTTTTATAACTGTGCTTGTGATGATTTAAGTTTAGAAAATGCAGTGACGAATAACGTTTATAAAAATGCTAAACATATTTATCGTATGTAACTAAAACATTGTTTAAAATGTTATCCCTTAGGGCCCGTTTCCACTAGCGCGAATTCGCATGCAGACAACGCATGCGGATTCGCATAGGCAATACAAGTGGATGGGACTGTTTCCACTTGTCAGTTTTCATTTGCGTTTTTATGTGCAGGATTTTTCTGCACGGTAGACCCTGCAGAATTCGCCTGTGTGTGGAATGCAGGCGAATCGCAGGCAATGTATTTAATAGGGAAATCGCATGCGTTTTTTGCATGCGGTTTTTCCCGCGATTTCGCATTGAAAGTAATGTAAATTGACACAGGGAGTGACATGGTTAAAATCGCATATACCCTGCCTATGCGAAATCGCATGCGAAATCGCGGCAAAAAACGCATGCGGAATCGCATCCGCATGCGATTTTGTCAGCGGTGATATGCGGCGATTCTGCACCGCACTAGTGGAAACGGGCCCTTACTGTTTGTAAAACATTGTTATTCACAAAATAAAGCGATCAGTACGTAACGTAAATTGCAATATATTTTTTACAGTCACCATTTGTAAAACATTATTATCCACATAATGATAGTAGTAAAAATGTTTCTGTACCATGTTAGCCAAACAAATTATGTAGGTAGAAAAAAACAAAAGTCTTGTAAAAGTAATACCTTTTAATGGCTAACTGATAAAGTTAAATAATGCAAGCTTTCTGGGATCTAGTCCCCTTCTTCAGGCATATTTCCAGATGTAAGCTGAAGTAAAACACTGATGCAGGTAAATAGTAAACACAACTGCCATCTTTGTGTTTACTATTTACCTGCATCAGTGTTTTACTTCAGCTTACATCTGGAAATATGCCTGAAGAAGGGGACTAGATCCCAGAAAGCTTGCATTATTTAACTTTATCAGTTAGCCATTAAAAGGTATTACTTTTACAAGACTTTGTTTTTTTCTACCTACATTATCCACACAATAAAATTATTTAAAATTTGTATTCCTTAATGTTTGTAAAACATTATAATTCACAAAATAAAATGGATTAGTACATAACGTAAATTGCAATATATTTTTTACCTGTAGGAATGTACAGAGGCGCCAATAGGGTAAAAAAGTCTAAAAACATTAAAATGTTCAGTAGGCGGTGGTGGACCAGCTACTTGAAGCAGACACAATACTTGTTGATTCTGGAAACAATAATTTATTCACATATACTCTTATAGATAACTGGCAACGCGTTTCACGGGCACAATCCCGCTTCATCAGGCAACATACAAACAGAGTATTACACAGCAAGGAGTCCAATGTAAGTTTGTCACCTCTGTTACCTCTGCAACAGAGGTGCCAAACTTACATTGGACTCCTTGCTGTGTAATACTCCATTTGTATGTTGCCTGATGAAGCGGGATTGTGCCCGTGAAACGCGTTGCCAGTTATCTATAAGAGTATATGTGAATAAATTATTGTTTCCAGAATCAACAAGTATTGTGTCTGCTTCAAGTAGCTGGTCCACCACCGCCTACTGAACATTTTAAAGTTTTAGACTTTTTTACCCTATTGGCGCCTCTGTACATTCCTACAGATCAAATCATCCACCCTTGGTGGAAGGGTGAATACCCTTTTTTCCTTCTATCTACAGAGAGCGACGTCTTAATCCTGAGTGGGGACAGGTCTAATCTCCCCACCTGCTCATACAGTGGTTGCCTTTGAGGTAACCCAAGTTTGTAAGTATAATACTTACTTTTCACTTTCTCCCACTATCCAGTACATACTACACTATATTGGGCTCTCGGTTTTTCTGTTTAATATATTTTTTACAGTCACTATTTGTAAAACATTATTATCCACATAATAAAGCGATCGGTAAGGGGGGTGGTTAGGGTTAGGCACCACCAGGGGGATGGTTAGGGTTAGGCACCAACAGGGGGGTCTAGGGGTTAGGGATAGGTACAGGAAGTGTTCTGTGTTAGAGTAGGTTTAGGTATAGTTACAGTACAATTTACACCACCAGAGGGGTGGTTAGGGTTAGGCACCACCAGGGGGGTGGTTAGGGTTAGGCACCACCAGGGGGGTCTTAGGGTTAGGCACCACCAGGGGGTTCTAGGGGTTAGGGATAGGTACAGGAAGGGTTCTGTGTGAGAGTAGGGTTAGGTATAGTTACAGTACAATGTACACCACCGGGGGGTGGTTAGGGTTAGGCACCACCAAGGGGGTGGTTAGGGTTAGGCACCACCACAGGGGTGGTTAGGGTTAGGCACCACCAGGGGGGTTTTAGGGTTAGGCACCATCAGGGGGGTCTTAGGGTTAGGCACCACCAGGGGGTCTAGGGGTTAGGGATAGGTACAGGGAGGGTTCTGTGTAGGGTTAGGTTTAGTTTTAGTAAAATTTTAGTAATACTTACTAATGTTTTACAACACATTACGAACGTAGTTATATTTATATCGTCGTTATAAACAATATTTTCAGATTTTATTATAAGAAGAAACGATAAATGAAGCTTATTCACAATAATATACAATTATGACGATTACACATATATTATCGTTTTTTAACAAACGTAATTATAAGTTTCACTTTTGAAACAGGGAAGATTAACGTTTTCACAGTTGCTGATTTCATACACATTATTTAATGATTTATACATTTGTAAAACATTATTTGTAAACAAAATACAACACAATATTTTTATAAACGGTATTACTGCTTATCGTTTACACCCCACATCCTTTTTTCCCCACGCCCTTTTTGTACGTAGGTAGTGAGGTGTAGGTGCACACAGGATAGATAGCCAGGAGTATGTGCATTCAGGATAGATAGCCAGGAGTAGGTGCTCTCAGGATAGCTAGCGAGGTGTAGGGGCCCTCAGGATAGGTAGCGAGGTGTAGGTGCTCTCAGGATAGGTAGCAAGGTGTAGGTGCTCTCAGGATAGGTAGCAAGGTATAGGGGCACTCAGGATAGGTAGCGAGGTGTAGGTGCCTTCAGGATAGATAGCTAGGAGTAGGAGCCCTCAGGATAGGTAGCGAGGTGTATGAGCCCTCAGGATAGGTAGCGAGGTGAAGGTGCCCTCAGGATAAGAAGCGAGGTGTAGATGCATTCAGGATAGATAGCCAGGAGTAGGTGCTTTCAGGCTAGGTAGAGAGGTGTAGGTGCTCTCAGGATAGATGGTTAGGATTAGCAGCCCCCAGTAGCATGTGGTGGCGATGGGTCACTCACCAGCTCCATGCATTCCAGCGCTGTCTCCGTCTCAGCTTCTCTGCCTTCGCTCTGTGTATAGTTAGAGCAGGGCTACAAGAAAATGGCCACTGTTGTCTGCATTTGTGGATATCGGCAGCCATTTTCTTGTAGCCCTGCTCTAAATGGACAAGGCGGATCTCAGAAGTGAGAAGGGGATAGAATCAGAATCAGAATCAACTTTATTCGCCAAGTGCAACAGACGTCGCACCCGGAATTATTTGTGGACACATGGCCATTGGCAAAGTACAGGTAGTGCATTGATCAATAGATCGCATCAATATGGTACAGAATATACCATAGTGCGGGGGAACGCGCTGATACATAGCCAGTGCTGCCGCGACACATAAATGGGAATCACTGCTCTAGGTGTGGTTGAGTGCTCAATGAGAAGCTAATAATTCTGGCTTGTGGACTAGGCCTATCAAAACCAGAGACTACATCTGATTGGCTAAGTTCTAAGCTGCATATTATTTACATGCATGCCAGAATTATTTGCATCTCATTGACAATCTCTTGTCAGCACTTCTTATTGATTTTTTTTTTAATTCGTTTTATTAAAGAAAAACATATACAAAATATATATCACAGTGAGCACAGAATGCATAGTATCAGTGAGATAATGGAAACAATCATGAGAGAATATGCAAGTTACATATCAGTTGAGTATAGAATAAACATAATCCTCACTAGTACAAAGCATATGTCATCTGTCACTGATAATTGTGTATTCAGCTCAATTATATATTGCAGAATAGATGTATAAAGAACCACTGTGGTTCAATTCAGTCCACCTCTAGTGGAACATCTTAACTAAAGGAAACTTAGCGTAGAATAAAAACAAAAAACTAAACTAAACGTGGGGGTATGGTGTAGAAAATATATTTTAGTACTTTGGGAAAGCATACTTCTTTTGGATTTTTATTGCTGTTTGGTGTGTCCCTCACCTTTGAAAATTTCTGTTACTCCCCATTCAGGCGGAAAGTGTGAAAAACATTCCCAGAGTGACAATAAGGTCAACTTTTTTGGCAATAGGTAAACATTACTTGAATAAGACGGCGGTAGATCCAAAAAAACGTCGCGTTTGAAAGCCCGCGTTTAACGCCGCAAAAACGTCCGTCTGAACCAGCCCTAAGCCAGCTTTCCAGAGATAGCTGAACTGCATGCTTTTTGGACAGTTCAGCCTTCCAGCCTTTCGGCTACAGTTTGGTAACCCCAAGTATGACGCGTGTCATCATTTGACGCGTGGGGGTGTTACCTGGTTTCAAAAAAGGACTTGTCGTTTCACTCGTGTCGGGAACATCTAACACCTTCGCCTTGTTGTGGAAAAAGGGCATTATTAGGATCTCTGACAAGTATTTATTGGTGCCCCTTATCTTCTAACGGGACCCTCAGTTTTCATCATCATTAACACTAGAAAGCTCCATAGATGTTCTAAAGATAAGCAGAAAAAGAAAAAACCCTCTAAATAAGCATATGGTCAGAAATAATGCCTCACATAAGTTTCTAACAAAGTGATAGTACTGCCGGACTCTGGAGTAGTATCGGGGGTGCACTTTGCTGTGATCGCACATATGCAGTAGTCCATGACTGAGCCGAGTCACGAACATTACAGGGCAGACAGCAGCACAACCGAGGGGACATGGAGGATGGTGAGGGAGCTGACAGACTTAAGGGGGCTGGATGAAGTCCTATGTAAGTGAAATCATTTTCTCCAGATAATCTCTGGTAAACTTTAAAATGATCCGAAATACTTAATTTCCCTGTTATCTGCAGCATTCACATGCCTGCTGCTACTCCATGGTGCCCCTCCTTTTGGGTCTAGCAGAGGTGCGCTGTCTTCTGGATATGGGAGGTGAGGCTGAAAAGTCACTCACCACTTCTTGCACTCACCATGCAAGGGTGGGGAGGAGTGTTCATGCTCTAGGACCACTGTCACAAAAAAATGTAAAATACATGTAATCACGTACACATAAGTCATATGTTTCTTCCAGAGTAAAATGAGCTATAAATTACTTTTTGGTAACTGATGGTGCACGTGGACTCCCAAAGTGAAACAGACCAAAACAGCACCAGGAAATCAGCCATAATGTGAATTACGCTATAGCGGCTCTCAGACAGTAATGTGGGCGCTGTCAAAAGACGGAGCCCTAATTACTTAAAAAAAAATGTAATTCAGCCTTCAGCAATAGCTGGCAGACGAATTCCATCTTTCCCCCTGGGTCATGGTGACCTGGAGGGGGAATGGTAATTAACGCCTCCTGGACTTTTGCAGCAGCAGGTTTTTTGGCTTCACCCTGCGCCCAAATTTCCTGGGGCGCCGTTTTTGCATGTATGCCTACTATTTTAATAATAATATATTGCTTCCAGTATGTCCTTGCTACCATTTTCAGAACGGTACATCAGCTGCTATAATGTAAACACAATAGGATGACATACACACGTAAACCAATGTGCTTTTGTTTCTCAATCGCCAGGTGACTCTGACACCCAGTGGTAATTATACAGGAACATAATTACATCTGGTCTTCTGACATATGTTGAGGCTGGTTTAAACCTGTAGATTCCCTAGATATCCTGCTATATTGCATAAGACACAGCAATTAGCTGCTACAGTAAGAGGATTACTGACCATAACCTACTGAGAGAGAACACCAGTAATTAGTCTTTGTGTGAATGGTGTTTCCTTGTGACGCTTTATGCCTCTATCTGTTACCTAGGCTAGGTACGCTATATTATTCTTATTCCATTCCTGATTGACATCACCTGGCTTTAGTCAAACTTCAGAGAAGGGTTCCTTAAAGGGAACCCGCGGTGTGAGGGATATGGAGGCTGCCTTATGTGTTTCCTTGTAAACAATGCTAGTTGCCTGGCTGTTGATCTTCTGGCATAAGTAGTGTCTAAGTTAAAACCCTGGAACAAGCATATGGCTAATACAGTAAACCCTGAGGGCTCTTTCACATTAGGCAACGCGTGCACGAACCTGATTTCGTGCACGCGTTATGACCTATGGCATGAGATCAGGAAGTTGCGGTGCAATGTTGATTAGCGACGTTAGTTCTAATTCACTCGACCGGACGATTAAAAGCTCCCAGCAGCGCTACAACGTAATGCTCCGGAATGCTTTGTCTAATGTGAAAGGTAACACGAAAGTGACTTTCGTGTTACCATGCTTACCGCATCCTAGGAGCAGTCCATCAAAATGCACAGATCAGCGCCTAGTGTGAAAGAGCCCTAAGTCAGCTGAATCAGAGTACCTGATCTGCTGCATGATTATTCAGGGTCTATGGCTTAAAGTATTATAGACACAGGATCTGGACCACTGTCTGGCAACTGGTATTATTTAAAAGGAAATAAATATGGCAGCCTCCATATCCCTGTCACCTCTGGTTCCCTTTAAGAACTCATGTAACGTGACTGCAATGAGGAAGGATGTGGAAAGTGCAGCAGAGCACTGTGTCTACTGGAGTGGGTCATGTTGGAGGGTATGGAAAGTGTAATGGTTACGGGCTCTGCCTTGGACATAGGAGTCCTGGGTTCAAATCTCGGCTCTTCCTATTTCTGTAAGCCAGCACCTATTCAGTAAGGAATTCTTGGTCGAGGCTCCCTAACACTGCTACTGCCCGCTGAGTGCGCTCTAGTGTTTGCCTCGTAAGAGCTTTGACACTTACACATACTGGAATTATTACGTAGCTGTGCTTACATGGTGCATTGTCCATGCTCCTCCCCTGTGCCTTATTTTACTTGGAGATGCCTAGTGTGTACAGAAGTCCTCTGAGAAGTATTTTTGTTGGCAGAACTTTTAACTCCAATGCAGGAACAACTGTCTTGCATTTTCATTTGCCAAGCTTAATCCACTTTAAAGATTCTCATCAACAGCCATAATCATTAGTTTTGTGTTTCTTCTTTACATAAATTCTCTTTGAGTAGACTTCATGAAGGATCAGTTTGATCGGGTGAGTGATTTGCAAGTCTTCGAATAATTGGTGAAGATCGTGTCATCATGTCACACTTTTGCTTCCTATTTTAGCCTACAGAGGAAGTAGAAGTGAGGTGTGATCACGTCAATATAATGAGCAACAGGCAAGCTGAACTTAGACCTAAGCATCTAAGATTTTAGCCAACATATCAATATTTACCATTACTCACCATTGTGTTACAGTGGATAGAAAGGCCCTAAAAATAGTTCCTTCTTTGATGAAGCTGATGATCTAACAAAACTGAGGTTCTTGTCATTGGAGGTCAGCATTTGGCAACAAAGCAGTTCCAGTCTTAATAGGCACCACTGAGGGGAGAGAGCTCAAAAACTTAGGTGTACTGTATTGCAAAAAATAAGCACCTCATACCTCCAGAGGATCTTCCAACCCAAGTGTGTACCATCATCACATGGACTATTGCAGTGTCATCTATACAGGCCTTCCAAATAGAGACCTGCACAGCCTGCTGTTAGCTCAGTACAACACTGCAAAGCTGATGACAAATCAAACCTGGTATTGCCACACCCCTAAAATGGAGAGATTCCATTGGTTAGTGTAATAACCAATGGTAAACCCTGGCTGCAAATGCAAAGCGTCTTTAAAAGTGCCAGTGACATTACCCATTGGGCGGCACATTTAAAGATGCTTTTCTGGGACATGCTTTACATTAGATTACAAGTGCCGGCAGGGATCAACGTGTGCACAGATGTGCAAACATAATTTTGTAAATTTAAGTATTTATAAATAATTATAAACAATAAAGGGTCATAAAAAACAGACTTCCCCCTAAGCTGGCAGACGGGAAGCTGAACTGCCCAACAAGTGCACAGTTCAGCCTACCATGTAAAAGAAGCCTGACTCTTTACTGTCAACCTGCCCAATTATGGTAATTCTTTCTTGGCTACAAATAGAAATGGAAAGATCATTTTTAATAGAATCAAATTACAAAAACACTTGTTCAGTGTCGTGCTATATATCTATGACAATTTTGTAACCAAAGTTGATTTTTCCTGGAAGAGGTTCATCTATTGAAAGTAGTTATAAATAGACTGTGGTAGGCTGACCCACCCTGCGATCATGTGCATATGTTCTGGGAATTTCAGGACTGGAACATTTCTGGTAATCACCTAGTATGTCCTAAAATCTTGATAAAAATGAGACAGTAAATATTTCTAAACTAGCTGGTGGTGGGCGCTACGCTGTAAGGGGCATGTGTGCACGCAATCTCTTCACATGCCGTCCAATCAGCGCCGCAGCCAATCACATCGGGGCAGACAGACAAACACACATACAGCAGACGGCTGGGAAATTATTATTATTATTATAGATTGACAAAACTCGACCAAAGATTTTCCTGCATTACTCTTATTAAGATAAGACAAAGCTGAAACTGATGTAAAACCCATAGTGTTTTTTTTTTTGTAAGGTGAGCTAATGGTAAATTATATTTTCTGCACAAAAATAAAAGCTAAATCCAGTCCAGTAAAGGACTACTCAAGGGACACAGCAGCCTGTAACACGACACTGACTAGAAACCTAAGAGGTGTTAAAGGTGCATCTTTCTCATGGCCAGCTGTTAGTGGCTAGTTACCTCTCTTGCTATATTGCTGCTTTCCACAATACACAAGCAGAACAGGTTTTACCACTTGCAGGACATGACTTGTTTGTGAGTTTCCCATCCCAAGATTAGCTGCCAGTGTATGGGGAAATGAAACACAGAGGCTTGTGGGTGATAAGTAGTCAATAGAAGCACCAGAAATAACTGTAACATGATATTCAAGTTCTAATCTAGAAAAGCTACAAAATGTCATCGAACTTACACATAAATAAGCAGTAGAGTTTTGAAGCTAATTATTCTCATATGGGCACAGTACCTCTTGTGTGTGTGTGTGTGTGTTTGCTTTATTAATTGCAAAAGTTAAAGGTTCCATACTGTTTGGTGATGTCCCTTCAACCCCTGCCCGGATTTACCCCTCCTCCCCCCCCCCCCAACTTATGGCTCCCAATATATGTCATGTGCAGCAGGCGCCTTCCAATTTCAAGGGCAGCCCACTGTTTAATTCATAACATTTATGTACCGTAGCCCTCCTGTTTCATGTGCAGCTTTTATAATGGGATGACTTACCCTCTTCCTGCTCCTCTCATTCATGTACAGCTTCATTAGGCAGCAGCTGTAATCTTCCATGTCCTGCTCCCCAGTTGCAGCCTCCTCTTCCATATTCAGCAACCCCTGTACCATATGTATGCGTTATTTTGGCGCCCGGTCAGATGGGTGCTGGGTGTGTTGTATGCCAGCTCACCCTGCTTCTGCTGAATTACCGGGCTGCTTTAATACTATTCCCCCTCCGGGTCATAGAAACTCGGGGGGAGAAGTAATTTGGGGTCCGGATTACTGACACCCGAATTACATTTAAAAATCCACTGTGCAGCAATAGATGTACTAACATTGAATGTATGAATATTTGATTGCGCCAATGCTAATTATGTCACAAGTGCACTATTGAACTTATAATGGTAGCCATATCATTTGTTTATGTTTTGATTACACATACTTCTGGCCACAGGGCCAATGGGGTTATCACGGAAGCTCACACACGCCGCCCTACGCCCAGACAAGCACATGAACAAGCGCTACTTGAGCGCAGAAAGGCTGATGTGTTTGTCCCCCTGGCAGCCAAGATAAAGGTGCAGGCAGGTGAGAATGCAAAATTGCTTGCTGTATTATTTATTATTATTTATGCTGTATTGGTATCTGTCCCTGTTTTGAGCCCCCGGACAGGTGCTGAGCGAAACTATACTTGTTTGAATATTCATGTGTCAGTGCCCAACTGTTCCTCAGGGATACCGCAACATTCCTTCTCACCCACTTACCCATCAATTGTTTACTTGATTTCCAGATATATCCCTTTAAAGCAACATATCTGTAATGTGTTCTGCGACAGATGATTCTTCTCTAAGCTGTGCTGTCAGGGGCGTAACAATAGACCCTGCAAGGGATGCAGCCACAAGGGGGCCCAGAAGCAGCAGGGGGCCCAGTCCTGAGAAACTGACAACTAAGGGCAAGGAGAGAAAAAGCTTTCTGCTCTTTGCAAAGTTGTTCTAATGACTGCATCTGCTGAGCTCCTGATAAGGAATCATACAATGTTTTGCAGAGACAGATTTGTAGACAGTCCCTATTCAGTGTTGTCTTGCAGAGTCTTGTGTACAGCCTCCGCAACTGCTGTGTCCTGTAGTGATACTTGAGGAGACTGGTCATGGAGAGAAGGCGGGAGGGGGCCCCATCCAAAGTTTTGCAGGGGGCCCCGTCATTTCTAGTTACGCCCCTGTGTGCTGTAATTCATAATAGTGCTTTGAAGTTTGTGAACTCTTGAACTTTCAATATTTCTGCATTCGTGACCCAGAACAACATGAAAGATTTAAGTCTTAAAACTAAATAATGAAAACCAAACTGGAAAAAAGACCCCAAATACTGTACTATGTTCATTCATTTATTTTATTGAGGTAACAGTTTCAAAGTTGCATATTAGTGTATAGCAAAACCTTTACTTTTGCAAAACTTTTATGGCAATAATTACAAATAAACATTTGGTACTGCTGATGAGTCTTGCTGCCCATTTCTGTTTTTACTAAACCGCTTCAGGCAACTTCCTCAAATGAACTGCCTGTTTCAGGCCCTTGCACAACATTGCTTATGGTCTACGGTCAGGAATCTTTAGTAGAACTACTTGTGCAATTAGTCTAGGTTCCAACTGGCTAAAATAGCATACTGTTTCCACATCAGGGAAACGGACATGTTCATGGATCCTGCGTTATTTCTTGACCATCTGCAACAAATTAGTTGATGCGTTGCGGTAAGTGGAACACAAATTTGCAACCTGCACGATTTTTCCCTAATTGCCAATGAAGCGGATGCTGACAGAATCCATGCAAAACTATGAGTTTTCACTAAACTTTTCATCACGTATGTTCCTGCTTAACTCACTTGTCTTCTGCCACCTTGTCTTCTCAGGTGGCACTGCTACCACAATGTCCAGCTCTACTGCTTGGGACAAGCGCCGGTATGCAGATTGGAGTCTCAACAGAAGCATCAGGCTCCCATTGGATTGCAAAAGACCAATGGGAATCCTCCCAAGCAACAGGGAGGATTCTCATTGGTCCATCACTCCTTGTTGCTAGGGGGGATTTCCATTGGTCTTTTGCAATCCAATGCGGGCCTGACGCTTCTGCCAGGACTCCGATCTATGTAACATCGCTTGTCCCATGCAGTGGAGTAGAGCAACAGTGGCAGCAGTAGTACAAAACCTGAATGGCAGCAGTGACAGCGGATTGGATACACAGCGGTGAGTAGTGTGAATATGTCCATGGACAAGTGACGGGGCACAGTATGTCCACTTGGGGTATGTTGTGCATCCGACATCTTGTGAACTGCCCCATTCAATTAACTTGTCTCCTGAGTTTTTCCATAGGAGATGTTTTCACACTTTGTTGATAACATACCCTTTAAAGTAGGATTAAACTCAAATTTCATCAATCTAAAGCATTAAACACAGCATACAATTAACACCTAAAACCATCTGAATGGTTTTCAACGGTTAACATGCATGCTTTTCACTTCAATTAGCTGCTAATTGATAAGCTGTTGGTGGTCAAAATTATCAGGTTGTATTGGAAGTATAATAAACTTTGTAACCAAGGCTAAAGTTTCTGCTGTATCCAGGGGGTAGGTAGAAAACGTTTTCTTCTTTATTTGCTCACTATTTACTTAATTAGAAATCTATCTGATAATTTGTTCTGCACAGAGCCGGGACAAGGTCCTCCAGCACCCAAGGCTGAGACACCAAAGTGCGCCCCTCCATCCCTGCCACCCCAGCCGTCACAGACTGATTGCTATTAGACTAAGAGGCACCACAGGGCCCACAACCTCCCCAACACCTTAATATCTAGTTATCTGGCTTGCAGTCACTGCCATGTATCCCCTTTTCTTATTTCTTTCTGCTTCAAACACAATTAGGAATGACAGCTGAATGAATTCTGCGCCCCCTCCTACACTGCGCCCTGAGGCTGGAGCCTCTCCAGCCTATGCCTCGGCCCGGCCCTGGTTCTGCAGCCAGCAATAATATCAGTTAGCTTCATTGAGGTACAAATATGCATTCAAAAGACAATGTTAGCAGTGCCTATACAGTATTCGATTTTTGTCATCAATATCTGGATGACTTGATCATAATGATCAAATCTGGCAGAGATTGATGCCACAACATGGCCACCTGATCGATCACTTCAATCATTTCTAGACGAATAGATCAATCCAGCATGCTGGAACAATTTCAGTTGAAAGGATTTGATCGGGTGCACGGTGGTAACGGAGTGCAATTTTCTGACAACCACTAAATGCGGCGGTGTCAAGGGGTGGAGGCACTTGTGGTGGCATGTCAAAAAGATTCTGGTCACTGGTGGAGGCCAGAAGTCACACCGGTGTAATAGGTGAGACTGACCCAGGACTGGGGGCACACATTAGATGGGGGGCTGCTGCCAGGCAGAGGCATGGCACTAGGGCAATTTACGATAGATAAACTGCTGAAATGTATTGGTAAACTATCTGCAGTGTGTAGGCAGGTAGGATCTGATGGTTAAAGCTGGTTACCATCATCTAATGTATGGCCACCTGAATAGCATTTCATATTCACAGGTAGTATGGTTTCTTTTTTTTGGGTGGGGGTTGTTGGAACCTGAAGATCCTTAAAAAAAATAGGTGCACTTACCTGGGGCTTCTGCCCCATTTCATCTTAATTTTTTTCTGATTACAGGAGGTAAAACACTGGCAAGGTCCCCCCCACTGAACTGCTCAGGCTAAATTCTGGTTTCTATGGTACCTGCACTTTAAACTGCCTATTTAAATAAATGTGAAATTCAATAAGGAGTTAAGTTGTAGCTCTCATTCTATTTCACTTCCTGTTCCAGATTGATGGAAAGATTAAAAAAAAAAAAATGATGGAAGGGTTGGGTGGGTTTGGAGCGTGAACATGTTGCTGCAAATTTTGGGGGAAAATGAGTTGTCAGGATGTGGACGGAGCTAACGGTTATGAAACTCTGTTCTAGAAGATGTCAATGCTATAAAAATACACAATAATATTATTGTAGGACATTAGACTATGACAATGGTAAGATTAGATTGTGAACTCCTCTGAGGACAGTCAGAAAAGGGGGACATATGAAAAAGTGGGTGATGCATAGGAGGAGGGTGGAGAAGTAAAGAGGTACAGGCAGAAGACAGAGAGTCTGGTTGGAGAGGAGACATCGCAGGAAGACCTCTCACCAGGACTGCAGCCATCACCAGCGCTGTTTGGCAAGGACATGCAGTTAAAAGAAGCCGCTGAAATCTGAAAAGTGTAGGAGCAGGACCACTTGCTGGGAGGCTCAACAACGGCGGACTGGCCTTGGACAGAACAGGTAGCAGAGGGAAGTACAACAGGCCTCCCCTTCAAGCTGAGATGCCCCAGATCTTGCACCTTCCTCGGTAGCACCATGGAGCGTGACCCAATGGGCGGGAAAAGTTACTTTCCCTGCCCATGCCTGCTGCTCCAGCCATCCATAGTGAAGTGCACCTTGCCACCGACAGCGTGATCCATAGACTGGCTGACAAACTCCACAATGTGCTGGTGAAGGGCAGGGATAGCATTCCTGGCAAAATAATGGCGACTGGGGATCCTCCATTGTGGAGCAACACTCTTCATCAGTCTGCGGAAGGGGGCACAGTCCACAAGCTGGTAGGGTGGAAGCTGTTGGCCCAACAGCCTTGCCAGGAGCGCATTATTTTTCACAACAAAGGATCAGTTGCAGGGAGCATCCGCTTCCTCTGCAACATTTCTGGCAAAAAGGCCTGACGCTGGAACACTGGTGATTCAGAGGAAACCAACAAGGGTGATGATGAGCTGCTTGCCGAGGTCTGGAGCCCTCTTCCAGCCTGGCATGCAGAGGGATTTGAACTAGAATGGGACTGAGTACTTTGGATAGGGACAGGACGAGTAGAAAAAGAAAAGGAGGGGCCTGTTGCAGCTGCTTTTCCTCCACCCATCTTATTGTAATTCTTTACATATTCGAACTCCTGTCTGTGGTGGTTGTGCAGATCGCTTATCAGCCCTGAAGTGCCAAACCCTGTGCCCGATTTGCCTCTGCTCACTGATTTACGGCACACAGAACAGACTGCCCTGGATTCATCCTCTTCCAGAACATTAAAATAATTCAATGCAGGGGACGTACGTGCATGTGGAGCAGTGGTGTGACCTGTTCTAGCACGTCGATGGTCAACATTGGACTGGTGGGTGCTGACAGATGGGAAAGCACTTGCAGGCTGCTGGCCAACCGTCTGTTCTGTTTCTCCATGCTGCACACGCCAGCTAGTGCCTAACCCACCAGATGGCAACCACGGTGGATCAGCCGCCTCATCATCCAAAACATCATCCAGTTCAACCAAATCACTGGAACCCATAAGTGACTCTTCTGGACCCTCCACCTGGCCACAAAACACCTCTGTAGTTGACTGGTGGTGATGTAGATTCGTGGTGACACAAGCTTCCAGTTGTAATGGATTACTACTGGATGAAGAAAACACGGGCCATTTCTGTCACCACAGAACCCACCACTTCTTGGGACCTTGGTCCCATGGTCTCCTCCAATGCCTCCTCCCAATCCTTCTGCACATCTCTCTCGTCAACATAGGTGTGCTTTAATTCTGGAGGAGAGTACTGGGAGGAAGCAACCTCATCAAGAGAAGCAGCTGCGGTCAGGTTCTGGTCATGAGGAACCTGGCCACTACTGGTGCTGCTGCCACTAGCTTCAAGTTCCTCAGACTGGGTAGAGGGTTCCTGATCTAAATAATCAACAACTCTGTTCGCCTGCTGCTCTGTCAAAATTTTCCTGCGTGCGAACAGAGGGAAGACATCTCTGACCAGGGGGGAACGCTTCCTGCTGCTGCTGCCACCCTCAACCTGATCACGTACTTGACGTGATCCATCAACACCACCATCACTCCATTTTCTTTTAGGAGTGGCAGAAAATTGCTGCTGCTCTCGCTCCATTGCTTTGGGGCCAAAAACTTTATTGGGGAAGGGGTATGAGAAAGAACCAAAGTAAAATAAATAAAGAAAATAAATCAAAAACAAAATAAAGAAAACAAAAAAAAATGAACTTAGAAAACAAAACAAGAAAACAAAACAAAACAAAAAACGTATCAATCACCACCTAACTCTCTCACTCTGTCAAACACTAAGCCTGCAGCCTGGCTGGCTCTGTTTAACCCTCTCCACACAGCAACTACTAGTACACTACACTACAATCTATCACTCAAACTAACAATTTACTGTCACTCTTTCACAAATACACCTAGCTACCTACTACAGCTCACACTCAATCTCATTCTCTCTCAGAGTCTTTAAAAATACTTTTGTTTTATATACAGTCTATAAAAAGACTATTGTTTTATGTTGAAACAACTAATATGGGTCTGTCTCTCCTCTCTCCAACACCAGCCTGATACCCACAAGCTTTCGTGACTGCCTCTCTTTTATACAAAATGGGTGGGATAGCTGATGATAGGTAGCTAGGAGCTGGTTGCTAACGTAGGATTGGTTGGTTTTTGTTAAGACTCTAATTGGTGCAGAAATTCCATTTTTAATGCAGAAATCATCATGTTCTAAGCCTCTGTGATGGGCCTATCCCCTTCTGATCCTTCTGATTGGCTAATGCAGCTTTTACACACTTCTGTTTAAATTCCAACGGAATTCCGCATAGATAATTCCACTATTTCCGATTAGCGCTATAGCTTTTCCGTTCCGGCTTACCGGAACGGAATTGCCAATTTCCGTCCGGAATCGCAGAAATCTCCATTCCGCGGAATACGACGAGCATCCCTACATGGGTGTTAAGTAAATGACAGTCTTCTACTTTGTTTTCCTGCTGCCCACTCATCTGGACTTCTACAGCGTGAAGTCTAGCAATGAAACCGGAAACCCTCACAACATGCGTATCACCCACTGTGAAAGAAAAAACGATTTTCATTACGGTTTATCCTTTTTAAATCATTAATTGCAAGGAGAAAATGCAGTATTTACTTTGTTAAAGAGGGCTTGTCTTTTACAGTACAATAGGGCTCACTGTTGTCAATTTAGAGCATGTATAGTTCAAAATACACTACTGAAGTGTTTATAACTGAATTGCATTTCTGAGGGCTCTCTTAAAGTCTAACTTTCGGTCAACAATGAAGTGGATTTGTGCAGCCTTTCTGCTAGAGACAGTCACTAGTAATTGAGTTAGTAATGTGTACATTGCCATGAAACATAGGCCTAAAGGTACCTACACACGTCTGATATTTCTGAACGACTTGTTGTTCAAACCGGTCGTTTGAACGACAGTTTGCTGTGTGTACGAATGATCATTAGACTAATAGCAGCAGTTTTGACTGATCCGCAGTTCAAACGACAGTTAGATACGGACTTGTGTACAAACGACTTGTTGTTTGAAAGTCTATTAGCTTTACACTAATAGACTTTCAAAAAACAAGTCATTTGATCAGTCTAGAATTTCAAACGTTTTGTCGTCTGTGTACACAAGGAGTCTGAACGACTTTTTGTTTGAAAGAAAAGTCGTTGAAACATCTGGTTTGAACGACAATTGGGCATAAAATCAGACGTGTGTGTACGCACCTCTAGACTCACCCAGGAATTCCGGTGCTTAGCACTGCCCTTTCAGACTAGTGCTCCATGGTGTGGTGATATATTGGGGTGCTGATGATGTTAGGAATACAGGAACATATTCTTTCATTTTTCTGCCTGTGTTCCGTGTAGGTCTGCTAGAAGGGAGCTGTTGCCTTGAGTTGCTTGGGGCAAGGAAATGGGTGATTGTCTTGACCATGAAGTACTTTGAGTTTCTGTATGCAGTTCCTCTGAGAGTGGTTCCCTGCTAATGGGATTATCTGCCTGGCTTTTTGAACTCAGGAGACGGCCCATTGTCTCTATACACAAAGCGAGACTACCAGAGTCTGGAGACTAACACAGGAATGTTTGAAATGTACATGACAGCCTACTGGAAATGGGTGAAGGGGTGAAGTCCTTTTGATACCATTTTTTACCTGTGGAAATTGAATTATTGGTGGAGGTGCAAACTATACCCTGTACATTACATCTATTGGAAGGGGGTTGGAAATCTCTGCAGACTTTAAGGGCTGAGACAGGAAAGCTTTGATGCTAGGAAATAATGGGAGGAAGCCTTAATCAAGTTTTCACCTGGAGTTGAAAGCCTCACTTCATAATCTTTTGATGTATAGACTTTTACCTGGAAATGGAATTATGTCTGAGATTTAAATAAAAACTACTGTATTTTCCGCCGTATAAGACGCACTTTTTCTCCCCAAAAAATGGGGAGAAAAAGTCCCTGCGTCTTATACGGCAAAGGCAGGGAATCCCCGACTTACGGATGCCCGCCGATACAAACCGCCGATCCGACGCCATTGGGTATTCCCTGCCTTGCCGCTGTGAGTCCTCCCCGCTTGTCTCCACCCCCCCCCCCCGTGTCGCCGGGTCCCCCCCCCCCTGTGTCGCCGGGTCCCCCTCTGTGAGAAGCGGCAGCGTCAGAAGCTTACCTCCTCCATCTTGCCCACGGCGATTGAAGACATCCGGCTCCTGTGGGCGGCTTCCTCTAGTGCCGGCTTGTAATGACGCGTCATCAATGACGCGTCATTAGAAGCCGGCACTAGAGGAAGCCGCCCACAGGTGCCGGAGGTCTTCAGTCGCCGCGGGCAAGATGGAGGAGGTAAGCTACTGACGCTGCCGCTTCTCACAGGGGGGGACCCGGCGACAGAGGGGGGGACCCAGCGACAGAGGGGGGGGGGGGCCCGGCAACAGGGGGGGGGACTCACAGTGGGACACACAGTGAGGGGGACACTCTACAGGACACTTGGGGGGCAGGAGCACTTTGGGAGGACACTTGGACACTTGGGAGGACACTTGGGGGGGACAGGAGGACACTTGGGGGGGACAGGAGCACATTTGGGAGGACACTGGGGGACACTTGGGGGGGGGGCAGGAGGACACTTGGGGGGGACAGGAGGACACTTGGGGGTACAGGAGGACACTTGGGGGGGACAGGAGGACACTTGGGGGGGACAGGAGGACACTGGGGGACACTTGGGGGGACAGGAGGACACTTGGGGGGACAGGAGGACACTTGGGGGGACAGGACACTTGGGGGGGACAGGAGGACACTTGGGGGTACAGCACTGACACATGGGGGTACAGCACTGACACATGGGGGTACAGCACTGACACATGGGGGTACAGGAGGACAACTGGGGGTGACAGGAGGACACCTGGGGGAGACATGGGGACACGGGAGGGCACCATTTGGGGGAGGTCATGTACAAGACGCTCCTGAAATATGGACGCACCAGGTTTAGTTTATATTTTTTTTCCCTGGTTTTTGCCCTCTAAACCTAGGTGCGTCTTATATTCCGGAGCGTCTTATACGGCGCGAAATACGGTAGTTCCTCCCCTCCCAAGGAAGTTGCAGCCTTCAGGCGTATCTCACAGTATAAAAAGCAGAGCCAGATGCCTAGAAAGAATCTTCTCTTGGAGGTAGTGCTTTAGCTAGGGATGATCACGACTCCTGGTCGAAAATGGCGTCCTCCCGTCAAACAACGTTCTAACCTAAGCTGGTAACGTTCTTTTTTCCCACGTTTATTTTTACGCAAATATCCGTGTGTGTATTTTTGTAACTTTTATCTTTGTAACTTTTTTACTTTGTTTTTGTACATTTTTTTGTATATATTAAGTTCTGCATTGTTCTATGTTTTTATGGAATATTAAATCATTATTTAATAAGCTTGACTTCTGCTGTGCTAAACTAACACTCATAGCCTAGAAGAGATTGAAGTGCAACTGTGTATAAATCCATGCCTAATTGTATGCTTGAGCAACACTACCATATGAAATTGTAATTGCATTGTGTGTGGGGGCGTTTGTCATACGTTGGCCTAAAGCGCGCAGCTGACCCAACGTATGAAAACGCCAGTGCGAGTAGCGACAGCAGAGTGGCTAACAGTATCGTTCGAAACGACTGTTAGTGGTTTTGCTTCACTACAGTGTAAGATTGCAAGTGTGTGTGTGTGTGTGTGTGTGTGTGTGTGTGCGTGCGTGGCGTTCCCGTATTTGGCCTAAGCGCAAAGCTGACCCGAATACGAAAACGCGGATTGCGCGCTGAGCACTCGACAGCAGAGTGGACGTGTCTAGCGAACCGCTAGTGGTGGCAGTGAGAGGTGTTCTGAGTGGTCCCAGCCTTGTTTTAGCTCGAATAAGGCTGCTCCCCGCTTGATCTGGTCAAACCCGCAGTCGGGAACCGTATACGCGGGCGTGCCGCGGGGCGGTTCCTGACACATGGCACTCATCTGCAAAGGGGTGGGGCTACATGCCGGAAGTCAGCACATAAGGGGTTCCGGGAGAGAGTTGAACAGAAAGGACCCACCTAGTAATTATAACTTTTTATGTGCAACTCTCTAAGGCCTCTTGCACACTACATGCGATTCCATTTTTTTATACAATCCAAACTTTTATTTCGATTAAAAAAGTACTACATGCTGCCACGTTTTTTTTAATCGGATTCCAAAAATTGGATCATATAAGAAATTGGAATCACATGTAGTGTGTAAGAGGCCTAAGTCAAACACCTGATCTCGGCCTTTTGGCTAAGATCAAGTGTAGTATCTGTTCTTGAGGTTTTTGGGAGGCATGTTACTGGGAACCCCGGCTTGGTCTCCTGGGGGAAGGACGCCTTGAACGAGTTGAACGGGGGGGATAGGAACCTCCGATTCTCCAGTAAAGGTGTCCGTCCTGGTTCATAATTCTCAGGGGCTGACAGAATGGATCTACCATGATCGAAGCTGAAGGGCTGAGGGCTTTGCTTAGGCGTACTGCCCCTGGAAGTGGTGCTCCAGTTGTATCTGAAAAACCTAGGATGTGGCAGATCCTGGGCGGAGTAAGGTGCTTTGGTCTGTACTGCCCATATGCATTGCTGACTAACGCAGCTCCCCGGCCTTTTGGCTAGGGAGAGTGCGGAATTTTTATCACTCCGGCCGCAAGGTCGGGGCCAGCTTGCTGGCACCGGGGACTTGTCCCCTGGGGACTTCGGTTCCCGCCCGGCTCCCTCTCGAGGGGGCCACGGACCATGTGGGATGCCACACGGCCAGGCCCTGTGGGTAACCACAGGGCACGTCGGAGTCCTCCAATCCTTCGGGTGTCGGAAGACTCCACCAGGGTCCTCCAACCCCTCGGGTATTGGAGGATGCCAAGTACCCCCTGCGCCGATGGCAAAGGGGATAAGTTCCCTTCGGGGAACAACGGAAAGGGCCCTGCTTTTTTGTGGGGCCTGGGGCTACTCATGCACGTTTTGTGGGGGTGTTTGTTCTGAACGGGATTTCCTTGAGGGCTTCCCCCGTCGCCATGGCGACGAACGTAGTGGCGTCATCGACGTCGTGACATCACAGGGAATCCCGATCCACCCCATAGTGCAGCCTGGCGCCGATTGGCCAGGCTGCGCAAGGGGTATGTGGGGGGGGCCCATGTATCGCGGCGGGTATCGGCGCATCGGCGGCGGGCGGCGGCGATCGCAACAAACACGCAGCTAGCAAAGTGCTAGCTGCGTGTTTGAAAAAAAAAAAGATGCAAATCGGCCCAGCAGGGCCTGAGTGGCACCCTCCAGCACGGGGTTACCGCTAAGGAAGTTAAGGCTGATAACAGGATGAGTTTGTTCAGATGAAATTCACAGTACTTTTGTAAGGTGTTGTGCTTCATGCTGACATCACGGGCAATATGGGATGTTTACCAGTTAGGCAAGAAAATGGGCACCAGAAATCATTTATGGAAAAGAAGTAATTGTAGAAACATACTGCAGTAAGCATGTGCTACTCCAACATGCAGACAGAGGGGCTCATTTACTCTACACCAAAAAACAGAGAAGTGCCCTTTTGTGTAAATTCAACATGTGCTGTTATGTTAGTACAACAAGAATCTGCTTCTCTGGAGGCATGGCTGAGTAGGGATGGCCCGAACCTCCGATTTTCGGTTTGCGAACTTCCGCAAAAGTTCGCTTCGTACAAACTTTCGCGAACCGCAATAGACTTCAATGGGGAGGCGAACTTTGAAAACTAGAAACACTTATGCTGGCCACAAAAGTGATGGAAAAGATGTTTCAAGGGGTCTAACATCTGAGTTTTTGCATGGATGAGTGGGATAGACGCCAAAAGTCCCAGGGAAAAATCTGGATTTGACGCAAAGCAGCGTTTTAAGGGCAGAAAACACATTGCATGCTAAATTGGAGGCCTAAAGTGCTTTAACCAGCTTAGCGGTATGGACGAGCTCAGCTCGTCCATGACCGCCGCGCTGGATTGCTCTGGCCCTGGTGGGCCGATTTTCATAATTTTTTTTTAAAACACGCAGCTAGCACTTTGCTAGCTGTGTGTTGGACGATCGCCGCCACTCGCCACCGATGCGCCGCTACCCGCCACGTAACAGGCCCCCCCCCCAAGACCCCGTGCGCAGCCTGGCCAATCAGTGCCAGGCAGCGCTGAGGGGTAGATCGGGACTCCCTCTGACGTCACGACATTGATGACGTCATCACGATCGTCGCCATGGCGATGGGGGAAGCCAAACAGAAAATCCCGCTCTGTATGGGATTTACTGTTTGCTCTGATCGCCGGAGGCGATTGTAAGGGGTGGGGGGATGCCGCTGCTCAGCGGCTATCATGTAGCTAGCGCTAAGCTAGCTACATGATTTAAAAAAAAAAAAATTAAAAATAGTGCTGCTCAGCCACCCTGGCGCAATCAATAGAACAATTGCGCAATCAATAGAACGCCAGGGTGGTTAAAACATCTTGCATGTGTATACATCAATCAGGGAGTGTAATTAGAGTACTGCTCCACACTGACACACCAAACTCACTGTGTAACGCACCGCAAACAGCTGTTTGTGTAGTGACGGCCATGCTGGACTGGTGCACACCATGGTTTTCAAGCCCATATGGTCGCCGGGCTGTGGTAGCTCAATGATAGAACAACAGTGACTGTTCAGCTGATCAAATTTGGTCAGTCCACAATGAAGCAACTACCTTATTATCTTGGGTGTGCCACCCCCCCCCGAGACACTCATATCGCTGTAGGTCATTGCTTCATTGTGATACGCAAGCCCTTTCACCACGGCAAGGTAATGATCACAAAGGGGAATTGGCACATGTACATGCCTTTTGTTTTGTTGTTGCAGCTGCAGTGAAGCCAGAAAAACTTTGCAGGCATGTACAAGCACCAGAAAATTTTTTATAAAAAAATTATTATAACGGCTGCTGCTAGCAGCGGCCTTAAAAATTCAGGAATCCGCCTTGTGTCCTGGACCCTGTAGGTGGTGGCGGAGAAGGCAGTCAAGCGGCCTGCAGACAGAAATGCTGTGTGGGGAGCGACTTAGTCTTGGGGCAGGCAGTCACACGGCGTGCAGGCAGAGATGCTGTGTGTGGGGACTGACTTAGTCTTCGGGCGGGCATTAGCCCTCCGGGATCCATGCCTCATTCATTTTGATAAAGGTGAGGTACTGAACACTTTTGTGACTTGGGCGACTTTTCTTCTCAGTGACAATGCCCCCAGCTGCGCTGAAGGTCCTTTCTGACAGGACGCTTGAGGCAGGGCAAGACAGAAGCTGGATGGTAAATTGGGAAAGCTCTGGCCACAGGTCAAGCCTGCCCACCCAGTAGTCCAAGGGTTCATCGCTGCTCACAGTGTCTACATCCACACTTAAGGCCAGGTAGTCGGCTACCTGCCAGTCCAGGCGTTGGTGGAGGGTGGATCCGGAAGGGCTAAGGCGAGGCGTTGGACTAAAGACTGTCCGCATGTCCAACATCACCATGAGATCGCTAGAGCGTCCTGTCCTTGCCTGCGTGGACATGGGAGGAGGAGGATTACTCTCAGTGGCACCTTTATTCCGTTATGCTGTGACATCACCCTTAAACGCGTTGTAAATCATAGTTGCCAGCTTGTTCTGCAAGTGCTGCATCCTTTCTTCCTTCTGGTGATTTGGAAACATCTCTGCCACTTTGTGCCTATACCGAGGGTCTAGTAGCAAGGCCACCCAGTAATTGTCATTCTTCTAGAGTTTTTTTATACGGGGGTCCCTCAACAGGCTGGACAGCATGAAAAACGCCATCTGCACAAAGTTGGATGCAGACGTACTATCCATCTCCTCTTGCTCTTCCTCAGTGATGTCAGGTAAGTCCTCCTCCTCCCCTCACCCACGAACAATACCACAGGAAAGTTGAGCAGCACAAGCCCCCTGTGACGCCTGCTGCGGTTGTTCTTCTGCCGCCGCCTCCTCCTCCTTTTCCAAAGAAACACCTTCCTCATCATCCAAGTCTGACTCCTCCTCCCCACACAACTCTTCCTCCTCCTCCTCCCCCCTCTGTGCTGCCGCAGGTGTTGAGGAAACATCGGGTTCTGATGAGAATTGATCCCACAACGCTTCCTCCTGTTACTGTTCCTGTTCACGCTCCTCCACAGCTTGATCCACCACTCTACGCACGGCACGCTCCAGGAAGTAAGCGTACGGGATCAAGTCGCATCATGCCTTCACTGCGACTCACCAGGTTGGTCACCTCCTCAAACGGCCGCATGAGCCTGCATGCATTTCGCATGAGTGTCCAGTTGTTGGACCAGAACATCCCCATCTCTCCAGACTGTGTCCTTCTACTGTAGTTGTAGAGGTACTGGGTGACGGCTTTCTCCTGTTATAGCAGGCGAGAGAACATAAGGAGGGTTGAATTCCAGCGAGTCGGGCTATCGCAAATCAGATGTCTCAATGGCAACTTGTTTCTCCGCTGAATATCGGTAAAGCGTGCCATGGCCGTGTAAGACCGCCTGGCCTGCTTCAGGGCATCCTGTAAGCCTAAGTACTTTGACACAAATCTTTGAATGAATAGATTCAGCACATGTACCATGCAGGGTACATGTGTCAGCTTTCCCAAATTCAAAGCGGAAATGAGATTGCAGCCGTTGTCACACACCACGTTGCCGATCTCCAGCTGGTGCGGGGTCAGCCACTGATCCACCTGTTTGTTCAGAACAGCCAAGAGAGCTGCTCCAGTGTGACTCTCCGCTTTGAGGCAAGACATGTCTAAGATAGCGTGACACCGTCGTACCTGGCATGTAGCATAGGCCCTGGGGAGCTGGGGCTGTGTAGCTGGAGAAGAGATCGCAGCACCAGTAGAGTTGAACTGCCACTCAGCCAAGGAGAACGACAGCAAAGAGGATGTAGCAGGAGGAGAGGAGGTGGCAGCAGGTTACAAGTTGGTCCGCTGCACAGCCACGTACTCCCTGCTTGCCATCGGTCATCAGGTTGTCCCAATGGGCTGTGTAAGTAATGTACCTGCCCTGACCGTGCTTGGCAGACAAGGCATCTGTGGTCAGGTGGACCCTTGACCAAACGCTGTGGGCCAGAGATGACACCACTTGCCTCTCAACTTCACGATACAGTTTGGGTATCTCCTTTTTAGAGAAATAATTGCGGCCTGGTATCTTCCACTGCGGTATCCCAATGGCCACAAATTTACGGAAGGCCTGAGTCCACCAGCTGGTATGGTAACAGCTGGCGGAGTGGAGGAGGGTGGCTGTGAAGGTGCAAGGGAGAAAGCGGCTGAAGAAGATAATGCACCTGAAGGAGGAAGAGGAGAAGGAGGGTGGCTTTTCTTTTGTGTGCTGCTTTTCCTCTGGTGCTCTTCCCATTGCAGTTTGTGCCTTTTCTGCATGTGCCTTCGTAAGGCAGTTGTCCCTACGTGGGTGTTGGCCTTTTCACGGCTCAATTTTTTTGAGGCAGAGAGAACAGATGGCATTGCTCTGATCTGAGGCAATTTCCAAACCGCTGAGCCCCCCTGGGGTGATGGCACTATGGTGGCATCAGCAGCTGACGTTGAAGGGCATGTTGGCTGGCTGTCCATAGGTGGCAATACATGGCGCCGGACACTGCCACCAGCTGTTTCTGATGACGAGCTCCCCCTGCTTCTTTCAGCAACTCGTCTCCTCCTACTCCTCTCTGACTCCCCCTCTGAACTGTCTCTTTGGTCATCTCGTCTCTTAGGAACCCACGTGGCATCCGTATCATCGTCATCATCATAATCATCCTGCCCAGGTTAGCTTGCCTCAGACACCTCATAAACTGCGATACTTGGCCCTGGACACTGCCACCAGCTGTTTCTGAAGACGAGCTCACCCTGCTTCTTTCAGCAACTCATCTTCTCCTTCTCCTCTCTGACTCCCCCTCTGAACTGTCCCCTTGGTCATCTTGTCTCTTAGGTTCCCACGTGGCATCTGTATCATAATCATCCTCCCCATCTTCGCTTGCCTCAGACACCTCATAAACTGCACCAACAGCAGGTACTTCATCCTCCTCCTCCTCACACGTTACGTCCATAGTGTCGCCTAACTCAGACATATGAGGTGGTGTAACTTGCTTAGCGCCTTCATCTTGTTATAACAATAATGTCTGTGAATCAATTAATTCCCCACCAAATAACTCCTGAGAAGTGTCAAATGCAGTGGATGTGGTGCTTGTAGTAGCGCTGGTGGATGCGGAAGATGAGGTGTTCTGTGTTAAATAGTCAACCACGTCCTGACAATCTTGGGAGTTGATGGGGCGTGCCTTCTTTTGAGCACTGTACTTTGGTCCAGGGCCGCACGAAATCACATCAGCACGACCTCGCACAGACCTGCTGGGTGGTCTTCCTTTGGGTTTGCCTCTACCTGTTTTCTCCGTTTTGTCCATATCGGGGGGGATGAAGTGAAAGGTATGCACTGACTTGACTAATACAATGTGCAGTCACACAGGTGCAGTTAACAGGTATGCAGTGGTATATCACACTGCGTGCACTCACGTAGGTAGGTGGGTGCACTGAACACAACAGGTAGGTATATGCAGTGATGGGTATTACAAATGTGCACCTGTCACACACATGTACCGTGACCAGGTACACTGACTGGTGGTATTGAATATCACACTGCGTGCGCTCACGTAGGTAGGTGGGTGCACTGAACACAACATGGAAAAGTATATGCAGTGATGGGTATAGTCAGGAATATAGCAGCTAGTTATGATGTTGGGATAATACAGGAGTAGAGATGGGCCGAACCTCTGATTTTAGGTTCACGAACCGGGTTTGCAAACTTCCGCGGAATGTTCGGTTCGCGAACTTTTCCGCGAACCGCAATAGACGTCAATGGGGAGGCGAACTTTGAAAAATAGAAAAAATTATGCTGGCCACAAAAGTGATGGAAAAGATGTTTCAAGGAGTCTAACACCTGGAGGGGGGCATGGCGGAGTGGGATACATGCCAAAAGTCCCGGGGGAAAATCTCGATGTGACGCAAAGCAGGGTTTTAAGGGCAGAAATCACATTGAATGCTAAATTGCAGGCCTAACGTGCTTTAAAACATCTTGCATGTGTATACATCAATCAGGGAGTGTAATTAGAGTACTGCTTCACACTGACACACCAAACTCACTGTGTAACGCACCGCAAATAGCTGTTTGTTGCGTGTTGTGACGGCCGTGCTAGACTACTGCGCAACATGGCGAGATTGCTCTTCCTCACTCAGTGATGTCAGGTAATGTATGACTTCCTTCTCAACTTTCCATGGCACTGTTAAAAAGCATACGTTTTTTTTTTTAAATTACATTTTCTACTTGCTGTGTACTTGTTCCGTATCGCTACAATGAGAATCCTATGGAGGCGGGCAAGTCTGACATTGTGACCCCGGGTAAAGGCCGAGAAATGAGGGATGGAATCTGGTGTGGAGCCTGAGCAACGCTACACATCCAAGGAGGGCAGCAGGCAGGCATGCACGCCCACCCGCCCCGAGGTAGTGACCAAAAATAACAATACAGGAGGAGGACTTTCGAGGCCCTGCTGTGTATTTGAAATGAATGTACTTTAAATCCTTTAATGAGAACCAGTTATGGCGGGCAAAGATGACACCACATTCCTTTCACGAGAATCATATGGAGGCGGGCAAGTCTGTCATTTGTGACCCCGGGTAATGGCCGGGGAATGAGGGATGGAATCCGGTGTGGAGCCTGAGCAACGGCTACCACTGCACATCCAAGGAGGGCAGCAGGCAGGCATGCAATACAGGACTTTGAGGCCCTAATTGTAATGAATCAACTTTAAATCCTTTAACGGGAATCTGTTATGGAGGGCAAGTCTGCCATTGTCACCGCGGGGAATGAAGGTTGGATTCCGGTCCGAAGTGGGAGCCTGCTGAGACCCATGCTGTAGCTGCCCTGACCGTGCTTTGCAGACCAGGCATCTGTGGTCAGATGGACCCTTGAGCCAGCGGAAGACAAACCAAGTTGAAAGCATTTGCCAAGAATGTTTTACGGAGGGCAATTTTTGTTGGCATTTTTGTAAATTGTTTGAAAATGTAGATGGTTGTATTTTTAAATTGTTTGAAACTGTATCCATTCAAGTGCAAGTTATGCACTGACTGCCAGGTATAATGTGCAGTCACAGATGCAGTGAAAGGTATGCAGTGACTGCAAACAGCCGTTTGTGTAGTGACGGCCGTGCTGGACTGGTGCGCACCATGATGAGAGTGCAGGTGATGGTGGCTTTTCAGCCCATATGCTCGACCGGCTGATGTAGCTCAATGACAGAACAGTGACTGTCAAGCTGATCAAATTTGGTCTGACCACAATGAAACAACGACCTTATTATCTTTGGTGTGCCACCCCCACCCGAGACACTCATATAGCCCGCGGTCATTGCTTCATTGTGATACGCAAGCCCCTTCACCGCGGCAAGGTAATGATCACGAAGGGGGATGGGCACATGTACATGCCTTTTGTTTTTTGTTGCAGCCGCCTGCAGTTCAGCCATAAAAATTAGGCAGGCATGTGCATGCCCAAGAAAAATTAGTATAGTGGCCGCTGCTAGCAGCGGCCTTAAAAATTCTGGAATCCGCCTAGAGTCCTGGACCCTGGTGGTGGTGGCGGAGAAGGCAGTCAAACGGCCTGCAGGCAGAGATGCTGTGTGTGGGGACTGACTTAGTCTTCGGTCGTGCAATAGCCCTCAGGGATCTATGCCTCGTTCATTTTGATAAAGGTCAGGTACTGAACACTGTCATGACTTAGGCGACTTCTCTTCTCAGTGACAATGCCTCCAGCTGCACTGAAGGTCCTTTCTGACAGGACGCTTGCGGCAGGGCAAGAGAGAAGTTGGATGGCAAATTGGGACAGCTCTGGCCACAGGTCAAGCATGCGCAACCAGTAGAGCAAGGGTTCATCCTCGCTGCTCGCAGTCGCAGTGTGTACATCCACACTTAAGGCCAGGTAGTCGGCTACCTGCCGGTCCAGGCATTGGTGGAGGGTGGATCCCGAAGGGCTACTGCGAGGCGTTGGACTAAAGAATGGCCGCATGTCCGACATCACCCCGAGATCGCTGGAGCGGCCTGTCCTTGCCTGCGTGGACTGGTGAGGAGGAGGAGTAATACTGCCAGTGGTACCTTTATTGCGTTGTAGTGTCACATCACCCTTAAATGCATTGTAAAGCATCATTGACAGCTTGTTCTGCAAGTGCTGCATCCTTTCCGCCTTGTGTGGAGTTGGTAACAGGTCTGCCACTTTGTGCCTGTACCGAGGGTCTAGTAGCGTGGCCACCCAGTACAGGTCATTCCCCTTGAGTTTTTTGATACGGGGGTCCCTCAACAGCAGGGGCGTCTCACCCACCAGGCAAGTATAGGCGGTTGCCTGGGGCGCCATGAGGTGGTGAGGCGCCATGAAGTGGTGAGGCGCATTCCCCCGCCGCTGCTACCGTGACCATGTTTTTTTTTTTTTATATTATATTACCTCCCGACTCAGTCCCCGGTGCTCGGCACGCTACCATGTGCTCAGCAGTGCCTCCACCTCCACAACTCCCCAGCCAATAGAGCAATCAATACTGCTCTTCTCTGCCAGGCTCCTTCTTTAAAGCCGTGCCCCTTCTTCTCAGTAGCCACACAGGTAAAGTGTTTACCTCGTGTGGCCCAGCCTTTAACTCCGCCCCACGCCAGTCAAACCAGGAGCCAGCGGCCAGCCATCTTATGCCCCCGACAGTCTGACCCCCCACCTGTGTCACTGGCTGCACACAGACACTGGAGCGAGACAGCCAGGGGACAGATATAGTCACAGAGAGAAGAATGTGATGTGTCCGTGTTGGAGCCCCGCCCCCGCACAAGACAGCAACACAGCCCGGGAGAAGGGACATTTCTGCTTCAGAGTAGTGATGGGAATTCCGGCTCTTTTCAGAGAATCGGCTCTTCTGAATCGGCTCCCATTAAAGAGCCGGCTCTTACGGCTCTGAATCGGCTCTTCATTAAATATCACTAAACACCACTCAGAATCGGAGTAAAAGCCCCACCCCCGTCTCCATCACAATTCCAGACTGCTTCTCTGACTGGGGCAATCCCTCCTGCTACTGCTCTGCTCCGCCCCATACACTCCTACAAGCTGCAAGAGGAGGACTACATCTCCCAACATGCCTCAGAGCCCTTTATTGCAGAGCAAAGCAGAGCTCTGTGGGGTGGCTGAGGCATCGGCTCTTTCAAAACTGAGAACCGGCTCTTGTCGTTCGCAGCAAAGAGCCGGCTCGTTCGCGAACGACCCATCACTACTCCAGAGATGATAAGCTGCATGCACAGGCAGAAGAGAAGGTATGCAGGCAGGCTGCTAAGAACACTTCCTGTCCTGTGTGCAGACTCCCAGTACTGTTATAACTGCTAGAATGTGCCCTGCTCTTTTGATACTAGAGTTTTCTTTGAAAGCTGGTTAGGCTGTAGGCTGGTAAAGCTGTAAACAGTGCTTTAGTGCTATGCTGTCTCTCCCTCTCCCCTCTCTGTTCCTCTGCCCCCTCTTCCATCTTATGCTGTCTCTACCCCTCTCTGTTCCTCTGCACCCTCTTCCATCTTATGCTGTCTATCCCTCCCCCTCTCTGTTCCTCTACCCCCCTCTTACATCTTATGCTGCCTCTCCCTCTCTACTCTTTCCCTCTGCTCGGATTACGTGTATTTTCTGGTGAAATGCTTCCACATTACGATTATTTTCTGACAACGCTGCCCCATTACGATTATTTTCTGGTGAAACGCTGCTGCCCTATGATTAATTTCTGGTGAAATGCTGCTGCAATAAGTGTATTTTCTGGTGAAACACTGCCACATTACGATTATTTTCTGGTGAATTACGATTCTGAATTACGATAATTACTATTATTTTCTGATGAAACACTGCCACATTATGATTAGGGGGGGAGGGGCTTGAAGGGGGGGGCGCCACAGGTTTTCTCACCTGGAGTGACAAAATGACTAGAGGCACCCCTGCTCAACAGGCTGGACAACATGAAAGAGGCCATCTGCACAAAGTCGGATCCAGACGTACTCTCCATCTCCTTTTGCTCTTCCACAGTGACGTCACGCAACTCCTCTTCCTCCCCCTAGCCACGGACAATACCACAGGAACGTGGAGCAGCAGAAGCCCCCTGTGATGGCTGCTGCGGTTGTTCTTCTGCCGCTGCCGCCTCTTCCTCCTCCACAGAAACACCTTGCTCATAATCATCCGAGTCTGACTCCTCTCCTTCCCCACATGACTCCTCTTCTTCCTCCTTCTCCCCCCTCTGTGGTGCCGCAGGTGTTGAGGAAACCTGTGGTTCGGCTGAAAATTGGTCCCACGCCTGCTCCTGCCGTAGCTGTTCCTGTTCCCGCTCCTCCACAGCTTCATCCACCACTCTACGCACGGCACGCTCCAGGAAGTAAGCGTAGGGGATCAAGTCGCTGATGGTGCCTTCAGCTCGACTCACCAGGTTGGTCACCTCCTCAAACGGCCGCATGGTCCTGCATGCATTTCGCATCAGTGTCCAGCTGTTGGGCCACAACATCCCCATCTTCCCAGATTGTGTCCTTCTACTGTAGTTGTACAGGTACTGGGTGACGGCTTTCTCCTGGTCTAGCAGGCGAGAGAACATGAGCAGGGTGGAATTCCAGCGAGTCGGGCTATCGCATATCAAGCGTCTCACCGGCAAGTTGTTTTTCCGCTGAATGTCCGCAAGCCGTGCCATGGCCGTATAAGACCGCCTGAAATGCCCACACAACTTCCTGGTCTGCTTCAGGACGTCCTCTAAGCCTGGTTACTTTGAGACAAATCTTTGCATGACCAGATTCAGCACATGTGCCATGCAGGGTACATGTGTCAGCTTTCCCAAATTCAAAGCGGAAAGGAGATTGCTGCCGTTGTCACACACCATGTTGCCGATCTCCAGCTGGTGCGGGGTCAGCCATTGCTCCACCTGTTTGTTAAGAGCAGCCAGGAGAGCTGCTCCAGTGTGACTCTCCTCTCTCTGAGGCAAGACATGTCTAAAATTGCGTGACACCGTCGTACCTGGCATGCAGCGTAGGCTCTGGGGAGATGGGGCTGTGTAGCTGGAGAGGAAGAGGAGATGGCAGCACCGCTAGAGTTCAACTGACACTCAGCTGAGGAGGAGGAGGTTGACAGCGAAGAGGATGTAGCTGGAGGAGAAGGAGAGGAGGTGGCAGGAGGCCTGACTGCAAGCCGTGGAGGTGTGACAAGTCGGTCCGCTGCGCAGCCACGTACTCCCTGCTTGCTGCCATCGGTCACCAGGTTGACCCAATGGGCTGTGTACGTAATGTAGCGGCCCTGCCCGTGCTTGGCAGACCAGGCATCCGTGGTCAGGTGGACCCTTGACCCAACGATCTTTGCAATAGATGACACCACTTGCCTCTGAACTGCACGGTACAGTTTGGGTATGGCCTTTCGTGAAAAATGTAAGAGTGAACAGAGGCGCCAGCAGGATAAAAGGTTCTAAAAGGCTTAAAATCCCTCAGGAGGTGGTGGTGGACTCGCCTTCCCGAAGCAGACAAGATACCGTCAGTTTTATGACAACAGGTTTATTAATCTACTCCAAAACAAACAGTGCAACGCGTTTCACGGGTATGTTCCCGCTTTCTCAGGCAATAAACAGATAGGAGTACACAGTATAGTCTCAAGGTCACGAATAGCGTCTCCTACAGAGGCGCTATTCGTGACCTTGAGACTATACTGTGTACTCCTATCTGTTTATTGCCTGAGGAAGCGGGAACATACCCGTGAAACGCGTTGCACTGTTTGTTTTGGAGTATATCAATAAACCTGTTGTCATAAAACTGACGGTATCTTGCCTGCTTCGGGAAGGCGAGTCCACCACCACCTCCTGAGGGATTTTAAGCCTTTTAGAACCTTTTATCCTGCTGGCGCCTCTGTTCACTCTTACATTATCAATATCCACCTCTGGTGGAGGGGTGTTGCCCCTTATTTCCTTATCTACAGAGAGCGACTTTTAATCCTGAGTGAGGACAGGTCTAATCTCCTCACCTGCCTACACAGTGGTTACCTAGGAGGTAACCCACGTTTGTGAGTATATACATTATATACTTTTCATTTCCAACCCTTTGTTTTGCATACTACACTATATTGGGCTCTCGGTATTTCTTTTGTCTTTATCATTTCGTGAAAAATAAGTGCGGCCTGGTATCTTCCACTGTGGTGTCCCAATGGCCACAAATTTACGGAAAGCCTCTGACTCCAGGCTCCACCAGCTTGTATGGTAAAAGCTGGCGAGCTAATAGTTCTGCCACACCAGCTGTCAGACACCGGGCAAGAGGGTGACTGGCCGAAATTGGCTTCTTCCGCTCAAAGACTTCCTTCACGGACACCTGGCTACTGCTGTGGGCAGAGGAGCAGGAACCGCTCAAGGGCAGAGGCGGTGTGAAGGAGGGTGGCTGTGAAGGTTCAAGGGAGAAAGCGGATGAAGACGATGCGCCTGAAGGAGGAAGAGGAGAAGGAGGGTGGCTTGTCTTTTGAGGGGTGCTGCTTTTCCTCAGGTGTTCTTCCCATTGCTGTTTGTGCCTTTTCTCCAGGTGCCTTCGTAAGGCATTTGTCCCTACGTGAGTGTTGGCCTTTCCACGGCTCAATTTTTGGAGGCAGAGAGAACAGATGGCTTTGCTCCTATCTGAGGCACACACCGTAAAATATTTCAAAACCGCAGAGCCCCCCTGGGGTGATGGCACTACGGTGGCATCAACAGCTGACCTTGAAGAGCATGTTGGCTGGCTGGCCATAGCTGGCGATACATGGCGCCGGACACTGCCCCCAGCTGTTTCTGAGGACGAGCTCCCTATGCTTCTATCATGGAGTCGTCTTCTCCTACTCCTCTCTGGCTCCCCCTCTGAACTGTCCCCCTGGTCATCTCCTCTATTGGGAACATACGTGACATCCGTACAATCGTCATCATAATCCTCCTGCCCAGCTTCGCTTTCCTCAGACACCTCCTCAACTGCACCAACTTCAGGTGGATCATCATGCCCCTCCTCACACATTACGTCCATACTATCACCACCTAACTCAGACGTATGAGGTGGTGTACCTGCGCCTTCTTCTTGTTGTTGCAGTAGTGGCTGTGAATCAGTGATTTCACCACCACCACCACCAAATAACTCCTGCGAAGTGTCAAATGCAGCGGATGTGGCGCTTGTTGTAGCGCTGGTGGCTGCGGGAGATGAGGTGTTCTGTGTTAAATACTCAAGCACATCCTCACAATTTTGGGAAGGGATGGCACGTGCCTTCTTCTGAGCACTGTACTTTGGGCAAGGTCCGCACGAAATCACAGCAACACCACCTCACACAGACCTGCCAGTGCCAGGTGGCCTTCCTCTGGGTCTGCCTCTACCTCTTCCTCTACCTGGTTTGTCCATTTTGTCCATCTCAGGGGGAAGCTAGGTATATGCAGTGAGGTGAATTCACTCAACCCAAAGGTAGTTATATATGCAGTGAGGTGAGTTCACTGAACACAAAAGATAGCTATGTGCAGTGAGGTGAGTTCACTCAACCCAAAGGTAGTTATATATGCAGTGAGGTGAGTTCACTGAACACAGAAGGTAGCTATGTGCAGTGAGGTGAGTTCACTCAACCCAAAGGTAGTTGTATATGCAGTGAGGTGAGTTCACTGAACACAAAAGGTAGCTATGTGCAGTGAGGTGAGTTCACTCAACCCAAAGGTAGTTATATATGCAGTGAGGTGAGTTCAATTAACACAAAAGGTAGCTATATGCAGTGAGGTGAGTTCGCTCAACCCAAAGGTAGTTATATATGCAGTGAGGTGAGTTCACTGAACACAAAAGGTAGCTATGTGCAGTGAGGTGAGTTCACTCAACCCAAAGGTAGCTACAGTATGTGCAGTGAGGTGAGTTCACTCAACCCAAAGGTAGTTATATATGCAGTGAGGTGAGTTCACTGAACACAAAAGGTAGCTATATGCAGTGAGGTGAATTCACTGAACACAAAAGGTAGCTATATGCAGTCAGCTGAGTTCACTCAACCCAAAGGTAGTTATATATGCAGTGGGGTGAGTTCACTGAACACAAAAGGTAGCTATGTGCAGTGAGGTGAGTTCAATCAACCCAAAGGTAGTTATATATGCAGTGAGGTGAGTTCATTGAACACAGAAGGTAGCTATGTGCAGTGAGGTGAGTTCACTCAACCCAAAGGTAGTTATATATGCAGTGAGGTGAGTTCACTGAACACAAAAGGTAGCTATGTGCAGTGAGGTGAGTTCACTCAACCCAAAGGTAGCTATGTGCAGTGAGGTGAGTTCACTCAACCCAAAGGTAGTTATATATGCAGTGAGGTGAGTTCACTGAACACAAAAGGTAGCTATGTGCAGTGAGGTGAGTTCACTCAACCCAAAGGTAGTTATATATGCAGTGAGGTGAGTTCACTGAACACAAAAGGTAGCCATGTGCAGTGAGGTGAGTTCACTCAACCCAAAGGTAGTTATATATGCAGTGAGGTGAGTTCACTGAACACAAAAGGTAGCTATATGCAGTGAGGTGAGTTCGCTCAACCCAAAGGTAGTTATATATGCAGTGAGGTGAGTTCACTGAACACAAAAGGTAGCTATATGCAGTCAGCTGAGTTCACTCAACCCAAAGGTAGTTATATATGCAGTGAGGTGAGTTCACTGAACACAAAAGGTAGCTATATGCAGTGAGGTGAGTTCGCTCAACCCAAAGGTAGTTATATATGCAGTGAGGTGAGTTCACTGAACACAAAAGGTAGCTATATGCAGTCAGCTGAGTTCACTCAACCCAAAGGTAGTTATATATGCAGTGAGGTGAGTTCACTGAACACAAAAGGTAGCTATGTGCAGTGAGGTGAGTTCACTCAACCCAAAGGTAGCTATGTGCAGTGAGGTGAGTTCACTCAACCCAAAGGTAGTTATATATGCAGTGAGGTGAGTTCACTGAACACAAAAGGTAGCTATGTGCAGTGAGGTGAGTTCACTCAACCCAAAGGTAGTTATATATGCAGTGAGGTGAGTTCACTGAACACAAAAGGTAGCTATATGCAGTGAGGTGAGTTCGCTCAACCCAAAGGTAGTTATATATGCAGTGAGGTGAGTTCACTGAACACAAAAGGTAGCTATGTGCAGTGAGGTGAGTTCACTCAACCCAAAGGTAGCTACAGTATGTGCAGTGAGGTGAGTTCACTCAACCCAAAGGTAGTTATATATGCAGTGAGGTGAGTTCACTGAACACAAAAGGTAGCCATGTGCAGTGAGGTGAGTTCACTCAACCCAAAGGTAGTTATATATGCAGTGAGGTGAGTTCACTGAACACAAAAGGTAGCTATGTGCAGTCAGCTGAGTTCACTCAACCCAAAGGTAGTTATATATGCAGTGGGGTGAGTTCACTGAACACAAAAGGTAGCTATGTGCAGTGAGGTGAGTTCAATCAACCCAAAGGTAGTTATATATGCAGTGAGGTGAGTTCACTGAACACAAAAGGTAGCTATGTGCAGTGAGGTGAGTTCACTCAACCCAAAGGTAGTTATATATGCAGTGAGGTGAGTTCATTGAACACAGAAGGTAGCTATGTGCAGTGAGGTGAGTTCACTCAACCCAAAGGTAGTTATATATGCAGTGAGGTGAGTTCACTGAACACAAAAGGTAGCTATGTGCAGTGAGGTGAGTTCACTCAACCCAAAGGTAGCTATGTGCAGTGAGGTGAGTTCACTCAACCCAAAGGTAGTTATATATGCAGTGAGGTGAGTTCACTGAACACAAAAGGTAGCTATGTGCAGTGAGGTGAGTTCACTCAACCCAAAGGTAGTTATATATGCAGTGAGGTGAGTTCACTGAACACAAAAGGTAGCTATATGCAGTGAGGTGAGTTCGCTCAACCCAAAGGTAGTTATATATGCAGTGAGGTGAGTTCACTGAACACAAAAGGTAGCTATGTGCAGTGAGGTGAGTTCACTCAACCCAAAGGTAGTTATATATGCAGTGAGGTGAGTTCACTGAACACAAAAGGTAGCCATGTGCAGTGAGGTGAGTTCGCTCAACCCAAAGGTAGTTATATATGCAGTGAGGTGAGTTCACTGAACACAAAAGGTAGCTATATGCAGTCAGCTGAGTTCACTCAACCCAAAGGTAGTTATATATGCAGTGAGGTGAGTTCACTGAACACAAAAGGTAGCTATATGCAGTGAGGTGAGTTCGCTCAACCCAAAGGTAGTTATATATGCAGTGAGGTGAGTTCACTGAACACAAAAGGTAGCTATATGCAGTCAGCTGAGTTCACTCAACCCAAAGGTAGTTATATATGCAGTGAGGTGAGTTCACTGAACACAAAAGGTAGCCATGTGCAGTGAGGTGAGTTCACTCAACCCAAAGGTAGTTATATATGCAGTGAGGTGAGTTCACTGAACACAAAAGGTAGCTATATGCAGTGAGGTGAGTTCGCTCAACCCAAAGGTAGTTATATATGTAGTGAGGTGAGTTCACTGAAAACAAAAGGTAGCTATATGCAGTCAGCTGAGTTCACTCAACCCAAAGGTAGTTATGTGCAGTGAGGTGAGTTCACTCTACAGAAAAGGTAGATATGCAGTGAGGTGAGTTCACTCAACTTAAAAGGTAGTTATATGCAGTGACGCAAGTTCACTCAACACAAAAGGTAGTTATGTGCAGCGAGGTGGGTTCACTCAACACAAACGTAGGTGTATGCAGTGATGAGGTGGCTTAACTAAACACAACAGGTACTAGTAGTAGGTAAATGCAGTACTGGGTGGGTAGTACAATGTGCAGCTCCCTGTCACACACACAGGTGTCACTGAATGTGCTGCTGAATGCTGGTGGGCTGCTGGCAGTGGTACACACACATTATGAATTAGCAATGCTGTCTAAGCATCACAAGTGTATCACACACACAGGTAGTAGTCACTGAATGTGCTGCTGCTGCTGGCAGTGCCAGTGGGACACACAGTATGAATTAGCAATGCTGTCTAAACAACACAAGTGTATCACACACACAGGTAGTAGTCACTGAATGTGCTGCTTCTGCTGGCAGTGGGACACACAGTATGAATTAGCAATGCTGTCTAAACAACACAAGTGTCAGTTTCAAACACAGAAAAAAAAATTGATCACACGAGCTGGATGAGCTCTGAAAATAGCTTTTTGGGGCGCTATTATAGCAATAAGATTCAGCTAAGCAAGCTAAGAAGGCAAGAGCCTGACTAATCTGTCCCTAGGAGAACAAGTCTGCAGCAGCTGTCCCTATTCTGTCTCTAGCAGGCACACGAGTGAGGCTAATGGCCGCCGGAGCCTGCCATATATAAGGGGGGGGGGGGGCTCCAGGGCTTAGCGTAGCCTGATTGGCTACAATGCGTCTGCTGACTGTGATGCAGAGGGTCAAAGTTGACCCTCATAGAGAATTATGGGGCGAATCGAACTTCCGGAAAAGGTCGCCTTCACCTGCGAACCTGCGAACCGTTCGGCCCACCTCTATACAGGAGTATATTTTCATTTTTCATCTGCTATGTATCTTTCAGAGGTGGATGTAGGCCAGTCTGGCTTCCTGGAGTCCATATATAATGTAAATTAGCTCTGCATTTAATGGCCAGCAGGGGAAGCCATTGTCTGCTCTTAATTGGGAAAGAGGTAATTAGATAACTAGCCCCTCTTTTGTCTTTTGTTGCTGTGCTTTGAACTTTGTGTATATGTCAACAAGCCAAAATACAATCCAGACTGGACAGTGGAAGTGTAATGATCCGCGCTGCTGTCTGCATAGGCGGACAGCTGTTTGACCATTGTTTAGGTCTGAGTGCTGCAGGTCTCTGGAAAAGAGACCTGTCTTCACTCTGTAAGTTTCAGAGTTGCTCTGCTGGTGAGGAATTTGCATACACTTGTCATGCAAATTGCTTAGCTGCTTCCTTTGATGGCTTGCAGTATAAATACCTTTTGCTCCCAGAATTCCCTGCTGGTCATACTGGTTTGTTCCTGCTTACTTACCTGGAGTGTCAGCCTTTGCAAATCGTTTGCTAAAGATTATCTTAGAGTAATTCCTTGGGAGTGCACTAGGCATTCCTTCTTGCGTAGTCAGGTTCTATTATCTGTTTTTGCTTGTACTGTCTATCTGTTGCGATTGTCTTGTCGCCAGCGGCGATCAACAGGAAATCGTACTGTCTGTTGGGATCGCATTCGCCCTAGCGGTAGTGGCGGTGGTTCCTTCTGTCTGGGAGTGTAGGCCAGAGCTGTGGTTGCTACTGGCTACTCCTTCTGTCTGTCTTGTCTGGAGCGAACGCTTGCTGTAGGCTCGGGGAGGCAACCGTTTAGCAAGCCTTCACATTCTCTTTTCGTTTTTGTGTTACATTGGTTAGTTAGCATTGGCATGCTTTGTCTCTGTTGCGCTTTTCGTGCGGAGACCGTGCCATTAGCGTGCTTTGTCGCTGTTGTGCTTTTCGCGAGGCGACTGCGCTTAGCGAGTGCGTTTGTTATTTTCCTTGGCGTTCTGATCATTGTTATTTGCTGTGTCTTTCTTGCTTCATTTGTGCTCTGTCTTACTCGGTCTTGTGTCACTATTGGCAATTGCCACTCTTGCGATTGCAATCCCACTGCGTTTCCACTGTTGTGTGTTCGCCGTCGCCGGGACAGGACAATGCTCCATCACACGTGTCCAAGTACTCCACAGCGTGGCTGGCAAGAAAGGGTATAAAAGAAGAAAAACGAATGGCATGGCCTCCTTGTTCACCTGATCTGAACCCCATTGAGAACCTGTGGTCCATCATAAAATGTGAGATTTACAAGGAGGGAAAACAGTACACCTCTCTGAACAGTGTCTGGGAGGCTGTGGTTGCTGCTGCACGCAATGTTGATGGTGAACAGATCAAAACACTGACAGAATCCATGGATGGCAGGCTTTTGAGTGTCCTTGCAAATAAAGGTGGCTATATTGGTCACTGATTTGTTTTTGTTTTGTTTTTGAATGTCAGAAATGTATATTTGTGAATGTTGAGATGTTATTTTGGTTTCACTGGTAAAAGTAAATAATTGAAATGGGTATGCATTTGTTTTTTGTTAAGTTGCCTAATAATTATGCACAGTAATAGTCACCTGCACACACAGATATCCCCTTAAAATAGCTAAAACTAAAAACAAACTAAAAACTACTTTCAAAAATATTCAGCTTTGATATTAATGAGTTTTTTGGGTTCATTGAGAAATTATTCCTCAAAAATACCACTTGCCTAATAATTCTGCACTCCCTGTATTCATTATGTTCTCCTGGGCCCCTCTGTGCTGTTTCTGCCACTCCCTGCTGCAATCCTGGCTTGTAATTGCCATTTTTATGCAGTGTTTACAAACAAAAGACATAGCAAGTGATAGGCTGAGAGTAGCTCAGTGTGTGAGTCATACAGAGTGTGCAGGGGGCCTGGAGAGGGTGTGTATAGCTTTTATCCAATCACAAGCAGCACAGCACATTCCAGCCTGACTGCCTGAGCCCGACAGACCTGACAGAGGAGAGAAGATTAGATCATATAACAGAGATAACACAGCCACTGTGCAACTAGGAAAGGCTGCAGTAAGACATAGCACATTAGAACAGCTATAGGAACTTATAGGATAGAAGAAATAAGGCTCAAAATTTTGTTACACTTTAAAAGTTTTGCGGTAGAACAAAGCAGAACGAGAGTGAACGGTAAGCCTCAGAACTCATGCCCACATAGTACAGTAGCCTCCATTTTAGCAGACTTCTTGTGCTCAGGTATCCTTTAACCGTTAAATAAAGGGAGCGCACACATCCAACCAGCCATTCAAGGAGCTACAAACTCTCACACTGAAATAATGGGCTGAAGTGGCATGAAGACAAGCAACATGGTCTTTTCAATCAGGTACAAAGCCTCTCTGAGAATGTTCATTCCTTGCCCCAGGACAAGTGTCTCCTGTCATACATTTTAAAACCTTTACATCCTACTGCTTTTAAAAGAGCTTTTTGTTGAGTGCAATATAAAGTGATTTGAAGTACTGGCAAACAGTAGAAAATGAAGCATATGTCCCTGTTTCCTATTGGGGAATAGTTCATGAACAAGTCAAACCAGTTTTCTTTTTACTTTTTCAATGAAATGCAGGAAAGAAAAGGATTTTCAATGAGTTAAGAGTTTTGTGACCCCACTTCTTCCTCAACAGTCTCGCAAATATTTACATTATATATGCACATGGAAAGTCAAATATTAGGACATCATAGTGTCTAAGCCTTACCTAAGACTCTAAGGTCAAAGTAAGGGGTGGGTGATAAACTGAACGGTCTACATCTACAGACAGGTCCACCATCCCTGTGTCTAACTCTAACATTCCCCTCTTCTACTGTGATGGCTCTTGGGATCACCAGGCGCAGCCGGTGCCACCATAGGCCATAATAGGAATTACGGCTATAGCAGTTACAGGGAGTAACTTCAGTGCCATCAGAAGACGGAGCTGAAGTTACTTTTAAAATATAATTCAGCTTCCAGCAATTACTGGAAGCCGAATTATTTCATTCCCCACCATCCATGGCGGCCTGGAGGGGGAATAGTATTTAATACGGCCGGGACTTGTGCGGCAGCAGGATCAGCCATATGCCGTACTCTCGGACGCTCAATAGGCCCCAGTTGTCAGAGGAGGAGAAGATACTGAGTTTCCTTGAAGGGTTGGAGATTTTTCATTTTTGCAGTCCATCACCACCCCCATCAGGGTAGTAACTACAAATCAAGGGGCTCCTCAGCAAACTTTAAATGCTCCCCCCCCCAATGGTCACTGTCCTTTAACCGTCATATTTTGATGACACTTACAGCATGAAGTCCCATCTACCAATATTAGATAGATTGGAAAAAAACATCAAACATGTATATGCAGAGGCGTTTCAATCACCAGGCAGGTATAGTTGGTTGCCTGGAGCGCCGGAGGAGGGGGAGGGGGAACAATGCGAGGGGGGGAGGGGGCTGCTCGCAGCAGCTGCTACAGTCTGTAGCAGAAGTTGTTTTCACATTGCTATGTGATCCACCACCGTTACTGCGCCTCTTTGCACGCCCCCTGCCCCCAGCCAGCCAATAGACTCAATATAACATCTGTCTAACAGCGAGCAGCCACACGGGTACTTTGTTTACCTCGTGCAGCACCGCCTATAACTCTGCCCCCCACCTGTCAAGCACGCACTGTGACACGCAAGGCATTCAGGCACCGGCTGCAAGACAGGAGACTGTGCTGTGTGCCCTCCGCCATGCTCCCTGGCTGGCCCTGCGTCCCCCCCCCCACCAAGCCCAAAACAAGTGGCTGCATGTGTCTCACACAGACTCAGAGACAGACTACTAGTCCAGGCAGGTGGCAGTCTACAGGAAATAAAGTGAGCCCGATCCTCCTAATTAAGTAATCATTCCTGCCTATGACTAGTCAGTCCCACTAAATGGCAGACTATCACTGCATACCCATTTGTTCAGTACACCTACCTACCTACATGAGCGCACGCAGTGTCACTGCACCTGTTTATGGTACCTGTGGGTGTGACAGCTGCACATTTGTAATACCAATCACTGCATACCTACCTGTTCAGTGCACCTACCTACCTACCTACATGACCGCACGCAATGTTATATACCAGTCACTGCACCTGTTCACGGTACCTGTGTGTGTGACAGCTGCAAATTTGTAATACAAGTCATTGCATAATTGTTCACAGTACCTGTGTGACCGCACGCTGTGTAATATACCAGTCCGTGCATACCTGTTAACTGCACCTGTGTGACAGCTGCACATTGTATTGTAATACCAGTCACTGCATACCTTTCACTGCACCTGTGTGACTGCACATTGTATTAGTCAAGTCAGTGCATACCTTTCACTTCACCCCCCCCCCACGATATGGACAAAACAACAGGCAGAGGCAGACCCAGAGGCAGGCCACCCCGGCAGGTCTGTTCGAGGTCGTGCTGACGTGATTTTGTGCGGCCCCTGGCCCAAAGTATAGTGCTCAGAAGAAGGCACGTCCCATCAACTCCCAAGATTGTCAGGACGTGGTTGACTATTTAACACAGAACACCTCATCTTCCGCAGCCACCAGTGCTACTACAAGCACCACATCCACTGCATTTGACACTTCTCAGGAGTTATTTGGTGGGGAATTAACTGATTCACAGACATTACTGTTACAACAAGATGAAGGCGCTAAGCAAGTTACACCACCTCATATGTCTGAGTTAGGTGACACTATGGACGTAACGTGTGAGGAGGAGGAGGATGAAGTACCTGCTGTTGGTGCAGTTTATGAGGTGTCTGAGGCAAGCGAAGATGGGAAGGATGATTATGATGATACAGATGCCACGTGGGATCCTAAGAGACAAGATGACCAAGGGGACAGTTCAGAGGGGGAGTCAGAGAGGAGTAGGAGGAGATGAGTTGCTGAAAGAAGCAGGGGGAGCTCGTCTTCAGAAACAGCTGGTGGCAGTGTCCAGGGCCAAGTATCGCAGTTTATGAGGTGTCTGAGGCAAGCTAACCTGGGCAGGATGATTATGATGATGACGATGATACGGATACCACGTGGGTTCCTGGCGGCGGAGTGTGTGCATGCGCACTACGCCCGACTGGCTCAAGTACCTGGACTCATAGCAGAAGATCCAGGTGGTGGAGGAGGACAACGAGGGACTGATTATCCTGAAGGCGGCTGGAGGAAGCCCCAGGTATGTATAAAACTTTAATTTAATCTGTCTCAGGTTTACTTTGTTACACAGTAGTACTATACTCTACATATGCACTCCCCACAGAGCTGCAGGGAATCCACTGAGAATGCTGTGCACATTGAACACAGAGGTGTTGTCTGTCACCCATAAACCTTCAGATTGTGCATGAAGAATGTGTAATAGAGGAAGAATCTCCTCATTCCCCTGCAGAGTACCTGCACATCATTCTTAGGCCCGGTTCACATTAGCGGTTGTTTGCCAAACGGACCGGATGACCTGACCGGATCCGGACCGGATCCGGATCGGAACCGTACGGTTCTGATCCGGATCCGATCCGGATCCGGTCAGGTTGCATCAGGTGGTAATCAGGATGCGATCCGGATCCGTTTGGCAAAGTTAACGTAAAAAAAAAAAAAATGTTGGGGTCTGGGAGGTCAGCAGAAGGGGGACCTGTGGAATCAGGCCCTCTGCTGTTTAGCACTCACCTCCACCTCCGACATGCTGCCAACATCCTGCCAACACCTCCAGCTCGTGCTGCTCCACTCCAAAATGCTTGCCCATGTGTCCCCAGCCAATATCGCCGCAAAAATCCGCATAGGAAGTGGGGTAGAACATCCGGATTTCTCAGCCAGTGTGTTGTGCGGCCTCCGGTTCCCATTTGTTTGTATTGGCCGGATGGTGCAGTCCGGCTCCGCCCCGGATACGGCTGCCGGAGGGGCCGGATGAAAAAATAGCGCATGTTGGAACGGAGGCCGGAGTCCGGATCCGGCCCGGATCCGGTCCGGCTCCGGTTCTGCAGAACGGACCCATGTGAACGGACGCATAGGCTTTAATTGCTATGCCGTGCGTCCGTTCCGTCCGTTCTGCAGGCGGTGCGGCTCCGGCACGGCGATTCCGGAGGGCCACCGCAAGTGTGAACCGGGCCTAACATGCACCCACACTTACATTGCCTAGGGCCTGATAGATTTTCTTTTTTCCGGTCTGTACCTTTTACAAGTACTCTTACCAAGGACTAGTTTTAGTCTAAAGGGAATACATATAGTAGTCTACATATCCTTCTCACTTCAGTTGTCTTGTAAAATTCCTAAGCGTTGGCAGTTAAGAGACGAATTTCATGTTACATACTTTTAATCAACAAAATTGTAATATGCAAATTAGAGGAGTCGGAGTCGTGGAGTCGGAGTCGGTGGAATCCTAAACTGAGGAGTCGGAGTCGGTGGATTTTTGGACCGACTCCACAGCCCTGGTGACAGGTGCACATTTGTAATACCCATCACTGCATATACCTACCTGTTGTGTTCAGTGCACCCACCTACCTACGTGAGTGCACGCAGTGTGATATACCACTGCATACCTGTTAACTGCACCTGTGTGACTGCACATTGTATTAGTTAAGTCAGTGCATACCTTTCACTTCATCCCCCCCGATATGGACAAAACGGACAAAACAGGTAGAGGCAGACCCAAAGGAAGACCACCCAGCAGGTCTGTGCGAGGTCGTGCTGATGTGATTTCGTGCGCCCCTGGACCAAAGTACAGTGCTCAAAAGAAGGCACGCCCCATCAACTCCCAAGATTGTCAGGACGTGGTTGACTATTTAACACAGAACACCTCATCTTCCGCATCCACCAGCGCTACTACAAGCACCACATCCACTGCATTTGACACTTCTCAGGAGTTATTTGGTGGGGAATTAATTGATTCACAGACATTATTGTTATAACAAGATGAAGGCGCTAAGCAAGTTACACCACCTCATATGTCTGAGTTAGGCGACACTATGGACGTAACGTGTGAGGAGGAGAATGATGAAGTACCTGCTGGTGGTGCAGTTTATGAGGTGTCTGAGGCAAGCGAAGATGGGGAGGATGATTATGATACAGATGCCACGTGGGATCCTAAGAGACAAGATGACCAAAGGGACAGTTCAGAGGGGGAGTCAGAGAGGAGTAGGAGGAGATGAGTTGCTGAAAGAAGCAGGGGGAGCTCGTCTTCAGAAACAGCTGGTGGCAGTGTCCAGGGCCAAGTATCGCAGTTTATGAGGTGTCTGAGGCAAGCTAACCTGGGCAGGATGATTATGATGATGACGATGATACGGATACCACGTGGGTTCCTAAGAGACGAGATGACCAAGGGGACAGTTCAGAGGGGGAGTCAGAGAGGAGTAGGAGGAGACGAGTTGCTGAAAGAAGCAGGGGGAGCTCGTCATCAGAAACAGCTGGTGGCAGTGTCCGGCGCCATGTATTGCCACCTATGGACAGCCAGCCAACATGCCCTTCAACGTCAGCTGCTGATGCCACCATAGTGCCATCACCCAAGGGGGGCTCAGCGGTTTGGAAATTTTTTTGTGTGTCTGCCTTAGATCAGAGCAATGTCATCTGTTCTCTCTGCTGCCAAAAATTGAGCCGTGGAAAGGCCAACAGCCGCGTAGGGACAATTACCTTATGAAGGTACATGGAGAAAAGGCACAAACTGCAATGGCAAGAGCACCAGAGGAAAAGCAGCACCCAAAAGCAAAGCCACCCTCCTTCTCCTCTTCCTCCTTCAGGTGCATCATCTTCAGCCGCTTTCTCCCTTGTGGTTGACTATTTAACACAGAACACCTCATCTTCCGCATCCACCAGCGCTACTACAAGCACCACATCCACTGCATTTGACACTTCTCAGGAGTTATTTGGTGGGGAATTAATTGATTCACAGACATTATTGTTATAACAAGATGAAGGCGCTAAGCAAGTTACACCATCTCATATGTCTGAGTTAGGCGACACTATGGACGTAACGTGTGAGGAGGAGAATGATGAAGTACCTGCTGGGGGTGCAGTTTATGAGGTGTCTGAGGCAAGCGAAGATGGGGAGGATGATTATGATACAGATGCCACGTGGGATCCTAAGAGACAAGATGATCAAGGGGACAGTTCAGAGGGGGAGTCAGAGAGGAGTAGGAGGAGATGAGTTGCTGAAAGAAGCAGGGGGAGCTCGTCTTTAGAAACAGCTGGTGGCAGTGTCCAGGGCCAAGTATCGCAGTTTATGAGGTGTCTGAGGCAAGCTAACCTGGGCAGGATGATTATGATGATGACGATGATACGGATACCACGTGGGTTCCTAAGAGACGAGATGACCAAGGGGACAGTTCAGAGGGGGAGTCAGAGAGGAGTAGGAGGAGACGAGTTGCTGAAAGAAGCAGGGGGAGCTCGTCATCAGAAACAGCTGGTGGCAGTGTCCGGCGCCATGTATTGCCACCTATGGACAGCCAGCCAACATGCCCTTCAACGTCAGCTGCTGATGCCACCATAGTGCCATCACCCAAGGGGGGCTCAGCAGTTTGGAAATTTTTTTGTGTGTCTGCCTTAGATCAGAGCAATGTCATCTGTTCTCTCTGCTGCCAAAAATTGAGCCGTGGAAAGGCCAACAGCCGCGTAGGGACAATTACCTTATGAAGGTACATGGAGAAAAGGCACAAACTGCAATGGCAAGAGCACCAGAGGAAAAGCAGCACACAAAAGCAAAGCCACCCTCCTTCTCCTCTTCCTCCTTCAGGTGCATCATCTTCAGCCGCTTTCTCCCTTGCACCTTCACAATCACAGCCACCCTCCTCCACTCTGCCTCTGACCTTGAGCGGTTCCTGCTCCTCTGCACACAGCAGCAGCCAAGTGTCCGTGAGGGAACTCTTTGAGCGGAAGAAGCCAATGTCTGCCAGTCACCCCGTTGCCCAGCGTCTGACAGCTGGCTTGGCGGAACTGTTAGCTCGCCAGCTGTTACCATACCAGCTGGTGGACTCTGAGGCCTTCCGGAAATTTGTGGCCAATGGGACACCACAGCGGAAGATACCAGGCCGCAATTATTTCTCAAAAAAGGCGATACCCAAACTGTACCATGAAGTTGAAAGGCAAGTGGTGTCATCTCTGGCACGCAGCGTTGGGTCAAGGGTCCATCTGACCACGGATGCCTGGTCTGCCAAGCACGGTCAGGGCAGGTACATTACTTACACAGCCAATTGGGTCAACCTGGTGACCGCTGGCAAGAAGGGAGTACGTGGCTGTGCAGCAGACCTAGTTGTGACACCTCCACGGCTTGCAGGCAGGCCTCCTGCCACCTCCTCTCCTCCTGCTACATTCTCTTCGCTGTCATCCTCTTCCTCCTCCTTGGCTGAGTGGCAGTTCAACTCTACTGGTGCTGCGATCTCCTCTCCAGCTACACAGCTCCAGCTCCCCAGGGCCTATGCTGCATGCCAGGGACGACTGTGTCACGCCATCTTAGACATGTCTTGCCTCAAAGCGGAGAGTCACACTGGAGCAGCTCTCCTGGCTGCTCTTAACAAATAGGTGGAACAGTGGACTTGATTCAGAAAAGGGTGCTAAATGTTAGCACGCCAGTGAAAAGCCACTTTGCATGTGCTAACATGCTTTGCACGTGCTAAGTAGTTAGCACATGCAAACTACTTAGCACCGTAGTTAGCACATGTAAACTACTTAGCACCGTAGTTAGCACATGTAAACTACTTAGCACCCTAGTTTAAAAAAAAAATCAGTGTTTATTCAACAAAGAAAAGGAACATATGACAGAATATGCAGTGTAGCAGTGCGCCTCCTAACTTTTCCAACAGTAGCTGCAGCATCAATTATCACTGTGGAAGATGAGAGGTATTGTTAACAATAATATAATGATCATCACATAATATATAGAGCTCAGATTGAATTTAAATTTCCAAATATTCTATCTTTTACAAGATCATAATTAGCAAGACCAGGGGTATCTAACCATGGAGCTTAGCATCCTTGTTAGCACGGAGCTAAGTAGTAGTTTGCATGTCCTAACTATGGTGCTAAGTTTGCATGTGCTAACTACGGTGCTAAGTAGTTTGTATGTGCTAACTACTTAGCACCCTAGTTAGCACGCCCAAAGCCTTTAGGCGTGCTAACTGGGTTAGCACAGTTTACTGAATCGAGCCCAGTGGCTGACCCCGCATCAACTGGAGATCGGCAACGTGGTGTGTGATGATGGCAGCAATCTCATTTCGGCTTTGAATTTGGAAAAGTTGACACATGTACCCTGCATGGCACATGTGCTGAATCTAATAATTCAGAGATTTGTGTCTAAGTACCCAGGCTTACACGACGTCCTAAAGCAGTCCAGGAAGGTGTGTGGTAATTTCAGGCGGTCTTACACGGCCATGACACGCTTTGCCGATATTCAGCAGAAAAACAAATTGCTGGTGAGACGCTTGATTTGCGATAGCCCGGCTCGCTGGAATTCAACGCTCCTGATGTTCAACCGCCTGCTACAACAGGAGAAAGCCGTCAAACAGTATCTCTACAACTACAGTCAAAGGACACGCTCTTGGGAGATGAGGATGTTCTGGCCAAACTACTGGACACTCATGTGAAATGCCTGCAGGCTCATGCAGCCGTTTGAGGATGTGACAAACCTGGTGAGTCACAGTGAAGGCACCATCAGCGACTTGATCCCATATGCTTTCTTCCTGGAGCGTGCCATGCGTAGAGTGGTGGATCAAGCTGTGGAGGAGCGTGAACAGGAACAGGAGGAAGAGTTGTGGGAATCAATTCTCAGCAGAAGCAGATGATTCCTCAACACCTGCGGCAGCACAGAGGGGGGAGGAGGAGGAGGAGGAGGAAGAATCGTGTGGGGAAGAGGAGTCAGATGATGAGGAAGGTGTTATTTTGGAGGAGGAGGCGGCAGAAGAACAACTGCAGTAGGTGTCGCAGGGGGCTCGTGCTGCTCAACTTTCCCGTGGTATTGTTCGTTGCTGGGGGGAGGAGGAGAACTTAGCTGACATCACTGAGGAAGAGCAAGATGAGATGGATAGTACATCTGCATCCAATTTTGTGCAGATGGCGTCTTTCATGCTGTCCAGCCTGTTGAGGGACCCCGTATAAAAAAAAACTCAAGGGGAATGAGCTGTACTGGGTGGCCAAGCTACTAGACCCTCGGTATAGGCACAAAGTGGCCGAGATGTTTCAAATCACCAGAAGGCAGAAAGGATGCAGCATTTGCAGAACAAGCTGGCAACTATGCTTTACAGTGCGTTTAAGGGTGATGTCACAGTACAACGGAATAAAGGTGCCACTGCCAGTAATCCTCCTCCCATATCTACGCAGGCAAGGAGAGGACGCTCTAGCGATCTTATGGTGATGTCGGACATGCGGACATTCTTCAGTCCAATGTCTTGCCTTAGCCCTTCCGGATCCACCGGTAGGTAGCCAACTATTTGGCCTTAAGTGCAGATGTAGACACTGTGAACAGCGATGAACCCTTGGACTACTGGGTGCGCAGGCTTGACCTGTGGCCAGAGCTTTCACAATTTGCCATCCAACTTCTGTCTTGCCCTGCCTCAAGCGTCCCGTCAGAAAGGACCTTCAGCGCAGCGGGAGGCATTTTCACTGAGAAGAGAAGTCGCCTAGGTCACAAAAGTGTTCAGTACCTCACCTTTATCAAAATGAAGGAGGCATGGATCCTGGAGGGCTACTGCCCGCCCGAAGACTAAGTCAGTCCCCATACATAGCATCTCTGCCTGCACGCCCGTGTGACTGCCTGCCCCATGACTAAGTCGGTCCCTACACAGCATCTCTGCCTGCAGGCCGTTTGACTGCCTTCTCCACCACCACTAACAGGGTCCAGGACGGATTCCTGAATTTTTGAGGCCACTGCTAGCAGCGGCCGCTATGATACTTTTTCTGGTGCGTGTACATGCCTGCCTAATTTTTCTGGCATGTACATGTGTGAATTTCCCTTCGTGATCGTTACCTTGCCGCGGTGAAGGGGCTTGCGTATCACAATGAAGCAATGACTGACGGCAATATGTGTTTCTCGGGGGGGGGGGGGGGGGGGGAGCAACGACCTTATTATCTTGGGCACACCCAAGATAATAAGGTCGTTGCTTCATTGTGGACAGACCACATTCAATCAGCTGGACAGTCACTGTTGTTCTGTCATTGAGCTACCTCAGCCCGGCGACCATATGGGCTGGAAAGCCGCCATCACCTGCACTCTTGTCATGATACGCACCAGTCCAGCTAGGCCATCACTACACAAACTGCTGTGTGCGGTGCGTTACACAGTGAGTTTGGTCTGTCAGTGTGAAGCAGTGCACTAATTACACTACATGATTGATGTATACACATGCAAGATGTCTTAAAGAGAACCCAAAGTGGGTTTGAAGAATATTATCTGCATACAGAGGCTGGATCTGCCTATACAGCCCAGCCTCTGTTGCTATATCAAACCCCCCTAAGGTCCCCCTGCACTCTGCAATCCCTCATAAATCACAGCCACGCTGCTGACAAACAGCTTGTCAGAGCTGGCTGTGTTTATCTCTATAGTGTCAGTCTGCTGCTCTCCCCGCCTCCTGCAGAGCTCCAGTCCCCACCTGCATCCCTTCCCTCCCTGCTGATTGGAGTGAAGGGACGGGGGCAGGGACTGGAGCTATGCAGGAGGCAGGGGAGCAGCTGAGACTGACACTACATATGTAAACACAGCCTCACAGCACGGCTGTGATTTATGAGGGATGGCAGAGTGCAGGGGGACCTTAGTGGGGTTTGGGATAGCAACAGAGGCTGGGCTGTATAGGCAGATCCAGCCTCTGTATGCAGATAACATTCTTTAAACACACCTCGGATTCTCTTTAAAGCACTTTAGGCCTTCAATTTAGCATGCAATGTGATTTCTGCCTTTAAAACGCTGCTGTGCGTCAAATCCGAATTGTTCCCCGGGACTATTGGCGTGTATCCCACTCCTCCATGCAAAAACTCAGATGTTAGACCCCTTGAAACATCTTTTCCATCACTTTTGTGGCCAGCATAAATGTTTCTAATTTTCGAAGTTTGCCTCCCCATTGAAATCTATTGCGGTTCGCGGAACTTTGCGGGAAGTAATTTTTTTTTGCGGATGTTCGCGTTCGAGGTTCACAAACCGAAAATCGGAGGTTTGAGCCATCGCAAGAGAGAGAGAGAGGCTCCAGCCTCAGAGCGCAGTGTAGGAAGTGGCGCACAACTCACTCAGCTATCATTCCCCTATTGTGTTTGAGCCAAGAGAAATAAGAAAAGGGGATACATGGCAGTTACTGCAGGCCAGATAAATAGAGATAAAAGAGAACCCGAGGTGGGTTTCTGACATGATTAGGACACAGAGGCTTGTTCTGCATACTATCACCAGCCTCTGTGTCCGTATAGTGCGCCTCCAGGCCCCCCCTGCGCTCTGCTGTCCCCCAATATAAAGACCACCACGCTAGTGATATGCAGCTTGTCGCTAGCTGGCTGTTTACCTGTGTGCTGCCTGTCACTGCCGCTCCCCCGCCTCCTGCATATCACCGCTCCCCGTCTGCTCCCCTCCCCGCCTCCGTAAGCTTCCTCCAATCCGCTTACGGAGGTGGGGAGGGAAGGGATGCAGTGGGGAGCGTCGATATGCAGGAGGTGGGGGAGCGGCAGGTGAATGGCAGCACAAAGGTAAACAGCCAGCTAGCGACAATCTGCATGTCCCTAGCGTGGCAGTTTTTATATTGGGCGACAGCAGAGCACAGGGGGGGCCTGGGGGCACACTATACGGACAAAGACGCTGGTGATAGTATGCAGAACCAGCCTCTGTGTCCTAATATTCATGTCAGAAACCCACCTCGGGTTCTCTTTAAGGTGTTGGGGGCCCTGGGGTGCCTCTTAGTCTAATAGCAATTAGTGTGTCACTGCTGGGGTGGGAGGGATGGTGGGCGCACTTTGGTGCTTGAGGACCTTGTCCCAGCCTTGGGTGCTGAAGGACCTTGTCCCAGCTCTGCTCCTGGTCCTTAATGTAAATAATTGGTGACAGGATGTAATCACTACCTCTGCGGGAACAAATACATGAAATGACCTTTGACAAATGTTGGCCTCCAAAGTATTAATTGCACACTATGATTTTCTTTCATATATATATATATATATATATATATGTATATATATATATATATATATATATATATATATATATATATATATATATATATATTTTAATTTACAAGATTACTTACCTGGGATGGAAACAGGAATGGAGCTGATGAGGGGATGGATAGCAATTTTATGGAGCCAGGGTGGGGATGACATGATATGAACAGGGGTGGCAAAGGGAAACGTGATGAGATTGGAATGGATCTGACCTGAGAGAAGATGGGTATAGATGAGGACTAAATCATGTTCCTAATATAACTCATCAAGTCTTTATTGATGTCGCTTATTTCCTGATTCCAGAACTCACATTCATTTCTTGGAGGCCCACAGACATTCCAGGGGCACAAGGTGAGGGAAGTGTGAACACAGACTACAATGTAAGCTACAAAGGGATCTAACCCCCTCACTGCTTTATCCTGCAGTTGGGATTACATTATAATTGGTTTATAAATGCATTCAGTAATAAATGTATGATAGGCTGTACAAAGTTTTATATTTATCTGCGTTGTGAACAACTTGTTCTTCCTTTCTGAGTTTTATAGGGAGTGCAGAATTATTAGGCAAATTAGTATTTTGATCACATCATCCTCTTTATGCATGTTGTCTTACTCCAAGCTGTATAGGCTCGAAAGCCTACTACCAATTAAGCAGAGTAGGTGATTTGCATCTCTGTAATGAGGAGGGGTGTGGTCTAATGACATTAACACCCTATATCAGGTGTGCATAATTATTAGGCAACTTCCTTTCCTTTGGCAAAAAGGGTCAAAATAAGGACTTGACAGGCTCAGAAAAGTCAAAAATAGTGAGATATCTTGCAGAGGGATGCAGCACTCTTAAAATTGCAAAGCTTCTGAAGCGTGATCATCGAACAATCAAGCGTTTCATTCAAAATAGTCAACAGGTCGCAAGAAGTGTGTGGAAAAACCAAGGCGCAAAATAACTGCCCATGAACTGAGAAAAGTCAAGCGTGCAGCTGCCAAGATGCCACTTGCCACCAGTTTGGCCATATTTCAGAGCTGCAACATCACTGGAATGCCCAAAAGCACAAGGTGTGCAATACTCAGAGACATGGCCAAGGTAAGAAAGGCTGAAAGAGGACCACCACTGAACAAGACACACATGCTGAAACGTCAAGACTGGGCCAAGAAATATCTCAAGACTGATTTTTCTAAGGTTTTATGGACTGATGAAATGAGAGTGAGTCTTGATGGGCCAGATGGATGGGCCCGTGGCTGGATTGGTAAAGGGCAGAGAGCTCCAGTCCGACTCAGACGCCAGCAAGGTGGAGGTGGAGTACTGGTTTGGGCTGGTATCATCAAAGATGAGCTTGTGGGGCCTTTTCGGGTTGAGGGTGGAGTCAAGCTCAACTCCCAGTCCTACTGCCAGTTTCTGGAAGACACCTTCTTCAAGCAGTGGTACAGGAAGAAGTCTGCATCCTTCAAGAAAAACATGATTTTCATGCAGGACAATGCTCCATCACACGCGTCCAAGTACTCCACAGCGTGGCTGGCAAGAAAGGGTATAAAAGAAGAAAAACTAATGACATGGCCTCCTTGTTCACCTGATCTGAACCCCATTGAGAACCTGCGGTCCATCATAAACTGTGAGATTTACAAGGAGGGAAACCAGTACACCTCTCTGAACAGTGTCTGGGAGGCTGTGGTTGCTGCTGCACGCAATGTTGATGGTGAACAGATCAAAACACTGACAGAATCCATGGATGGCAGGCTTTTGAGTGTCCTTGCAAATAAAGGTGGCTATATTGGTCACTGATTTGTTTTTGTTTTGTTTTTGAATGCCAGAAATGTATATTTGTGAATGTTGAGATGTTATATTGGTTTCACTGGTAAAAATAAATAATTGAAATGGGTATATATTTGTTTTTTGTTAAGTTGCCTAATAATTATGCACAGTAATAGTCACCTGCACACACAGATATCCCCCTAAAATAGCTAAAACTAAAAACTACTTTCAAAAATATTCAGCTTTGATATTAATGAGTTTTTTGGGTTCATTGAGAACATGGTTGTTGTTCAATAATAAAATTATTCCTCAAAAATACAACTTGCCTAATAATTCTGCACTCCCTGTATGCAGGGTTCCTCATGTACAAAGGCTGATTCCTTTTAAGTTATTTTTGGAATATCATATGACTCCATTTATTATAGGATGACACACAGTATATGGAAAAGGGGTAATATTACAGAGGTATTGTACTATCACAGGTTAGACGAGTATCCAGTAATCACAATGGTATGGTGAGATCATAGTTTCTGTGGACAAAACAAACTAGGTGGTACCATAAGGACATACTATAAGCCCCACTACCTCCATTTGTAAAATGTGTTTTGGTCATTTGTAATTGCAGTTTACATAACAATGGCCACAATTCACTAAGCTGACCTCCTGTCTTTAATAAAGATTCTGAGCTGTTTGTACTGTTATCACCATGGTGATAAAGCATTTAGTATTCACTAAGCTATCCTTAAAATAAAGATTAAGGTTAAAAAACTGGGGGCACCCAGAATAACTGTCAAAAAGGCCACAGCATCACCACCAGTCAGGCCAGCATTTACTTCAACCAGCCAAGCACAGCCCAGCATCACCAGCAGCCAGCCCAGCAACAGCATCACCGCCAGCCCGGCCACAGCATCACCGCCAGCCAGGCCACAGCATCACTGCCAGGCCTTTCAGCCCACACATCATCCCCAATTCAGCCAAAAACAGTATTGCCAGGCACAGCAGCCAGTAAAGGAGAATTCAGAAGCCAGGTGAGAGGCGTCTACTATATTAAGGAAGCATTCTGCCTATTTATGTGAAATCTATTTATGTGCTTCATGACTGCTGAATTTGTCTTGTTGGGGGCCTCATGGTTACTGAAGATACCGGGCCGCAATTATTTTTCTAAAAAGGCGATACCCAAACTGTACCATGAAGTTGAAAGGCAAGTGGTATCATCTCTGGCACACAGCATTGGGTCAAGGGTCCATCTGACCACGTATGCCTGGTCTGCCAAGCACGGTCAGGGCAGGTACATTACTTACACAGCCAATTGGGTCAACCTGGTGACCGCTGGCAAGAAGGGAGTACGTGGCTGTGCAGCAGACCTAGTTGTGACACCTCCACGGCTTGCAGGCAGGCCTCCTGACACCTCCTCTCCTCCTGCTACATCCTCTTCGCTGTCGTCCTCTTTCTCCTCCTTGGCTGAGTGGCAGTTCAACTCTACTGGTGCTGCAATCTCCTCTCCAGCTACACAGACCCAGCTCCCTAGGGCCTATGCTGCATGCCAGGTATGACGGTGTCACACCATCTTACACATGTCTTGCCTCAATGCGGAGAGTCACACTGGAGCAGCTCTCCTGGCTGCTCTTAACAAACAGGTGGATCAGTGACTGACCCCGCACCAACTGGAGATCGGCAACGTGGTGTGTGATGACGGCAGCAATCTAATTTCGGCTTTGAATTTGGGAAAGTTGACACATGTACCCTGCATGGCACATGTGCTGAATCTAATAATTCAGAGATTTTTGTCTAAGTACCAAGGCTTACTGGACATCCTGAAGCAGTCCAGGAAGGTGTGTGGGCATTTCAGGCAGTCTTACATGGCCATGGCACACTTTGCCGATATTCAGCAGAGAAACAACTTGCCGGTGAGACGCTTCATTTGCGATAGCCGGACTCACTGGAATTCACTGCTCCTGATGTTCAACCGCCTGCTACAACAGGAGAAAGCCGTCTACAACTACAGTCAAAGGACACGCTCTTGGGAGATGGGAATGTTCTGGCCGAATTACTGGACACTCATGCGAAATGCCTGCAGGCTCATGTGGCCGTTTGAGGATGTGACAAACCTGGTGAGTCACAGTGAAGGCGCCATCAGCGACTTGATCCCATATGCTTTCTTCCTGGAGCATGCCATGCGTAGAGTGGTGGATCAAGCTGTGGAGGAGCGTGAACAGGAACAGGAGGAAGAGTTGTGGGAATCAATTCTCAGCAGAAGCAGATGATTCCTCAACACCTGCGGCAGCACAGAGGGGGAGGAGGAGGAGGAAGAGTCGTGTGGGGAAGAGGAGTCAGATGATGAGGAAGGTGTTGTTTTGGAGGAGGAGGCGGCGGCGGAAGAACAACTGCAGCAGGTGTCGCAGGGGGCTTGTGCTGCTCAACTTTCCCGTGGTATTGTTTATGGTTGGGGGGAGGAGGAGAACTTAGCTGACATAACTGAGGAAGAGCAAGAGGAGATGGATAGTACATCTGCATCCAATTTTGTGCAGATGGCATCTTTCATGCTGTCCAGCCTGTTGAGGGACCCCCGTATAAAAAAAACTCAAGGGGAATGAGCTGTACTGGGTGGCCATGCTACTAGACCCTCGGTATAGGCACAAAGTGGCGGAGATGTTTTCAATTCACCAGAAGGCAGAAAGGATGCAGCACTTGCAGAACAAGCTGGCAACTATGCTTTACAGTGCGTTTAAGGGTGATGTCACAGCACAACGGAATAAAGGTGCCACTGCCAGTAATCCTCCTCCTCCCATGTCCACGCAGGCAAGGACAGGACGCTCTAGCGATCTCATGGTGATGTCGGACATGCGGACATTCTTCAGTCCAATGTCTCGCCTTAGCCCTTCCAGATCCAACGCCTGGACTGGCAGGTAGCCAACTATCTGGCCTTAAGTGTGGATGTAGACACTGTGAGCAGCAATGAACCCTTGGACTACTGGGTGCGCAGGCTTGACCTGTGGCCAGAGCTGTCACATTTTGCCATCCAACTTCTGTCTTGCCCTGCCTCAAGCGTCCAGTCAGAAAGGACATTCAGCGCAGCTGGAGGCATTGTCACTGAGAAGACACGTCGCCTAGGTCACAAAAGTGTTCAGTACCTCACCTTTATCAAAATGAATGAGGCATGGATCCCGGAAGGCTACTGCCCGCCCGAAAACTAAGTCAGTCCCGACACACAGCATCTCTGCCTGCAGGCCGCTTGACTGCCTTCTCCGCCACCACCAACAGGGTCCAGGACCCCAGGCGGATTCCTGAATTTTTAAGGCCGCTATGATAATTTTTCTGGTGCATGTACATGCCTGCCTAATTTTTCTGGCTGCACCACGGCTGCAACAACAAAGCAAAAGGCATGCATTGCACATGTGTTAATTCCCCTTCGTGATCATTACCTTGTCGCGGTGAAGGGGCTTGCGTATCACAATGAAGCACAACAAAGATAATAAGGTTGTGTTTCATTGTGGACAGACCAAATTCGATCAGCTGGTCAGTCACTGTTCTGTCATTCAGGGCCGGCGCTACCATAGAGGCAAAGGAGACAACTGCCCCAGGGCCCCAGAGCCTGTAGGGGCCCCCAGTGGCTACAAGAGGAAACATTTTTTTTCAAATCGACCTTATAGTTTTTGAGAAAATCGATTTTAAAGTTTCAAAGGAAAAAAAATACACATTTAAAAACTTGCCAACCTTAATGGTTAATAGCAAATCCATTTTAAATGCTAGAAACCCTAAATTTGTAGGATATGTTAAGGAGATCATTAGGAATAAGAGGAAAAATAATTTTTCAAAAAGACCTTATAGTTTTTGAGAAAATCGATTTTAAAGTTTCGAAGGAAAAAAATATACTTTTAAATGTGGTAAATGTCACCTTCAGTAGCAAACCTAACAGTAGTGTAATTTTACATGAATCAAAAGAAAGAGCAATACATTTCCTGATGGGGTTTCCAGGGGGCCCATACGCAGCTGGAATGCTTTGGCCAGGGATCGATATACAGCCGCAATATGTCTGTATGAAGATCCCTTGCATTTTTTCCTATTTTTCCATTTTTTTTTTATGTTTACAGTGCTGGAATTTTAAAAAAAAAATTATGTGGGGTCCCGCCTCCTGAAACTTTTTAACCCCTTGTCCCCTATGCAGGCTGGGGTAGCCAGAATGTGGAGTCCAACCGATTGGGGCTTCACACCCTGACTATAACAGCTGCAAAAAAGGTCCCTTAATGCCGATTTTTGTTCTGCGGTATCTGTTGGGGCAGCCCCCCAGGTTTATTTTGCCCTGGGGTCCCATTGTTGCTTAAACCGGCCCTGCTGTCATTGACCATATGGACTGGAAAGCCGCCATCACCTGCACTCTTGTCATGGTACGCACCAGTCCAGCTAGGCCGTCACTACACAAACTGCTGTTTGCGGTGCGTTACACAGGGAGTTTGGTCTGTCAGTGTGAAGCAGTACACTAATTACACTACTTGATTGATAATACACATGCAAGATGTTTTAAAGCACTTTAGGCCTCCAATTTAGCATTCAATGTGATTTCTGCCCTTAAAACGCTACTGTGCGTCAAATCCAGATTTTTCCCCGGGACGTTTGGCGTGTATCCCACTCCTTATGCAAAAACTCAGATGTTAGACCCCTTGAAACATCTTTTCCATCAGTAAAGTGTGAAGTGTTGCGCCACTGGGAATAGCTGCTAAATCTGATTGAAGGTGTCCCAATTCCTGAGAGTAAGATTGGCATAAAATATCAGATTGCGCTTAGGGGATTCTCACTGACATTAACATACAACTAATATCTGAAAGTGTGCAAATAGCTTTATTGAGCCTGTCTACCCACAATGGTGACAAGCACATGTAATACTCCTAAAATGATCAGTAAAAGTAATCATTAAAAACAATAAAAATAAATAAAAATAAAAATAAAATAAACATCAGTAGAACTGTGTATAGGAAGGGCTCCACTGATCACTTTCACAGGCAAGCTAAATGAATGGATAAGATGCTTACTCTTAATATATCCTCCCAATGCGTGGATTTACAGTACATGTGGAGTTCACCCTTCATATAGGGATAAATGAATAATGCTCCTGGTAACTGAACAATTGTGTAACAAGTATAAAGGTTCCAATTTGAAGGAATCCTATTGATTTGTATATCACATGTGAATAAGTCCTCTTCACTAAGCTTAGCGTGCTGTTTGATCCCTTAATGCAGCATCCAAGTGAATGCACTGATGTACTCACGGACTTCCGTTAAATGAAGGCAGGAACCACAGGATATGCACGGATCTTGAACGGGAGCCGCTCGATCTCACTGGCCCCGGCCGGCGACACAGCGAGAGAGTCTAGACCGGCTGCAAGGTGTTCGCTGCAGGGTCGGGCAGCAAGCCCTGCTCCCGGAGGATGGTTACTGGTGAGAGGTTTAGATGGTAGATCCCTCACTTTTTGCCCGCTTTGAGAAAGGGAGGCGTTCCTCCCGAAACGTCAGCACAGGCATCACTAGTGACGTCACACAGTGCGGAAGAAGGACGGCTGCTCTGAACATCACGCAGCGGTGAGGGATCTACCATCTAAACCTCTCACCAGTAACCATCCTCCGGGAGCAGGGCTTGCTGCCCGACCCTGCAGCGAACACCTTGCAGCCGGTCTAGACTCTCTCGCTGTGTCGCCGGCCGGGGCCAGTGAGATCGAGCGGCTCCCGTTCAAGATCCGTGCATATCCTGTGGTTCCTGCCTTCATTTAACGGAAGTCCGTGAGTACATCAGTGCATTCACTTGGATGCTGCATTAAGGGATCAAACAGCACGCTAAGCTTAGTGAAGAGGACTTATTCACATGTGATATACAAATCAATAGGATTCCTTCAAATTGGAACCTTTATACTTGTTACACAATTGTTCAGTTACCAGGAGCATTATTCATTTATCCCTATATGAAGGGTGAACTCCACATGTACTGTAAATCCACGCATTGGGAGGATATATTAAGAGTAAGCATCTTATCCATTCATTTAGCTTGCCTGTGAAAGTGATCAGTGGAGCCCTTCCTATACACAGTTCTACTGATGTTTATTTTATTTTTATTTTTATTTATTTTTATTGTTTTTAATGATTACTTTTACTGATCATTTTAGGAGTATTACATGTGCTTGTCACCATTGTAGGTAGACAGGCTCAATAAAGCTATTTGCACACTTTCAGATATTAGTTGTATGTTAATGTCAGTGAGAATCCCCTAAGCGCAATCTGATATTTTATGCCAATCTTTTCCATCACTTTTGTGGCCAGCATAAATGTTTCTAATTTTCGAAGTTCGCCTCCCCATTGAAGTCTATTGCGGTTCACGCGAACCAAACTTTTTGCGGAGGTTTGCATTCAAGGTTCATGAACGGAAAATCGGAGGTTTGAGCAATTTCTAGAGAGAGGTTCCAGCCTCAGAGCGCAGTGTAGGATGTGGCGCACAACTCACTCAGCTATCATTCCCCTATTGTGTTTGAAGCAGAGAGAAATAAGAAAAGGGGATACATGGCAGTTACTGCAAGCCAGATAACTAGAGATTAATAACTAGAGATTAAAGAGAACCCGAGGTGGGTTTCTGACATAATTAGGACACAGAGGCTGGTTCTGCATACTTTCACCAGCCTCTGTGTCCGTATAGTGCGCCCCCAGGCCCCCCTGCGCTCTGCTGTCCTCCAATATAAAAACCGCCACGCTAGTGATATGCAGCTTGTCGCTAGCTGGCTGTTTACCTGTGTGCTGCCTGTCACCACCGCTCCCCTCCCCGCCTCTGTAAGCTTCCTCTAATCTGCTTACGGAGGCGGGGAGGGAAGGGACGCAGTCGGGAAGCGGCGATATGCAGGAGGCGGGGAGCGGCGGGTGAATGGCAGCACAAAGGTAAACAGCCAGCTAGCGACAAGCTACATGTCCCTAGCGTGGCGTTTTTTATATTTTGGGGCGACAGCAGAGAGCAGGGGGGCCTGGGGGCACACTATACGGACACAGAGGCTGGTGATTGTATGCAGAACCAGCCTCTGTGTCCTAATATTCATGTCAAAAACCCACCTGGGGTTCTCTTTAAGGTGTTGGGGGCCCTGGGGTGCCTCTTAGTCTAATAGCAATTAGTGTGTCACTGCTGGGGTGGGAGGGATGGCGGGCGCACTTTGGTGTCTCAGCCTTGGGTGTTGGAGGACCTTGTCCCAGCTCTGCTCCTGGTCCTTAACATGAATAATAGGTGACAGGATGTAATCACTACCTCTGGGGGATCAAATACTTGAAAGTGCATTTGACAAATGTTGGACTCCAAAGTATTAATATATATATATATATATATGGGTTTTTTTTAAGTTACAATATTACTTTACCTGGGATGGGAACAGGAATGGAGCTGATGAGGAGATGGATAGCTATTTCATGGAGTCAGGGTGGGGATGAAATGATATGAACAGATGGGTACAGGCACGTGCACAGGGGGGTGCTCTGGGTGCCCAGGCACCCCCCTTTTTAAAATCTTCAAATAAGGCCCCTCTCGCTGCGCAAAATAAGCCCCGCCCCCAACTGCGATAAGTCCCACCCGCGGGAAGCTCCTCCCCCACCAGGGACACTTTCAAGTGAAGAGGCCCAGACAGGATTCCTAGTGTGGCATACTGACCTCTCCCTCCACCTAGGACCCATACTGACCTCTACCTCCCCCAGCACCCATAGTGATCTCTCCCTCCACCTAGTACCCAGTGACCACTCCCTCCACCTAGGACCCATACTGACCTCTCCCTACCCAGTACCCACAGTGACATCTCCCTTCACCTAGCACCCACAGTGACCTCTCCCTCCCTCCCCCAGCACCCACAGTGACCTCTCCCTCCACCTAGCACCCACAGTGACCTATCTCTCCACCTAGCACCCACAGTGACCTCTCCCTCCCCAGCTCTAGCAGTGATCCTGTCTACCCCAGAACCCACACTGACCTATCCCTCCCCCAGCACCCACAGTGATTTTTACCTCCCCCAGTGGCTACCCTCCTGTCCCCTGCAGCACCCACAAGGACCTCCCATCCCAAAAGCAGCACCTACAGTGACCTCTTCCATTGCCAGCGCCCACAGTGGCCTCTCCCAACATCCAGCATCCACTCCCTCCTCCAGTAACCACACTGACTTCTCCCAGCACCCACAGTGACCTACCCTTCACCCAGCACCCACACTGACCTCTACCTCCCTTAGCAGCAACTAGTATGCCATTCATAGCAGCACCCATAGTGACCTCCCACCCCCTGCACCCATACTGACCTCTACCTCCTGAGACCCACAGTGATCTCCCCCAAAGGACCCACAGCGACCTCCCTTTCCTCCAGCACCCATACTGACCTCTACCTTCCACAGCACCCACAGTTACTTCTCCCCACAGTGACCTACCCTTCCCCCATCAACTACACTGACCTCTACCTCCCATAGCAGCAACTATGCTATTCATAGCAGTACCCACAGTGATCTCCCACCCCCTGCACCCACATCAATCCCACCAATATTCAGCACCCACATTACACTCAACCAGTAACCCCCACTATAGCAAGCACCCAATACTTGCACCAAGCACCCTGCATCCAATACTCACATCCGGCCTCAATATGGCACTTAGTACTTGCATCAAACAGCCACATGACACCCAGTACCTGAACCCCTTCACCCTATAGCTGGCACCCAGTACTCACACCTACATGGCACAGTACTTGCACCCAGCCCCAACATGGCACTCACTACTCACACCTGCACACCGCCTTCACATGGCACCCACTAGCTGCACTCACATAACTAGTACTAGCACCCAAAGTACCTGCACTCAGAACCCACATGACACACAATGCCCACCCATAGCTAGCACCCAGTGCAGGCATGGCACCAAGTATTTGCACCTATGTGATACCCATTACCTGCACCCAACACCCACATGTTTCATCTGCAGTAGTTCCAGTTGCACTAAGCCTCCACTTGGTGCCCAGCACCCACACCAAACACTCACATAAGACATCCAGTACTTGCACCCAGAACTCACAAGGGACTGAGTACCTGCAATCAACACCTACATGATGGTTGATGCACGCCCATACAGCCAGAATCCACATGACGCCCTGTGTCAGCACCCATAACCCACATGGCACCCAGCATCTACCTTTAGCACCCACATGACAACTAATACTCCACTAGCCAGCACCCATCACCCATATGTCACCATGTACTCACTTCCAGTACCCACTTGGCACTCAATATTTGCACCTAAGACCCACATACCCCCAATGTCCCCATAATCAACACCCACATGGCACAGTACTCACACGTCACCAAGTTGCAAAGCCATTATATGTGCCTAGTACCAGTCCATGGCCAGCACCCAAATAGCATTCAGTACCCATCCTTGGTCTGAACCCGTATGAGACTCAGTACTCTCCCATGGCACACAACCAGACCACACATGGCACTCCTTACTCACTCATGTCCAACACTTACATGGCTCCCTGTACCAATTAGCACTCACATGGCACCCACTATTGTTTATCACCATCTGCTACTCATTCAGCACCCAATACTGCATAGCACCCACTGCAAATAAACACCCAATACAAACTGGACCTTGGTACCCAAAGCAGCTTGACAAAGACTTTACTTTGGCATCTCGGCACCCACTGCAACTGAGCACAAAGTGAACCTTTGCGTCTTACCATCTACTGCATCTGGGCACCCACTGCACCTTGGCACTTACTGCAGTTTTCCATCTACTAATGCTTAGCAACCACTGCATACTGGTAACCACTTATTTGCCTGAAAAGAGGATTGGGTGCTGATCAAGAGGGACAGAGGGTCCAGTAATGAAAGGCGAGCCTGTGCCTCCACTGTGGGCTCCACTGTTCCCACTCTAACCCACTAACAGTGGGCACCTATCACTGCTGATTTGAGGGTGGTAGTACCAAAAGAGTTGGTTGGAAGAGACACAATGGGCCTGATTCACAAAGCGGTGTTAACAGTTAGCACGCTGGTGAAAAGCCCATTATCATGCCTAAACTCAATTTAGGCATGATAAGTTTAGGTGTGATAAGTTTAGGCATGTTAAGTTTAGGTGTGATAAGTTTAGGCATGATAAATTTAAGCACCAACTGGGTTAGCACCGCAGTGCACAGCTGATCAAAAGTTTTGCGCTAGCAAAGTCTGGTGCACTTCGCATAGAGTTTAATGGCGCTGCTTTGCGTGCGGGACTTTGAGTGCAATCTAAAGTTATCTAAACTTATCATGCCTAAACTTATCATGCCTAAACTTATCACGCCTAAACTTATCACGCCTAAACTGGCTTTTCACCAGCGTGGTGCAATGGTTATCATGCCTAAAGTCTCTAACTGGGTTAGCACCGCTTTGTGAATCGAGCCCAATCGAGCTGGTGAAAAGCCAGTTTAGGCATGATAAGTTTAGGTGTGATAAGTTTAGGTGTGATAAGTTTAGGCATGCTAAGTTTAGATAAGTGTAGATAGCGTGCAAAGTCCTGCACGCAAAGCAGCGACATTAAACTCTATGTAAAGTCCACCAGACTTTGCTAGCGCAAAACTTTTGATCAGCTGTGCACTGCGGTGCTAACCCAGTTGGTGCTTAAACTTATCATGCCTAAACTTATCACACCTAAACTGAGTTTAGGCGTGATAAAGGGCTTTTCACCAGCGTGCTAACTGTTAGCACCGCTTTGTGAATCAGGCCCAAAGTCTGCCTGATACTGCTATAAAGAGGTGTGTGTGTGTGTGTGTGTGTGTGTGTGCGTGCGTGCGTGCGTGCGTGTGTGTGTGTGTGTGTGTGTTTTTTGCCGGGCCCCTTTTTTAAATTTGAGCACCCCCCACTTAAAGACCCTCTGCACGGCCCTGGATGGGTATATGATAAGATGGGTATAGATGAGGACTAAATCATGTTCCTAATATAACTCATCAAGTCTTTATCTCTGTCGCTTATTTTCTGATTCCAGAACTCACATTCATTTCTTGGAGGCCCACAGACATTCCAGTGGCACAAGGTGAGGGAAGTGTGAACACAGACTACAATGTAAGCTACTAAGGGATCTAACTCCTTCACTGCTTTATCCTGCAGTTGGGATTACATTATAATTGGTTTACAAATGCATACAGTAATAAATGTATGATAGGCTGTACAAGGTTTTATATTTATCTGCGTTGTGAACAACTTGTTCTTCCTTTCTGAGTTTTATGCAGGGTTGCTCATGTACAAAGGCTGATTCCTTTTAAGTTATTTTTGGAATATCATATAACTCCATATATTATAGGATGACACACAGTATATGGAAAAGGGGTAATATTACAGAGGTATTGTACTATCACAGGTTAGACGAGTATCCAGTAATCACAATGGTATGGTGAGATCATAGTTTCTGTGGACAAAACAAACTAGGTGGTACCATAAGGACATACTATAAGCCCCACTACCTCCATTTGTAAAATGTGTTTTGGTCATTTGTAATTGCAGTTTACATAACAATGGCCACAATTCACTAAGCTTACCTCCTGTCTTTAATAAAGATTCTGAGCTGTTTTTACTGTTATCACCATGGTGATAAAGCATTTAGTATTCATTAAGCTAATGCTGTCCTTAACCTCCTTAGCGGTAACCCCGTGTGTGACACGGGTTAAGCCGCCGGAGGATGCAGCTAGCACTTTGCTAGCTGTGCCAGCACACTGATCGCCGCCGGCCCGCGCTCGATCGCCGCTATCCGTTGCGGCGCATGCCCCCCCCCAGACCCCGTGCACTGCCTGGCCAATCAGTGCCAGGCAGCGCCGAGGGGTGGATCGGGACTCCCAATGACGTAAATCCTGAGCGGGATTTCCTGATCGAAGCGGGCGGGAGGATGCCGCTGAGCAGCGGCTATCATGTAGTGAGCCCTGGGCTCGCTACATGATTAAAAAAAAAAAAAAAAAACTGCTGCGCTGCCCCCTGGCGGAATTTTTCATACCGCCAGGGGGGTTAAAATAAGGATTACGGTTAAAGAACTGGGGGGCACCCAGAATCACTATCAAAAAGGCCACAGCATCACCACCAGTCAGGCCAGCATTTACTTCAACCAGCCAAGCACAGCCCAGCATCACCAGCAGCCAGCCCAGCAACAGCATCACCGCCAGCCCGGCCACAGCATCACTACCAGGCCCTTCAGCCCGCACAGCATTCCCAATCCAGCCAAAAACAGTATTGCCAGGCCAGCCAGGCACAGCAGCCAGTAGAGGAGAATTCATAAGCCAGGTTAGAGGTGTCTACCATATGAAGGGGGCATTCTGCCTATTTATGTGAAATGCTATCTGTGCCTCATGACTGCTGAATTTGTCTTGTTGGGGGCCTCATGATTGCTGAATTTGTCATATTGGGGCCTCATGATTGCTGACTTTGTCTTGATAGGGGCCTCATGATTGCTGAATTTGTCTTGTTGGGGGTCACATGATTGCTAACTGCGAGACTATGGGAAAAGCTGAATCACCATCATATGAGACAATAGCATTAAACCTACTTTTTGTTAGCTTTTGAAAACAGAAAATAAAAGTGGAAGTTTCTAAAAAAAAAAAAAGAATACATTTTTTAGGAGTAGGATGGATGAAATTGTTTATCTTCACAGAGTTTTTTCACCTTGGATTTTCCATAATGTTCATGTATGAGTTAAAACGTTCGTATTTAGTTTAAATTGCTGTTGGCACTTTGCGATAGATAAGTGACTTTTGGGTTGCAGTTTGGGCACTCGGCCTCCAAGGTTCGCCACCACTGCCATTGCCAAGTTCATGTAAATTTGTCTCCACCCATGACCACACCCACATTCTGGTCCATGACCACACCCATTTTTACACACGCCACACAACATAATTCCCCCCCCCCCCCCGAAAAATTTTCTGCGGACGCCCATGTGCATGGGAGTTTAAATCCAGGGGGAGGGGTACACCAAAGTCTTGTTTCTCTCTGGGTGTTATGAAACCTGAGGCTGGCCCTGATTATAGGAGTTAATTTTCACCTATACAGCACAAATTCCTACATTGTGGTTATATTTAGTGATTTAAATAGCTTCTAATCTGAAAACAATAGCCTTTATTCCAATGAAACTGCATGGCCACTCTCCGAGATTCCTGTATCACTGCACTGATCATGCGGTTTGTTCTCAGCTACATCTGTATCTCTGCTAGTAGCTAGGAAACCCACTTTAAACAGGAAGATCATTATACTGGGGCTTTCCTCAGCAGAGATTTCACTTCTTGGCAGATTAAATGGTGTGAGAAGCATCCTGTGACAGAAAAGCCATCTGGGTCTCTTGAGCATCTCAGGTATTTTCTGAACATTAGCCTGCTTCCTTCCACAGAAACGTATTGCCATGTTTACGAATGTGCATTGTACCATAAAGCCAGTGGGGATCCCGCCAGAGCAATTTGCTGCTATAAACACACACTTATTACATGTGATTTGGCCAGGGCCGGATTTCTGGCTAGGCCACCTAGGCCATGGCCTAGGGCGGCAGAAAAATCAACTTTGTGTAGGGCGGCTGATGGGCAGGAGGCATTTGTATACAGCAAACAAGATCACCGACCGCACTAAATATTATGCCGATTCAGTCCTGACTCCTCCACACTGCAGATGGAAGCAGCAGCCAGCAAGAGGCAGTCAGACCTGGTCCTTCCAGAGTCGCCCTGCATAAGTTTACAGATAGCAGCAGCGGCTGCAGGAAGTGAGGCAGGCATGTGTGATTAACAAGCTAATGGGGATGAAAGCACACGTGGTAGGCAGCGGCAGAGGGAAGAAGGAACTCCGCGGTGGCGAGGCAGGGAAGCTGCTAAGAGACAGCGTTAGGATGCAGAGGAGCATCGGAAGCCCATGGACCAGTCCAAATGCACAGAGGCACACACAGAGTGGGACCTCCCTCTTCGGGATTACTTCAAGAACGCAAGCAGTCAGCAAGGATAGCGCACACAGACGTGCAGAGCAGCATCCATGCATCTCCATTTTCGATCCAGATTCTACACTCCTTTCAGTTTAGGTTTCCTTTAAGGCATGTTTAATAGAGGGGGGAAGGGGGAGGGGGGGTTCTGGCTGAAGGGGGGGTCGGTGGGGAAGAAGGGTTAGGCTGCAGCGAAAGGCTCACTTTAAATGAACACGGATTTGGGCTGGTGCAGATTTTCTTCCCTGGGGCTTCTTCCAGGCCCCCAGTCTATCGGGTCCCTAACTTGCTGTAATTCGGACCTCCTCCAGAGTACCACTGGCCCCTCCAAAACATCTGATAGTCACCCAGTGTCGAATGCTACTGCACATGCGTGGGCCTATCTGGGTGCCTCCTCAATCACGCCCCCATAGCCAGGAGCATTTGCAAACCACTCCTGGCCATAAGGCATGATCGAGTAGGTGTGCAGACAGGCCCGTACATGTGCAGTAGCTGGATCTTTTGGATGTGAAAGCGGCACCATGGAGAGAATCAGAAGTAAAGCAAAGGATCCTAGACTGCTGGGAGCTGGATCTGATCTTCCTAGGGCACTTCCCCCTCCCCAGGTAATCCTTTATAAGTAGGGTTGTGGTGGAAATAGGCCATGCAGTGGTACTGCACTAGGGCCCCATGATGCTCTGTGTGTGTAGGGAGGTGTTTGGCTGCAGCAAAGGGCAACATTTAAAGTGAGACATCTATAGCCTCCTTCCCAGTGACATGGCTGATTCATCACATATAAATGGACCTGATCTATGCAGCTTTCCATTGGCCTGAACATGCTCTTGTCACAGTGACTCATCACAGACAGTCTTCAGGCCAATGGAAAACTTCAGAGACCAGATCCATTTATGTGGCTGATGCATCACTAGAAAAACTAGGTAGGAGAAGAAGGAGCGCTCTGCTGTAATCACACTGAGGAATCAGTCAGATAGTTATGGGATCTATGTGAAACAACTACTCTTGAACCTGATAATGGGGACACAAGTTTTAAAAAAATGAGTTCTGGTTCACTACTTCACTTCAAAAAAGGACAGGGGCAGAGATTGGCAGTGTTGGGAGGAGGGGGGGGGGGGTTGAAATTGCTGTTGGTCATGGGGCGGCTGGTGATAGTTGGCCTAGGGCGGTAAAAAGTACAAATCCAGCCCTGGATCTGACAGATGGAGAGGATTTTGCTGATCAGAAGATACCTTGGACAGTAAACCTTCAATATGGCCACAACATTTTTTTTTTTTTGCCAAAGAGCCCATGAATTTGCTATCCAAGAAAAGATATATTCACCATTGTCTTGCATGAATACAATGGAATTCACCGTGCCCCTTTATGCTGTGTTTCATGTACAATGTGCATAATATAATAAGATGGCTCTGGCCTTTGGCAATTTTCATCGCACCTATGAAATTATTTCTATCTACATACTCTCCTACCTAGGACACTACCCACTAACCACCATTTCTACCACTCCACACACAGCATCCCTTTACCTACTGTCCTACAGACTGTAATGCCTTCTGGCCAGGGCTCTCTCCTCCCCTTTTGTCTCACAATGCTGTGTAATGGGTGTACATACCTACCACCCCTGTGTAAAATATGTAATGAATTTGTTATACCCACTTGTCTTATATCAATTGTTGTATTGTATACTTGTATTGTTATACCCTGTAAGTTATTGTACAGCACCACTGAAGATGCTGGTGCTATATAAATCAATAGTAATGATAATCTGCCTTAAATCTGATTGTTCAGTAATTCAAGACACTAATTTCCTCACCTAGGAATGCTTGTAGTTTTTTGCAGAACATGCACTGTTAGTAGGAGATAGGCAAAAAGGGCGCCGGACATAGACTGTAATGCAAATTATAGCTATAGTGGCACTCAGAGGGTAATTTGGGTGCCCAAAAAAGATGGAAGCCAAATTACAAAAAAAAAAAAAACCTGTGACATACGGTCGGCAGCAATAGCTGGTAGCTGCATTGCATCTTTCCCCTGAGCCCACGGCAGCCTGGAGAGGCAATTGTAATGAACGCCACTGGGAAATTTGCAATAGCAGGGTAAGCCGTTCTTCGATTTCACCCTGCACATTTCCTGGCCCCATTTTGGAATGTTTGCCTGGTCGTGGGCCTTGAGAATGGGGTTGGGGAACTCTGAAACATCTATAACAACTGTGTAAGGCCCGGTTCACATTAGCGGTGGCCGTCCGGAATCGCCGTGCCGGAGCCGGACCGCTTGCAGAACGGACGGAACGGACGCACGGCAATAGCAATGAAAGCCTATGCGTCCGTTCACATGCGTCCGTTCTGCCGGACCGGATCCGGACTCCGGCGTCCGTTCCAACATGCGCTATTTTTTGGTCCGGCTTCTCCGGCAGCCGTATCCGGGGCGGAGCCGGACTGCACCATCCGGCCAATACAAAGTAATGAGAACCGGAGAGCGCACAACACACTGGCTACAAAAACCGGACGTTCTACCCCACTTCCTATGCATTTTGGATGGGGACCACATGGAGTTCACAGAGTGGGGCAGCAGCGATTTCATGCTGGAGCTCTAGGCAGCAACATGTCTGATATAAGTCTGATAACGAGGAGGCGAACAACAGAGAATTCCCAGGTATACGAAAAATGCCTGGATCCATGGTCCCAACTGCAGTCTCTGTATCCACGGATGGTCTCCACACGTCCACCTGTCTCCAACAATGACCCCAGACCCTTCTGCTGACCTCCCAGACCCCAGGTATTTACAGGTTGTTATCTCCTTAAGAAACCGGATCCGGACCGCAACCGTGTTCACACCGCACGGAAACCGGATGCAAACGGACCGGATCCGGATAGGAACCGTACGGATCAGGTCCGGTCCGGATACGGTGCGGTCCGGACATCCGGTGCGGTTTTGACAAAACCGCAAGTGTGAACGGGGCCTTACGCTAATGATCCTATGGAGCAGTTCCCAAATACCACTTTATTGGAGTACCTGAAGTGACATGTAGCATGATGAGCTAATCATGTACTGTAACATTTATCAATCCTAATTAGAACTTGCCTGTGTTCCCTTTTTTCCCCATTGCAAGCACCCTGTTTGATATCAGTAACTGCATTTTTTATTTAACCACTTACATGCCAAAAGTCTCTAGCCCCTTAAAGAGAACCTGAAGTGAAAGGAATATGGAGGCTGCCATATTTATTTCCTTTTAAAGCAAACGTGAAATAAGTTATTTAAAAAAAAAAAAAAAGATTCACTTAGGCTAGGTGCACACATAGCACAAACGCTAGTGTTGCATAAAACGCTGCGTTTTTGCCGCTAATGGAAGTCTATGGGCCGCAGGAAAACCGCATATGCGTTTTGTGTACACGTGTTTTTGAAAACTTTTGAAAAAGTTGTTGCATAATATTCAAAAACGCACATAATGAAAGTCAATGGGAACGCAATGGTATGCATTTTCCATGCGTTTTTATATGTCTTTTACCCCCCCCCAAAAAAATGTTTTTGTTATGTATTTCCGCTTCCTATTGTCTTCCTAGTGATTTACAAAAATGGAAATATAAAAACCCAAGAAAAACATATACAAAATGCATATGCGGTTTGTATATGCAAACCAAACGCATTAAAACACTTGAAAAACGCACATGCGCTAAAAAACTGCAAATGCTCCAAAAACGCAGTAAAAACACAAAACCGCAAACATAAAATGAAAAAATGGTGTAAAATACAGCATTTCATGTTCTGTTATGTGTACACACTTCTCCCAGGTCCCTGCAGCCGGCCTGTCCCGCGCAGGTACTCAAAGATCCTGCTCTCCCCACCATGGCTCCGTTTCATCACCGCCGACTAATACGTCAACAGCCATGCGCTCCCGTGGCCGTGCAGGCGCGATACGAGAAAATCTTGGGGAACAATGACCTGCGCAGCCAGGGCTGCGCAGATGCCACGGACGGCAACTGAAGAGAGAGAAACTGAGCCGCGGCAGGAGACCAGAGGATCATTGTGTACCGGCGTGGGACAGGGCGGCTGCAGGGGGCTGGGAAAAGCTACAGGTAAGTTAAACTTTTTTTTTTTTTTTTAAACTTAATTCAGGTTCCCTTTAAAGGGATACTGTAGGGGGAGTCAGGGGAAAATGAGCTGAACTTACCCGGGGCTTCTAATGGTCCCCCGCAGAGATCCTGTGTTGGCGCAGCCACTCCCCAATGCTCCGGCCCCGCCTCCGGTTCACTTCTGGAATTCCTGACATTAAAGTCAGAAAACCATTGCGCCTGCGTTGCCGTGTCCTCGCTCCCGCTGATGTCACCAGGAGTGTACTGCGCAGACACAGACCATACTGGGCCTGCGCTGTGTGCTTTTGATGACATCAGTGGGATCGAGGACACGGCAACGCAGGCACAGTGGTTTTCAGACTTTAAAGTCAGAAGTGAACCGGAGGCGGGGCCGGAGCATCGGTGAGTGGCTGCGCCAACACAGGATGTCTGCGGGGGACCATTAGAAGCCCCGGGTAAGTTCAGCTCATTTCCCCCCGACCCCCCTACAGTATCCCTTTAAGCATTACCAGTTGCCTGGCTGTCCTGCTGATCCTCTGCCTCTAATAACTTTATCCATAGATCCTGAACAAGCATATGCAGATCAGGTGTTTCTGACATTGTCAGATCTGACAAGATTAGCTACATGCTTGTTTCAGGTGTGATGCAGATACTACTGCAGCCAAATAGATCAGCAGGGCTGCCAGGCAACTGGTATTGTTTAAAATGAAATAAATATAGCAGCCTCCATATTCTTCTCACTTCAGTTGTCCTTTAAAGGACCAGAAACTTCTTGGTAAAAAAAAAAACTCCAAAAAAAACAGCTCACCAACATTACGCCGCACGGATCCGTCTTTCGTTGTTTTCCCGTCACTGCAGCCCACTGAGCTTCCTGAGCGAGCCAGGAGAAGTTTTCATTGGCACCCGACCCTGTGATCACTGTGAGCCAATCCCAGTCATCACAGGGTCAGGAGCCAATGAAATCGACTCCTGACCGACTTATGAAGCTCTGCTGTCAGAACGACAGCAGAGCGAGTGGGCTACAACGGGACAGTGGCGCGGCAATTTAAATCTACACCCTGGCAGGGATAACAGGTTCCAAACATGGAGTAGATTTCGATTACCGTGATCCAAAAGCAGATAAAACCCATCTGTTTGAAATTATCTTATAAAAAAATCAACATTTGGTTGGTATAGATGACTGATTAAGTTTATGAAATTGGTACTAGAGTACTTGACTTGGAAACGCTGGTAAACATTAACCTTATACAGATATATCTATCTATATCTCACGTATCCTTTCCTCCCTCTTGGATGTATCCCTTGATTGAGAATGTGCCCAGATAGGGGTCCAGAGTGTAATGCTGGGAATACACAGCTAGATTCTGAGCCATTTAGATGGCTCGATAATTTCCCACACGTCCAATCTCCCGCCTGATCGTTTTCACCGCTCGATTCTGCATTGAGGACAATGGAAAAAGATAAGAAAAATTAGCAGAAGATAAGAGACTCTCCTGCAGAATCGAGAAGGGAATCGATCGGGCGGGAGAATCGAGCAGCAAAACCAAGCCGTGTATGCCCAGTATAACAGAGCAATAGAACAATTGAAATGCCACCTGTGGGCAAAATATATAAAAACTGGAAATATATTTCACTAATTTAAAGGACACCCGAGGTGACATGATGAGATAGACATGTGTTCAGTATGTACAGTGCCTTGCACCCAAATAACTATGCTGTGTTCCTTTTTTCTTTCTCTGCCTGAAAAGTTAAATATCAGGTATGTAAGTAGCTGACTCAGATAGGAAGTGACCTCACTGACAAGAAATTCCCCTTTTTATCTCTTTCTTGCTCTCAGAAGCCATTTTCTGCTAGGAAAGTGTTTTATAGTTGGAATTTGTTATTAGTGAAGGTCACACTGTAGTCACTTCCCGTCCTGCCCCGCCTCTGATAGGCTTCAATCTATCAGATGCCGGCGATCCCCGGCCAATCAGAGGCCAGAGATCGGCGATCTCCTTTACGGCGCTGCTGCGCAGCAGCGCCGTATGATGTAAACAGCGGGGATTGCTTCCCCGCGTGTTTACAATTAGCCTGCGAGCCGTGATCGGAGGCTCGCAGGCTGTTCACGGAGACACCCTCCGTGAACTTTCCATGTAAAACCACCGTTCATATTGGGACTTAAACATTGGTATTTGGCAAATGGGAATATGTGTTCCCTGAGCCAATTAAAGTACCTGGGAATGAGTGAATGACTCCAAACAGCATTCAGAAGCCATGTTCATTCATAAAAAGTAAAGTAAAAGCTTTTTTTAAAAAAAAAAAGTAATCAAACATCTCCTGGTAACCAGGATAGTGTATAGCATCTTGTGGCCAGAAAATAAAATTACAATAAAAATACATTCAAAAATACATTTTACAGTACAGTATTACTCCCCCTTCTCCCCCATAGTTACCAAAATAAAACATTTGTAAAAAAAATAAATAAGTGACAGCATTAAAAAAAAAAAAAAAAATAGGTACCTTAGGGCAGGGGTAGGGAACCTATGGCTCAGGAGCAAGATGTGGCTCTTGATAGCTTCAACTGGCTCCCAGACAAATCGGTAGGGGTTGATTCACTAAGCTACACTGCTCAACCAGCGCAGCTTAGTGTGGCAGCACAAGTAAAAATTTTCAAAGTAGGCACACTACTTCTGTAGCATGCACTACTCACTTGCGCTAGCCCAAAACAAATGGCTGCTCCAATTGTCCCACTCTGGACATCGTCAGGTCCATTGACTTTGAAGGACGAGATCCGCATACTTTGATTGGATCAATAGGCTGCCTGTCACTTGACAGGCAGCCTAATGGGCCAAAGTGCAGGATCTTGTCCTACAAAGTGAATCAACCCCCAAGTCAGCTAGCTAATTGTACAAGCTGTTAGTCTGTATTTCTCCTGTCTGGCTCTTTGGGAAATTGCTGATGTTGCTGAAACCCAAGAGAAGCTGAAGTAGTGTCTGACACTTCAGCTGCCCAGCGAATCAACTGTATACACATCACCATGGCACCAGAGACGTGAGCCCTCTGTTGCTGCCCATTGCTGCGCATGCGCACTGTCCCAGTTTGAAACATACTGTATGGCTTTCAGGGAAATACATTTTAAAATATGTGGCGTTTATGTCTCTCAGCCAAAAAGGTTCCTGACCCCTGCCTTAGGGACTCTCTCTCGTGGTACGTGGCTGTGCTTGTCAGCAAATCTTTCTACAGGCAACATAAAAGCATCCCAGGGTGAGGAATTTTCAAAGGGGGGGGGGGATACCTATAATATGGCAGTGAGCTTCTTGGACAGTCAGTGACATAAATATGTACTCTGTAAAGCCCTGCAGGAGGTGTCGATGCTATACGGATACATAATAATAATAATAGTATGGTAGGACATTAGACTATGAGAGGAAAGTGAAAGACAGTAAAGGGGAAGAGACGCGAGTGTCAGTAAGTCAGTGTGTGTATGTGGGGAAGAAGAGAGTTGGGGAAAGAGGAGAAGAATGAGAGAGACAGGAATGGGGTACAGAGAGAGAGACACACACACAGGACAGAGTAGGGGAGAGAGAGGCACAGAACAGAGGGAATTGGAGGCAACCCTAAAACAGGCGAGAGATACCCGACAGGACTGCAATATTCTATTTTGCAGGGCCATACTGAAATAATACAGACATATTGCACTGTAGAGGAGAGACGGGGTAAAAGGGAGAGAGGATATACCAGGGAGAGAGGGTGAGAAAGACATGGGAGAGCATGAGACACATAATTAAGTGAGATTTACGAGGGCTATCACATGGGCAGCCCAAGAACAGGAAGTATTCAGCTGGCTTATCCATTCATACCATTCTCAGGTCTTCTTTTCCTATCACAACAAATGTCAGCTGATAGGAAGCATTGTTATCTGTATCCACAGGCCTCTGTAACATATTCAGTGAATACAGATTTTAATGAGGACAACCAACATCTGTAATGAAGGGGGAAGTGAAGCCTTCTGCAAGGTCCCAACTTCCTTCTTTACTAGCACACAGCTGGGGAACAGGGCTGCGCTCATACCTTGCTCTGTGCTCTTTCAAGTTCTCCAGAGCTGCCCCATGCTCAGTACACATGCTGCTGCTACTGCCAAAGTCAACTGTAGCCAGGAAAGAAAGAGGGCAGCACATCATGCAGCAGGAGCACCAGGGTGCAGCGAGCTACAGGAAACCTGCATTTTGTTATCTCAACTTGTGCCTGTCCCCAGATACCACATCAGCCCCGGTCTGAGCACCAGTATCCCCCTAAGCTTGCCTATTGGGCATTTGGCATGCTCTTAACCTGACTGAGGAAGTGGCTTATTTTTTTGTAGCAGCACTTTTTTTTTAATTTTATTTACAGAAACATATTTTCCATATAAGCTGTTACCTGTAATGAAGAGGTGCCTTGGCATTCTGTATTATTGCAGTGACCACCAAGTCTCAAGCAATACCACAGCATTTATTACAGTCACTTGTAAAATCTAGGTAATCTTCAACTCTCTCTTATTAGACAGTGGTCAAAGAGATCTTTTTTGCATAGCTGCACATACAAACTGTTAGGGCTGTTTTATACTGGATGGGGTACTGTTAAGGCTGTTGACTGATGCAGGGTTATTATTATTATTTATTGTATTTATAAAGCGCCAACATATTACGCAGCGCTGCACAATAGATAAATGGGTTAACATACAAGGTAGGACATACAGAAACTTACAACAAAACAAGATCATGCAAATGATTTGATAACAATACAGTGTCATAGGTCAAAATAGAGACTGTTCGAGTCTAAAAGAAGGGTGGTTGTGAGTAAGATGGCATAATCAAGCTGGATACATTAGGAAGGAGGGCCCTGCCAGAGGCTTACAATCTAAAGGGTGGGGTGGAGACAATAGGTGTGTCTTTTGAGAGGGGGTCTAACAGAATATATTATGATGCTGGTGTAGGGGGGGTATGCGAGCGTGAAGAGGTGAGTCTTGAGAGCTTGTTTGAAGGTATTAAAGGTGGGGGCGAGTCTGACGGCTGGTGGGAGAGAGTTCCAGAGAGTAGGGGCAGCCCTGGTGAAGTCCTGCAATCGTGCGTTTGACTGAGTTATGCGTGGTGCGACTAGGCGCAGGTCATTGGAGGGTCGGAGGGGGCGGGCTGGTATGTGCCTGTGGACCAGATCAGAGATGTAAGTCGGGCAGGTCTTGTGCACTGATTTGTAGACCAAGCACAGGATTTTGAAATTGATCCTTAAGCTGATGGGGAGCCAGTGTAGTGCTTTACAGAGCGGAGTTGTAGAGGTGCTGCGGTGAGAAGAATGTATCAGTCTGGCTGCCGCATTCATTACCAATTTAAGTGGGTCAGTACGGTTAGAGGGGAGGCCGGATAAAAGAGAATTGCAGTAGTCTAGGCGGGAGATGACAAGGGCATGGATAAGGAGTTTAGTGGTGTCAGGGGACAGGTAGGAGCGGATCTTGGAGATGTTGCGGAGGTGGAAGTTGCAGGATCTGGCAATACCTTGGATGTGGGCTGTAAAGGAAAGTTCAGAGTCCAGAGTAACGCCTAGACAGCGGGCTTGGGAGGTAGGGTGGATAGTAGTATTTTCAATAGTGACGTGCAGATCTGGGAGGGGTGCAGCCTTTGTCCAGGATCTGAATTATGGCTCAAGCCAGTACCTAAAACAGTAAGGAGTCTTTGGGCAAGGTGATCCTGGTCGCCATAAGTGACTGAAACCCTCAAGTGCTTCGAGTCCTCCAGGAGAAATGCACAATATCAATGTTCTGTGTGTTGTACTACATGTGATTTGCTGCGTTTTGCTATCTGTTTCCAATGACAAGCAAATCGCAAGATGGAAGGGCACCTTCAAAGTAAAGAAAATCAGGGGCAAACTTGTATATTACTGCGATCCAATTTGCCCAATTCAAATGTCCTGCATTCCTCCTAGTGTTCCTAGCAGTCAGAGAAAACTGCAGAATGTAACAAACTAAGTCATGGCTTTTGTGATTTGCAATATAGAGCAGCCCTTAGGCCTCTTTCACAGTGGGACGTTGTGTTTGATGCGATATTAAGGTCGCATAACGTGCCCCTAATGCAACGCATTGAAAGACTATAACTTGGACGTTCTAGTACATTCTTTAGCCCTGCATTTGGTGCGCGTTTTTGTCGCACAGCGATGGAACGAAAATTGCGCATGCGTTACATTAAAAAAAAAAAAAAAAAAAACTTGCCGAGCATGTGCAACACACATAACGCAGCAAATGTATTGCTAAACACACAGCATGCAGCACTTTCTAAATATTGCTACACGTTACACACAACGCAACGTGTGCACTGTGAATGTCGCGCAGAGTATTGCTCCGGCAATCTCCGATCAGGAAATCCCGTTCAAAGAACGGGATTTCCTGGAGGACTTCCCCCGTCGCCATGGCGACATGACGTCACTGATGTCGTGACGTCATTGGGAGTCCCGATCTACCCCTCAGCGCTGCCTGGCACTGTTTGGCCAGGCAGCGCACGGGGTCTGGGGGGGGGGGCGCGGCACGGCGAGCGGCGGACAATCGGCGCAGAACGGCGGCGATCAGAGTGCACACGCAGCTAGCAAAGTGCTAGCTGCGTGTTGCAAAAAAAAAAAAATTATGCAAATCGGCCCAGCAGGGCCTGAGAAACCCCCCTGCTCGGCATAGCCCGTGCTCAGCAGGGAGCTCGCCAGGGAGGTTAATGTCCGTTGTGTTGAAAGTATAAGAAGTAGAGATTATCAATGAAATGAAGTATTGTGTACATTTTGTATGCACATTTATGCAGCTTGAAAACGGACCAATCAAATGAAGCTGCGGTGGGATCAATTGGCTCCATTTCAAACTGGATGTATTTACATAGAGAACTTGCATTACCTGCATCAACTTGGATTTACATCTCATTGACCATCCCTAATAAGTAGGCTAAAAAAAAGCAGGCTATATTCTATAGGTACTGGCCAGTGGAAACTGATTTCTCATGTGTTTCTTTTTGCCCCCCTTACCAAAAGGGTTAAAGGGGTTCTTTAAGTTGTAGTAAAAAAAAAAAAAAAAAAAAAAAAAAACCCACACCTGTGGCTTCTACCGGCCCCCTGCAGATATCCTTTTCCCGCCACGGGTCATTTTCTCTTTTTTCATTTAACTAGACAGATGATACTGCGCCTGCGCGTCCTCGCTCCCGCCACCAGGAGCGTCATGCGCAGTACAAAAAAAAAAAAAGTTAGTTCTGCGCCTGTGCAGGATGCTCCCGGCGGCATGAGCAGCGACGCGCGCAGCCCCCTTTTTTTTTGGGGGGGGGGCAGCTTAAAGAACCCCTTTAAGCTATGTAAACTCATCCAACAAGTTTCACAACCAACACCATGACAAACCATTTACACGACTTGTCATTTCTCCGCACCAACTGTACGTCCAACTCATCTACATACTGCGCGCAAGTGAAACGACGAGATGCACAACATGGCCGCATTCAAAACAAGTATGTCATTCAAATGGCATTGTACACACGTAGTCAACTGCACAATACTAGACCAATAGTTGTGTGGGTTGATTTGACGGATGGATTGGGGCAAACTGCCTCCTAACATTAGCTTGTCTAATCATTTGCCAAGCGTACACATGCCTGATTGTCGTCCAACAGACCAAAATCAGACGACAATCAGGCGGTTTGGTTGAGCGAGTACGAGCCTTTAGACAACCCTGGTAAACACTGTTAGCATACATATCAATATTTGTAAATACATTAGCAGATTTTTGACACTAGGCAAAGCAGAAGTGGTGTACTGAGCTCAGCTTGGAGCAGTAAGACACAGGAAAGCTTACAGACCCCAAACTCAGACCCTTGTACAGCACCACATAACTTTCTATAGAAAGTCCAACATTTCCTAGGAAGGTCTCCTTTGGCTGTGCATACCGCATAACATGTTCAATAGGTCAGTCACTCTTACAAACATCTGCAACAACCACCAATATTGCAATTTATTGAATCACAACCAACTTCAAAGTTTGCAGTAAAGTATTTTTGTATTTTTGCTTTTACAGGACTATACATTTCAAAAATGGTGTCATAAAAGGTGCACAGACTTTTACAAACACATCATAACAATTCTCACTTCTCTTTCCTTTTTTTCAGTCTATAAGTAAAGTTTCAAAAAGGAAGACGCTCCCAGATGCCATCTGCTGCTTTTCTGTCGCCTTGGCCTGCTCGGTGACATTCATTTACACAAATAACAGCTACACATACTAAATTGTAGGCATTTATATTGGGAAGAAAGACTATAGCGCAGAGCATACTTTCTAAAACAACCTCCGGCAAATACACATTACCTGCTCAAGTGATTTCACTGGAGAGGCTAACAATGTCATACTACAAGGAAATTGCTGTTTCAACACATTCTTATGAAGAAAGTTAACTTGTGTAAAATAGAAAATGCCCCCCTTAAACCGGAAGGGGCATGGAGCTAAACAGCCAGCAGACAGAAAAAGTTTCTTGAAGTTTGGTCAAAAGAAGGCATGGATAAGCAAAACAAGGAAAGAACAATTATGCTGCAAAATTCCTGGTCATTGATCTTGTGTATATTATCAGGGAAGTCCAACATGCGTTTGCTACGGCCTTATTTATAAGGCAACACTTATAATTTAAAGTACACCCAACTCTAGGTTAAGCCAAGTACAATAGTAACAGGGTACTTTACGTTAACAGGGGAGTGTTCCAGGTAGCCTGTGATTTTAGTGTAGGGCACATCACCGAAATAGGACCCCGCTGTGTCATAAGGTTGGGCACTACATAGGAAACGGTCCTTCAAAAGTTATCGGCTTGTAGCCAGATAAATGAGTCAGGATAGAGAAACTAATTGCATGAGGACCAGGATGAAACATTTCTTTGAAAATAACAGACTTAGTGGATTCTACCTGTAGGAATACCCTTATAATTACTACCACAGCAGGTTTTGTGATAAACCTTCATAAAGTTCAGTTAAACTAAACCATGAAACATAGAAGTTAAAAAGTTTGTATTCAGCTATTTTTTTTTAAAGCAGATTATAACTAAACAGACAGCAGAGAAGTAGTTTTATTGTATAATTTCTAGATTTCCCCTTTAAATTCAAGGAGGGCTTTTTAGAACACTCGTCTGTCATTAAAAGGGAAGCAGGAAATGTGGGCGCCCATTAACAGGATTTTTTTTGTGGTGGAGGGGGTGTGTGTTAAGGTCAGGCGTCCATGGGGAGGGTTTTAAGGTAAGGGGTGTGTGGGTGGTGTTGGTTAAGGTTTAGGCATTGACAGGGGAATGGTTGAAGTGGATCCGAGGTGAACTTTTACTCATTGAATAATTGTGTTCCTTTCCTATTGTTTATAGGGCATTCCTCAAGCAAAATTTTTTGTTTTTGTTTTAATATTCTAATTCCCTATAAACTAAATAAACCACGCCCATGGGTTTTCAGAGAGCCTTGGCAGTAGCGAGGGCTCATGGGAGCTCAGTCTGGGCAGGGGGAGGAGGAGGTGTTACTAGTCATTGATTTCAGAGGCAGAGAGGAGGAGGAGGTTGGGTTTTTTTTCACTGTCTGAGCGCTGATGGTGCAGATAAGCCTGCCTCTGTGTAATGTTTACAAACAACATGGCTGCTGTCATTGCATCACAGGAAGAAATAATCATTTTCTATTAAATTTGTTTGCAGCTAGGTTTGCTGTGTAAACTATCTAAACTTTAGATAGGATATATAGACAAGTTACTTGTTATAGTTCGTTTTTCATCTCAGATCCGCTTTAAAGAGAACCCAAGGTGGCATTGTATTACGTTAGTGGGGCACAGAGGCTGGTTGGGCACACTAACACCAGCCTCTGTTGCCCCATAGTGTGTCTCAAAGACCCCCCTGCTCGCCGCTATACTCCCCGCAGTGCTGGCGACACGCAGCGTGTCGCCAGCACAATGTTTACTCTAGCACTGTCTGTCAGCGCCGCTCCGCCGCCTCCTCCGCATCGCCGCTACCCGCCCTCGTCCCTTCCCTCCCGCTGATTGGAGGGAAGGGACGAGGGCGGGTAGCGGCGATGCGGAGGAGGCGGGGGAGCGGCGCTGACAGACAGTGCTAGAGTAAACATTGTGCTGGCGACACGCTGCGTGTCGCCAGCACTGCGGGGAGTATAGCGGCGAGCAGGGGGGTCTTTGAGACACACGATGGGGCAACAGAGGCTGGTGTTAGTGTGCCTAACCAGCCTCTGTGCCCCACTAACGTAATACAATGCCACCTCGGGTTCTCTTTAAGGTTAGGCATCAGTAGAGGGAGGGTTCAGTGTGAGAATAGGGTTAGATTTATTTGTAGTAAAATATCAGTATTATTCACTGATATTTTACTATCATTATTGCCACTTTAACAATATAGAATATTGGTATATCTACCAATATTCTACTAGCCGAAATTGGGTGCCAAAATTTCCTGGTGCCTCTTTCTTATGCACGCCTTAAAAGTACCGTTCCTAGTGTACTTGGTTTAAACTCAACTAGTGATAGGTAGACTTCAATCAAATGGCATTTTTCCAGAAATAAGAACAAAGCGGTTTATTCCATAAACAAAAGGAGAAAAGTAATGTCACACAAAGGTCCCAATCCTATTGTTTTTATGAATATTGACCAGAACACAAGTAGTGCTGGGTGCTTATTGACAGAACAATTAACTGCTTCCACCTTTTCTTGTTATTACACTACGTTATACAGGTCAAAGAAATACGGGTCTGAAGACATGACGTCTCTCCCGATCACTTGTGTTACACGAGAGGCAAGACTCAGAGGAGGAAGCACAAGACGTGTGCTGGTACCTTAATACTACATATTATTTGCATTTTACAGTTAAAAAGTAATTTAAGGCGGGGCAGTGAAATCGTCACTCATTTAAATAGTAATTACATGCTTACAATGTACCTCTGTCAAGTGTTTGAAGTATCAGAGTCAAACTGAAAATGTTCAGAAATCCTTAAGATATAGTGTAACAGCTTTGATAGCGGTTTGTTGAGTATTTCCTAGGCATGCATCCAGCTTACTCAAGTGTGGCAGTGCAGAAAGAAAGAATAATGCACAAGGTGCAGTACAGCGTGGCAACAAGGTTTCTGATTGGCTGCTGCACATTGTCATTCATCACTGCCCTTGCCCCTCCAGTAGGACACTGTACGTCTGGAGCTGGTGTATCTCCAGACGTACAGTCTACAGTACAGTACAGTCTACATCAAGGAGCTGTATGGGCATCAGAGAATGAAATAAATAATATTTACAAAACCGGATCATTTTACTAGTCTGCCTTATTGTGGATACAGATAGAAGGACACCCTAATCGCTCGCTCATGGCGGCACCCAGCCCAGCCTTCGTGGGAGCTGAAAAGGGCTGCTCACATTCTACCTGTAGGTTCACTACTGAGCAGAGTGTCACTAAGATACACTGTTTATTGCCAGTTTATTCCAGTGTTATGGAAAAAGTATGAATTTTCAGGTGCTCCTCAATGCACTGCAGTGTTCTCCCCAGAATTTTTTTCCAGCCGGGTGGCTTGAAAATGTAGCCGGGTCCCATGTAAAACTGGCCGGGTGGGGAGAGATGAGAGAATGCCGGACTGGTGCTTCTGTACGCAACTCTGCTTACAGCATAGGAGGAGGTGAGCTGATAACTTCCGGGTGCTCAACAAAACTAGCCGGGTGGAGCACCCGGCTAAAAGAGCCTGGGGAGAACACTGCACTGGAAACAAATGTCTACTAGCAGAGTACATGACAATGTGCTACTCCACAAAGTTCTGCAGATTGTAAGGGTACCATGTGAGTTCTTCTGTCTCTCCCATTCCCAATCATTAGTGATTCAATTTCTCGAACGATTGATCAGAAAAGATTGTTCAGGCCCCTCAAAAGGAGGAAAAAGATAAGCAATCCAATAAGGCCAAAAAAATTGTTCTGGAATATGGATTGATGGAACAATCGTTTGTCATTGATTGGCAAAATCAACGGTATGTGATCCGATCAATTGTGCGGTTGATTGTTTGGGAGATTGTACCATTAATGGGCACCAGGGATTCTATGAGCACTTGTCTAACTCTAGCCCATATCACAACTGTCAAAATGAGAACGTTGGGCTTTAGGAAAAAGCAAGTGAACCATATCAATGTATAGTTCTGCTGGACAACTCTGTCAATGAAGGTTTTACTTGCCATTTAAATTCTGCCATTTATATGGAAACTGTGGTGGCAAAATGTACCATCAATACTATAAAAAGCAAAGTACTTATTTTTTTCTTTTAGCTTTAAAACAAACCAAAATTGGTGACTTCAACTTTTAGATAGACAGGTTGTCAAGAATAATTATATAATGTAATAAAAAACTCTAATCTTTAATAAACATAAAGGGACAGACATAATATGAACTTTATGTAAATAGGGATCATCAAAATCAATAAAAAAAAGAACACTTAAGTCTTAGACATATATATGGAACAAACAAAGAAAAAAAATCAGATGTCCAATTAAGGAAATGGAATAGCACTTTACTGTCAGGTGTTAAAGACACACTGATCAGATCGAGCAATATATTAAAGAGGACCTCTTGAAGAAAAGACGTACAAAGAAACAGTTTGCTACAACCGAGAGCTGCTGAGGAAAACCCCAAACACTTCCTGAAATGAACAGACCTTATTGCAATACATGCACCAGACAGGCAACAATGTGTATGAGCAGCATGCACAGGTCAGAGCAGCATCATCTAACCCAAAAACCAATGGATCGGATAGTCTACGGACAAGCAGGACAAGGATGAGTGCCTAACTCTTAGCATTTTGGCCTTTTTGCTAGAAAGAGAAAATTTAAAAAATATCTTTAATAAGCATTATGAAGCTTTTGCTTTTTTTTTTCTCTTAACACCAATTTTGTTTTAGTCTAGTGAATTTGATGATCCCTACAGATCCTGCATATTTGAAAGACAGTGAAGAGATGTGTGTAAATGTTTTGGTGATCACTCCACAGAAAACCTCCTTTCATATGCGCGTATCCAGTCCTACAGCCTGACCCATGCATTAAGATTTTCCACAGAGAGGCTCTGACTCTGATTTTAAATCCTGATCGTCTTCTTCGCAGTCTCCTTCATCCGTCTGCTGCTCAAGTTCCTCTTTCGTGATCATTTCAAAATCATTGCCATTGCCGTTACTGTGCTGTGAGCCATCATCCTCCCTCCTGTCACTGTCTGTGTCAGACTGCCTCTCTGCACCGGACCCTTCTGAGCCAGACCCCTCAGCGGCTTCCGTTCCCTTACCCTCCTCCTCTTCCTTCTTCTCACTGTCAGATTTATCCTCACTGTCAGACTTTACAGGCTTTTTGGACTCTTCTTTCTCATCTTTCTTCTGATCGGTCTTTGGTCCCTTGTACTCGTGTGTATACAATGGTCGGAAGGAGTCGATGAAGCCAACATCTGCCGTCAAATTAGGTAAGAACCAGAAGTGGTGGCGCCCTCCGGTCAGGAGCCAAATGATGAGGAAGAGAATGCATCGAGCTGAAAACAGAATACAAGGAATTTAAATACTCATGACTAGACATCATCATTAGAATTATATAGTAAACCAGTGCAAAGAGCAATGATTATAACAACAACAAAAAAATTCCTTACTACCACAATCTGAACATTGTGGCTAAATTATTAAGATAAGTGCCCAGAAAACTGATGCAAAAGTGGAGCAATTGCAATTGTCCAAGAGTAAAATGCACTATACACTCCTTTTCTTCTATATTCCTGTCACTTAAGGTGGCCACATACTGTCCAATTTCTAGCGAAAAATCGGATTGGTTGTAAATAACCTCAGTTGATGGACACAATCGATTATGAATGAGTGAAAAAAATGTCGTCCGAATGAATTTTCGTCGAATCAAAATTTGGATTTTCTTGTTGGTCGTGATAGATAAGAAGCAAAGATTTGTTAGTTGATGGTGTAGTGAACGATGTATTACAATATTTCACTTCCGATCAGAATTTCAAATGATTTTTCGCTAGAAATTGGATCATTAGTGGCCACCTTTACAATAGGTAGTAGAAATCTGACAGATCTGACAGGGACTCTATGAGGAGGTAATACAGGCGTCTGATATTGCCAGTGACCAAATTGCCTCCTTTTTGCCAATTTGCCCAAATTAATTACTACTCGCCGCTACAGCCATTATTCATATTACGGCCTATAGCGGTGTACAAATCCCGGCCGCTGCACTGCTCCGAAATGAACTGCCTCCCTCAAAAAACAGTCAAGATGGAACAGGTCAATTCGGCGCTCACTCTGCACCTGTGCTGCGCTGGATTAGGTGACAGCTACAATCTGTCAAAAATCACTAATTCATGTGCCGGCAATAGCGGGACCCTGAATTACGTACAGAAGGGAGGAAATTAGGTAATCAGTAGAGCAATGTGTTTTTTTTAATAAATTTCCCGAGAATACCTAGCACAAGAAGAACAGTCTTTTCCTTTCGCCCAAAGTGAACGCATCCAGAACATATGTACTCCAGTCAAGATGGCAGTGCTATATAAATACAGGGTAATAATACCAGTTTTTACATCTGTGTGCTGCCTGCATTAAACTTTAAGTTCTACTAAATGCAACACAGCGTCCTAAGTTTATTATGACAGCTACATCTGAAACTAGCCTTACTTTTATTTAAGATGGATGCTATACAAGTTATTTTTGATAAAATGTGCATGCAAATTGTGTGTTTAAAGTTACATATGGGGTTTAAAGCTACATATCTTTCACTGGATCTAGTTAATGTATAAATCACACAGATGCATATATAATAATTTGTAGTATACAACGAATGCAATTCTATAGCATAGTACTCCTAGTACTCAGACATGTCACAGCAAGAAAACTTGAAGTTCCCATGCCATTATACTGTAGCCTTATGTTTCTATCATATTTGCCAGCAAATTCCAAACAATGAAGAGAAAAGTTGAGGGATGAAGACACCTAGTGGCTGTAAGTAGCATGACAATAACAGACATTCATTTAGAGAGACTTACCAACGGCAAGGAGAAGAATACTGGCCACAAAACACCCAGCTCCCACACTGAGATAATACACCCCAACACGCATCTCTGCCGGCCACAGAGGGAACAGTGTGGCTGCGATCACTGCAATCACTGGAACAGAAGAGGACAACATAATAAACATACACAAGTCAGAAAAAACTGGGCACGACCAGAAAAATGGCACATTAAAGGAAACATCCGAGGAAATGTAAAAACTTACCTGGGGCTTCCTCCAGCCCCTGGTAGCCATCCTGTGCCCTCGCTTAAGTTCCGCTTCCAGCCGGTGTCCCCCTCTGGTGCAGATGCTGATTTCGCCCGGTGGACATCCACTGCCTCTGCACGAGTCGCTTGCAATGAAGTCATCAGGAGTGTACCGCTCAGGCGCAGTAGATTTGCGCCTGTGCAGAACACTCCAGATTATGCCAGCGCGACACCGAGCGATTCTCACACAGGCGCAGTAGATGCCGAACTGGCGAGGTCAGCATCTACACCAGAGGGGACCGGGAGCCCCCAGACCTGCGGAGAGGGCTCAGGACAGCTGCAAGGGGCTGGAGGAAGCCCCAAGTAAGTTGATTTTTTTTTTATTTCCTCAGACATTACCTTTAAAACTATTAGAATTCAGCCTTAATGCTGGAAAACCTTACTTTTCAGTAAGTTGCAATCATGTGACCACACTGGACTACTGTTACATTCAGTGGACATAACTAGCCTAGCCTGGGTCATACAGTATTCCCTATACCAGTCCTGTGGGGTTTAATCATTTGGGGACCCGCGCTACACTTATGCATTCCCCACAGAACTTGCCGCTTGTCTCCCGTCCGGATTCGCCGCAATCCTGTCCCCTCCGTGATCGGGGAATGGATAACAGCTGTTTCCATCACCGATCACTGTGTCTCCAATGACTCAGAATTTCTGGCAGCTCTGATTAAAAAAAAATCCGACAGAAATATATGTAAACACTCGGTTCCCTGTTATGGTTACTCAACACGGAACTCAGTGTAGCGCCATCTTGTGGCCAAAAAGTAAAAATTCATCCAAATACACTCTAATATTATATTATACACTAATCCGTAGGAGTATTAATTTTTTTTTTATATTATTTAACCCCTTCCTCCCCTACCCCATAGTTACCAAATAAAAACACTTGTAAGCAAATAAAAAAAATTACACCATTTCAAAAAAAAAAATAAAAAATAAAAAATATAATAATAATAATAATAATAATAATAATAATAATAATAAATATATATATATATATATATATATATATATATATATATATATATATATATATATATATATATATATATATATATATATATATATATATATATATATATATATATATATATATATATATATATATATATATTTACCTTAGGGAATTTTTTATATGTATGTCCTGAGGGTATATTACTGTGGCTTTTGTAAATAAAGGCTTGGAATTATTATAATAATATAACAAAAAATCACTAACGGAGAAATAGACACCTTTATTTCCAAATAAAATATTATTGCTATACATTGTACTAGGGACACAATTTAAACGTTGTAATAACCGGGACAAATTGGCCAATACAATGTGTTTGTTTCATCATCAATAGCACATTTTATTTTTAAACTACAATGGCTGAGAAATGGTGAATTTTTTTTCAATTTCTTTCCTTCTTTTTCCTTGCAAAATGCATATAAATAAAATAATTCTTAGCAAAAAGTACTGCCCAAAGAAAGCCTAGTTTGTCCTGCAAAAAATAATATATACATCATTTCAGTGTGATAAGTAGCAATAAAGTTATTGGCGAATGAATGGGAGGAGCATGATGTGAAAATTGCTCTGGTCCTGAAGGGGAAAAAACTGTGGTCCTGTAGTGGTTAATGAAGCATTAAGTTATAAAGTTCACACACATTTATTGTTTCCCAAGATAATCATGATTATCTTGGGTGAAAATCACGCATGCTAGATGAAATTGAAAAAAATCCAGTGTGTGTACAGCAGCCATCGATCCCCCTTGGCCAGTGTTCAGCCTGGCGGATCAATTCTGCTGAGCGCTGGCCAAGAGCATTGTTCTCCCCACTGACCATGCTTCTGTATAATTTCGTGCTGCTCTGTCAACCCTCTGCCCCCCTGCATAGCAACAGAGCAGGTTGTTACCCTGCAGGCTAGCAATGCATCTGTACAGCTTCAGCCCTCCAATGTCGCCCGAGGGATCAGGTCTTGATGACCGACAGGCGACAGACCTCTTACGTGTGTACAATGCTTTAGAGTTTTATTTGATTATGATGCAAATCCATAATATCCAGAATTGGACAACATAAAATAGTAATCTACCTATTACACTACTTCTGCAGATAAACGACAGCCAACATAAAATGTATCAGCTGATCCTGAATATTATTACAAGGCTACAGAAGCATCTTTACACTGATCACAACAGAGAACAGGAAAAGATTTAGTTACGATTAAGATTCATATTTTTTGAAGTACATGTATTATTCATTACAGAGGTGTGGTGAAAAGCAAGGGGAGTTTAACCACTTAATGGCAAGCTGACACATTAAAACGTCGTGTTGGAGCCTGTTAACGCTTCCAGGACGTTTTAGTGTGCCTCGTTTCCGACACCGCTCCCCCCACTCGTCAGGACACCATGATCTATGATTGGGGAAGAGAACCCAATCGCAATGTCTGGAATGAATGGACATGACCCCGATCAGGGGCCAAGTCCATTCATAAAACAAGAAGCCATCAGAGGCTAGTAAAATGTAAAAAAAGAAAAAAAACACTTCCTGTGAGTGTTTGCAGCTCTGGCCAAGTAGTGGCCAAAAACCAATGTTAGTTACCTGGTAACATCCTTTTTAGTAACCTCCAGGACAGGTCCACCATGAGAACGACAGGCTCCTCCCAGGAACAGGAAACGTCCAGATAGAGTACTCTATAAATCTTTGTCCAACCCCTTGATCCTCAGTCAATTCCAAGTACTGTTCCTAAAAACAAAGGGGTTTTAATATTCATACTGCATATACATATACTTTTCTTGTACTTATATACTCATATAAATCCTTTACTCGGGTGGGTTACGGACCTGTCCTGGAGGTTACTAAAAAGGATGTTACCAGGTAACTAACATTGGTTTTTCCATTAACCTCCAGGACAGGTCCACCATGAGAAGATGAGCAAGAATCTTACCCAATTAGGGTGGGCCGACTGCCTGCAGGACTTTTCTCCCAAATGATTGCTGTCCTGCAGACATCAGGTTCACTCTATAGTGTCTAGAGAAGGTACTTAGACTTGACCACGTAGCTGCTCTGCAGATCTCTTCCGGCGTAGCACTCGCTCTGTAAGCCCATGAAGTGGCCGCTGCTCTAGCTGAATGAGCTCTAACTGTATATAATACCGTATCCCCTGTAATCTTATAGGATTCCTCTATACACCGTTTTATCCCTTTCTAAATAGCATCTAAGACATCTTCTGAAATCTAAACCCGGCTTGTATTATTTTCTTTAATCTTTTTATCTTTTCGCTTGTTAAGTACATTCTTTCTGTTTCTGAATTTATTATGACTCCTAGAAACTGAATCTTTGACGTTGGTTGTAGGACCAACTTGTCTCAGTTTACTATCCATCCGAGGGTCTGTAACTGATCTAGTACTTTTTCTTGTATTTCTCTCTGTTTTTTTTGGTATGACTCCGCCACTACAAGGAGATCGTCTGGATATGGAATTATGAGAATTCCCTCTGCATGTAAATACTTTATCACTTCCGCCATTACTTTTGAGAAGATCCTCGGTGCTGATGATATTCCGAAGGGCAGGACAGTAAACTAAAAATGTTGAATCGTCTTCTTTTCCCTTACCGCAAATCTCAGGAACTTCTGAGACAACGCTCTTATTGGAATGTGCCAATCTGCGTCCCTCAAATCTATGTTTATCATCATGCAGTTTGTGGTTAACAAGTTTCTCACAGAGAATATTGATTCCATCCTGAATCTTTGATAAGACACAAAAGGTGTTTAAGCTTTTAAGATTAGAATTAACCTGAATTTTCTCGTCAGCTTTCTTACCAGAAAACCGTCGAATAAAATCACTGATAGCCAGTGATCTGACTGCCCGGAACCGGTCCGACGATGTTCTCGTCTAACATTGATTTTATGATGCTGGCTTTTCTCTCTGTCCTTTTGGAAGAGGAGTAGCAATAATTTTCTTGCTGGAAGGGACTGAAACTGAATTTTGTACCCCTAGTTTATAAAATTGTGGAAGAAATCGTTTTTGCTTATTTTCGTCCACTGGGAATAGAATTCCGATAGACGACCCCCAAATCTTTCTCTGGCGTCAATTCTTTTCTTGACTATTTTGGTTTCGAAAAAGAAAACGCTTTTTCGTTCCCTCTCTATTAATAGCCCCAGGTCTCCCCTTGCTACGTATGTTGTGGCTGCTGCTGGTTGAAAATTTGCCCCTGCTGCAGTCCAGGCCTTTTTAAGGGCAAACTCCACCTTCTTATCTTGTGGATCCTTCAGGTATCCCGGATCCTCAAAGGCTAATTCATTGTCTATATTAACCTGTGAGATGTTGTAGATCTTATGTACGGGAAAGTCAAAGATTCTTTTGGTTCCATTCCCTGATACAATCTATTGTGCATCGATAATTCTGATTTCTTAGATTCAATATTTAGAGTTTTATTAATAGCCCAGATAAGCTGCTCAGTCTCATCAGCTGGAATCTAAACCTGGAGATTTTCTGATTTCAGTCTGGCTGTCCATACTTTTAGAAGAAGAGTCTGACTCATCATTATCCTCCTCTTCACCCTCTGTATTTGGTATATCTACGGCCGGCCTGGTCGTACTAGTACCAGGGATTACTGCTTCTGTTGCTGGGATGATAGCAGAAGCAAATACTTCCCTTAATGACTTAATTGTCTCAGCCCTCTCAATTTTTACGGCTGACATTAATTCTTCCTTTAAGTCCCCTGAATGTTCCTACATTAACGTTACTTAAACCGGTTTGACAAAACTGCTTATTATAAGTATGGGCCATTTTTGTATCACAGAGCGGGCACCACCTTCTTGGCCTTGCTGGGTCAGTAGACTCTGTGCCCTATAACAATACAAACAAAAAATATAGTGTCATTTTTCTTTCTAAACCTAAAGAAAGAACACCCTGGTGCGCATCTGTCAAAGAGTGATAAGTAACCCTGAGCCCAGATGGATAAGAACATGAATAAAAATATCATATACATATGATTTATTTGAGGCCATCTATATAATCCCCCTATATATATTAGACAGGGGATGATACCACATATACACATATTGCCTGTACACTGATCCTATGTTGGCCCCTATGTTGGCACGCTCTGAAGAAGCCCCAAGGGAGGGGTGAAATGCATTAGCGATGGCCGCTGCTGGTGTGCATCCTGGATGATCTGAATGTTTGGGCAGTTCCCACGTGGCAATTATCCTCTGCTTACTACATCTTATGGCAGCAGAGCACAGTATACAGATAAGTGGAAATAGGCAGTAGTCTGCATACTTATATGAAGTGCTGAGGGAAATACATATTGCATTTCAGCAACCTTCTATGTGAACTGTCTGGAAGGGCATTACTGCTATCAGCTAACTGGATAAGGATTAGTGTGGCAAGGACTGATGATCACACATACAGTTTGCAATCATGCTGTTTGGTACGTGGTGCAGCTGCCCTTAAGTGATTTTTATCTACCAAGTCGTATGCTGCCTTTTATCATTATTATGACAAGTAAACTTTATTGGGACATTGCCTCAGCATTACATTGCATATTTATGAGTGGGAGATGTGAGTGTGGTTTCTCTCTGGTAGATGTATTGGGGCCCCAATTGGATCTTGTCATTTTTAGATTTATGCAACTTATACCCTATATTTATTGGGGGTTCTTTTGCTCAAATTTCCAAACAGTGAAGCATATTTTCGAGCAATAAATGGTTCTCTCTTATGAGTGCAGCTAAACTGGTGTTGGTGTTCTGTATATTGGGTGATATATATACATATATATACACACACACACACACACACACACACAACATATGACCCAGCAATATCACAACTGAATATCTGCAAAACATATATCTCCAGCTATATGCATAAGTTTATACAGACCTCAGATCAGACGCTAAGCCGGCTTTATATTATACTGCACAGTCAGATAATAAGTAACAGACCTCCGTACAGACGCGGCATAAGGCGTACGGCTCATACCATATAGGTCCCCAAGCCTCCGCCACTCTCACCTTTCCTGGCTCCTGCTTAGCGTCCCTCCCGCTCCGTTCGTGACACGAAATGCCGAACCATGCGGGCTTCCGGCGTCTCTTCCCCGCGCCACCGGAAGTGACGCCGCGTAAGGGCGGAAGTACGTCACAAGGACGCCGCCATTGAGGGCAATCAGCCACCTTCCCTCCGGAGGCCTGCTAGACTTCCCACGTCACTTCCGGTGCGCCATTAGCCTCCGCTCTAGGGGAATCATGGACACCGCGCGTGTCCTCCGGATCCACCTGCAACTCGGGCAGCCAGGACAGCCACAGGAGAAGGTACACCTCGCTTCTCCTTACTAGACCCAAATACCTCTCTAGGTAGGTCCACCATTCGCCGCCAACCGGGTCCCAAACACACCTGGTCTGACGGACCGGCGAGCGACTAGAGCACTCCTTGTTCCTTGGAACAGGAAACGTCAACTGAGGATCAAGGGGTTGGACAAAGATTTATAGAGTACTCTATCTGGACGTTTCCTGTTCCTGGGAGGAGCCTGTCGTTCTCATGGTGGACCTGTCCTGGAGGTTAATGGAAAAAGTAAAATTACACATACTTATAATTAAATATTAATAAGGTAAATATATTCCACATCCAAAGCACCCCCCTCCCCCCCAAAACCCCCCCCCCACATAAATAGTTGCCATAGGGACAACAAAAAATTACGCCTATATTTCTCAATAATATATTGTTGCCATACATTGTGATACGGACATAATTTAAACAGTCTAATAACTGGGTCAATTATTGAAAAATAATGATTTTTTTCCATTTTTTTTTATTTTTCCTGTTAAAATGCATTTAGAATACAAAAAATTCTTAGCAAGATGTACTACCCACAGAAAGCCTAATTGGTGGCAAAAAACAAGGTATAGGTAATTTTATTACAATAAGTATTAATAAAGTTATTGGCAAATAAAAGGGAGGAGCGCTGACAGGGGAAAATTGCTCTGGTCCGTTAGGATAAAAAACCCCTAGGGGTTAAAAAGAAAATGAGTGAATAAACTTACCAAGGATAAGCCCCATAGCAAAGGTTTTAAAATGGACTGGATCGTATATCCACACATACACCTGAAAAAAGAGAGCGGGTTACAAATGTGAAGGTTCTCAAAACGGGCATACATAAAAAAAAATAATGTACTTTGCACAAAAAAAAGCATAGCCATACACTCAAAACGGTTATACCCTGAATCAACCAATAACCGCAAATTCACAGCCCTGAGATGGGTATAAAATAGGTGAAGGCTTTCCCTGTGTTTTGTGCTTAAAGGAAACCAGAAACAATTTAAAATAAAAGTTTTATATATACCTGGGGCTTCCTCCAACCGCATGCACATGGACTGCTCCCACACCACCGTCCTCTGCCTCTTTTGTTGCCAGTACCAGGTCCCGTAACTTCTGCCAGTCGCAGACAGCCTACACAAGAGAAGTGCGCCCTCTACGTAGGACAGCCGCCGGAGAGATAGGTAGAGAGCAGCCAGAGAGATACTTAGAGGGCACACTTCTGTTGCGCCGACTGGCCGAAGTAACAGGACCCGGTACCGGCGATACAGAAGACTGAGGACGGGTGGCAGCGTGGGTGAGTTTCATTGGGATGGGGCTGTAGGAAGCCCCAGGTATGTATAAAACTTATTTGAAATTGTCTCTGGTACACTAAGTGCCTAGGATCTCAATATGTGGTATGTGTTGCCAAATGAGTACTTCTGTTGAGTAAGAAGACAATTGGCATACCAAATATTTAATAAAGGGATACACACTAAACACCCCTTTAGTGCATACTTTATTAAAGTACCCCTTAACCAGGGGAAAATCTATTAAGGGCCTGTACACACTGCTGCAATTGCTCTGTGTTTTTAAAATCGCAAAGCCTTCATGGAAATAGAAAAATCGCATCGCACCAGTGTGTACAGGTCTTCACGATTTTCATGATTTATCAAAAGACCTTGCGATTAAAAAAAAGCATGTGATTGTAAAAGCGCAGCAGTGTGTACAGGCCCTAAAAGAAGCTGCGGGGGAGGGGGTAGATTACCTTGTCAGAAGTGTCTTAGCGCTATTTTGTTGTAGGTTGATATTCAAAAGATTGCAGCAATAAATCTATTAAAAATGTATCTAAGCACAGCGTTCCTACCCCCACTCTTGCCAATGGACATTCTATGTTCTGTCCCATCCATAATTTTGATCAATCTTAGTTCAAAATCAATCGAAATTACATCGTCAGAACATGTTGGGGCAATTGATTACTGGCAGATTCAATAAGAGTAAGTAAATGATAGCACGCAGCAGCACAGAAAAGACAATGGACCTGATGCACTTAAAAAGGAACCGTCGAAGATCTTAAAATTTAAAACATACAAAAAAGAAGTACGTTTCTTCCAGAGCAAAATGAGCCATACATTAATTTTCTCCTATGTTGCTGTCATTTACAGTAGGTATTAGAAATCTGACATTTCCAACATATTTTGGGCTAGTCCATCGCTTCATAGGGAATTCTCACAATGGCCTTTATTCTTTATAAAGACACTAGCAGACCCAAGCCCGTTTAAAAACGGGCTCTAGGGTCTGTGTTTTCTCGCTGCCGCATGTACTACGTACGTGCTCGCGCACACCCGGCCGCCCGGTCACACGCCCGCCTGGCTTCCTGGCCTTGTCCTTCTGTCTCTATGAGGCTGGGTCCGTGCTGCGGACATGCGCAGTAGCTAAACGCACAGACCCAGCTACACAGAGACCGCACACGCAGGGACACAGGGGTATTATAGAGGATTCCCTGAAAAAGATTTATACGAAGATGCTGGCCAGCCTCTGCCCACTTCTTTGGCAGTTGGACGGAGCAACTACCATTCACCAAGTGCTTTTAAAAATTAGTAGCAGTAGGGTATTGCTGAAAGGCCGAAAGCTTGCTTATTTTTATTCATTTTTTAGTTAGCCAATAAATGGTATCATCCTAGTTTAAAACTTCTTGCTTTTAAAAATTAAGAAAACCCTGAGAACCCCCATGAGAACATGGGCTAGTTCAAAATCTGTCGGTAATGTCAGATTTCAACTACTTGCAGTAAGTGACAGCAACACAGGAGAAAAGTAATGTATAGGTCATTTTATTCTGGAAGAAACGTACTTCTTATTTGTACATGTTTACATGTATTTTAAATGTTAAGATTTTCGCAACAGAGGTCCTTTAACTCTGGTAAAGTTGCCGTGTGCAGGAAGCACATGGCAATTTTACAGTTGCTAGCACAGGGGGAGCACTGGCTATAAATACGTTAGTGCCACGTGCGTTACACTTGCTCAGAAGCAGCACACAATTTACCAATGCACACTTTTTTCTGGACTGCCCACGTCTGCCATTCATGACTTGGATGGAAGCCGTGTTAGGCCTCTTGCACACTGAAAGCAATTCAGATTCAGATTCCGCTTTTTAATCTGTTTTTACTTCCGATTCAGATTTGCAGTTTGCTCCTTGCACACTGCAAATCTGAATCGGAGGTAAAAACTGATTAAAAAGCGGAATCTGAATCTGATTTGCTTGCAGTGTGCAAGAGGCCTTACAGTGGAAAGATTGTGCATTGTGTTACAGCAACTTGCCCTTTATAGTGTGGAAGTGCCTTTACTCTGCAAGCAAATCAGAGGATTCTACCTCTTTTACACATCCTTCATGCACAATCTAAACCAAGTTTACAGGTGATAGACAACACCTCTGCGTTTGATGTGCACAATGCTGCCAGTGGATGCACAACAGCCCTGCAGGAAGTGTACACGTAGAATACATTAGTAATGTATGCCCATAATTCCATTGTAGACATGAACTACAAATTTAATAATATATAAAATAAACTGATTTCATGAGTAAAGGGATTTTGAAAATTATATGCAATAGGTCCTAGAGCTGACAATAGTTACACGTTAAGTTCACACTCAAATGCACTAGTTTAAACATACAGTATTACAGTTTAAATAAAATTAACACACTTTTGTAATGTGCCAAAATACACATTAAAATAATGTGTGAATGTCAATTTGCATAATAGCTGAGCTGGATGTTGCACTAATGACACAAGTATGCACCGGCCATTAGTCTTACAACAGATTATTATACATAAAATATTTAGGTGTACACAGACATACAAATAGTTATGTATGACCGCTTTATTGCAGATTTTTTTTATTGGTTTATTATTTAGTTTTTGGTGGATGAAGAGCTGCTTGGTTTATAATTTATTATGACTTATCCAGGGGCGTCGCTAGGGCCTTTGAACCTGTTGCCATGGTGCCCCGGAACCTGGAGCCTGTTGCCATGGTACCCCGGATCTAATGAGTGGCAGGAGGGACCACTGGGCGGAGCGGCGCAGGCAGTTCAGTTAAAAACTCACCATGTGCTTCCGACTTCCTCCCCGCGGCGTCCGTCGTCTTGGTTACAGCACCCCCTGTGATGACATCACAGGGTGCGCTGTTACCAATGCAAGGGACGCCGCGGGGAGGAAGTCGGAAGCACATGGAGGCTGTACCTGCATGCGGCGATCTGAAGACAGGCGATTTTTTAAATCCCCGCACCCCCCGCCGCTCCGCCCAGTGCCCCCTCCTACACTAGGGGAAGCTGCCTATCTAATCTACGCTGGGGAAACCTACCTATCTAATCTATACTGGGGGATGCTGCTTATCTAACCTATAATAAGGGAACCTACCTATCTAATCTATACTGGGGGAACCTACCTATCTAATCTACGCTGGGGGAACCTACCTATCTAATCTCCACTGGGGGAACCTACCTATCTAATCTCCACTGGGGGAACCTACCTATCTAATCTCCACTTTAGATAAGATATATAGACAAGTTACTTGTTATAGTTAGTTTTTCATCTCAGATCCGCTTTAATGCTATATTGCTCGGCCATACAACTTGGTACCCAAATGAATTCTACCTCCTTTTCTTCCCACTAATGGAGTTTTCATTTGTTGGTATCCGATTATGGCTGCGATCTTCATTTTTTTTAAATATTAAAAAAAAAAAATCCCGTTTCTTTTAATTCCCCCCCCCCCCCCCCCTCCCAAATTAGCCCTAGACTGCAATAAAGACACGTCACATACATAGGCATCAGCTTATGCATGGGATTACATTGTGAGCCGTTGGGAGGGACAATTACGTGACAGGCTGTCCCCTGTACAGCGCTGTACACTTTTTTTAACCTGACTGAGCATTCAGCCTGGCTTTGCTCAGGAATCGTTATAGCTGATTCTGTCTTCTCTGATGTCTTTTCAAGCCAAAGCCTGCCCCCTTCTGGATCTGCTATAATGACTCAGCTATAACGATTCCTGAGCAAAGCCAGACTGAATGCTCAGTCGGGGATTTTATCAGGGCTGATAACAAGCAGGCTGAGCAGTAAAAGATGAAACAGAAAGCAGGGTAGGCGTTTCCTTTGGTAAAATACATGAGGGTGCTTCGTCTCTGGTTCACTTTAAGCACAGTAGACCGCACAAACAGCCTTTATCACTGTGAGTGCTGCTGGCATATCGTGCTGGGTGGTTGAGTCTGCTGGTAAGTCGAGTTCCGGATAATCAGGACTCTACTGTAATATTGTCGTGCTCTATTCTATTTATGTACGGTTTGCAGCAGGCCGTTTATCACACTACAACCACCACATATGATAAAAGCACCCAGAAGGGCACATTCAAGTACCAATTCTCTGGTGAACAAAACACTGCGGGCATATCTTACACTAGGTGCAGTTACAGTGTTTCCCCAAAAATAAGACGGTGACTTTATATTAATTTTTGCTCCAAAAGATGTGCTAGAGCTTATTTTCAGGGGATGTCTTACATTTCTATGAACACACAAGTTCCTGTGCGGTGTCTCCTCCTGCTTTCCCCACTCTGCCGCTAGGGCTTACTTCTGGGGTAGGGTGCAATTTCAAGCATGCTTGAAATCCCTCCTAGGGATGTCTAAACAGGGTATAGGGCATCCTCTGAAAGGCAAATTTTCTCAGCACTTCACTGGATTTTGGACCTGGATTTTTATCATTTAATTTAATTCCACTCATTCCAGATTTATGGGGAAAAAATAAATGTTTAAATACTACCACTATAATTGTACTCTTGAATTATTTAGGGTAGATGGGACAGGTCCCTATGCTCCTGCAGACTGCCTCACCTCATTACCATCCAGGAACAGCTGATCTTCATGCGGCTCTAGCTTGAACTTTCTCTTAGTTTCCTTCTTTTTTGGAGTTCCTGGAGTCTCATCCTGTTAAAAACACAAGATCAGGAAATGATAATAAAAGAAGAAGAATTTAATAAGACAGCAATGTACCAGAAGTACAATAACATGTGATGCGATCACTCAGTAAGGATAGGTGCATATCCACGGCCAATCTAACATTTCTTTCTACACAGTGTAAAGTGTGTCCTTTAGGCTAATTTCACACCAGGACGTTGCGTTAGAGGGGGCGTTAAGGTCGCATAACGTCCCCCTAACTCAACGCCTGGTGGTGCTGGATCTGGACGTCAGAGTGAGCCGCGTTGTGCAGCTCACTCTGGCGTCAGTGATGCCGTGATGCGCACTCTTGTGCGCATGCGGCATCACGTGGTCCCGCCGGCCAATCGCCGCACAGAGCGGCTGCTCCAGGATGTAAACACTGCACGTCACAACGTGCAGTGCATAATAATTAGCCATGTGCCTGGCCGCTCTCCGCTCCTCCCCAACATTACTGAGCATGTGCAAGCAGTCTAACGCGGCTCAACCGCGTCCAAAGTACTGCATGCAGTACGTTGTCTTGTGACGCAGTGTTACAACGTAACGCAACGTCCGCACTGTGAACAGCCCCATTGATTTTTCAGTACTGTGCAGTGGGCTGCGTTACAGGCTGCTCTAACGTGCGCCTGTAACGTCCCACTGTGAAACCAGCCTTAAAGAAGAACACCCTGAGGCATTAAAAATGTATATAAAGTAGTAACTGTAGAAAATGTGTAAATAATTATCGTTTGTTTAGGAACTGCTTAATTTAGCTGAAAACAGCATTTCTACTCCTCTAAGGGCCTGAGCCCACTAATGCAGTTTTCAGTTACACGTCAATGTTACAGATGCTGAAAAGCAGTCAGAAGCGGATACAACTGTGCACAACTGCGTTAGTGGGCTCAGGCCCTAAGTGTCTTGACACAAGTCTGAGATGCCCTTTAGGGCTTATCCTACTTTCTCAACAATCCATAACCAGTCATGACCGACCCATTACATTTTATCCTGGGATTGCCTATATTGCTAGAGCTCAGGCATTTGTCTGTCAGTTTAAAATCATGCAGCACTTGCGTATAAAGATGCACATGAATCTAGCGATGTATGGGGAGATCGACCAAGAGGCAGATCGAATCTGATTAGGGAGAGCTCTGTTTGTTTCCCAGGCCGATTCCGGATTGGATTACAGCATCCCTCTACACCCTCTTTCCCCCCCCCCCCACCCCCCCATGCATTCAAATTCTACCTGCTTCCAGTCTTGTCTGCTGCTTCCCCATGAGTGGCCGCCTATAGAATGTGGGGCGTTTGTCATCACACACACGTGGTTGCCGGTGCTCAGGAGAAGTAGCGTACGAAACCAGGAGCAGCTGGACAGTCACAGCAGCTAAAGCAGGTGAAATTTAAATGCATGGGTAACTCGGAGTGTGTGTGTGTGGGGGGGGTCATTTACATCGGCGAATGGGGGGGGGGGTCATTGTGATATACTGCATGCAGTTACCGCCATGTACCTGATCGACAATGTGGGCCCGATATTCCCCAGAATTCTTGATTGATCCCTACAACCAATTTCAGCATGAACACTGGACAAATCATCAATCAGGCGTGCTTGCTGTAGCACCCATTTTTACTCAATTAGATAACATTATTGAATTAGATGATTGTTCAAGCCGTACAATCGATAAATGCATGGCCACCTTTAGCTCATGGACTGCAGATTTGGCAGGAACAGCTGATCTGACTGGGGACACCTCTCCCCTTTTCCTCTGCCTAACACTATCCTCTCCACTAGTCTGCCTAGCACCAACCTTCAACTCTCCTCTGTCTAATGCCTAGTACACACAATGCAATTATCCGTCAGACTTACGGTTGAATCTATTATTTCCAACAGGTCCAATGTGTTTTACGATTATTTTTCTCATTGATTTTTCAATCACTTCTATACAAAATTGATCAGAAAAACCAGGGCTGTGGAGTCGGTCCAAAAATCCACCGACTCCGACTCCTCAGTTTAGGATTCCACCGACTCCGACTCCTCGACTCCGACTCCTCTAATTTGCATATTACAATTTTGTTGATTAAAAGTATGTAACATGAAATTTGTCTCTTAACTGCCAACGCTTAGGAATTTTACAAGACAACTGAAGTGAGAAGGATATGTAGACTACTATATTTATTCCCTTTAGACTAAAACTAGTCCTTGGTAAGAGTACTTGTAAAAGGTACAAACCGGAACAAAGAACATCTATCAGGCCCTAGGCAATGTAACTGTGGGTACATGTAAGAGTGATGTGCAGGTACTCTGCAGGGGAATAGGAGATTCTTCCTCTATTACATTCTTCATGCACAATCTGAACAAGGTTTATGGGTGACAGACAACACCTCTGTGTTCAATGTGCACAGCATTCTCAGTGGATTCCCTGCAGCTCTGTGGGGAGTGCATATGTAGAGTATAGTACTACTGTGTAGCAAAGTAAACGTAAGACAGATGAAATTAAAGTTTTATACATACCTGGGGCTTCCTCCAGCCGCCTTCAGGATAATCAGTCCCTCGTTGTCCTCCTCCACCACCTGGATCTTCTGCTATGAGTCCAGGTACTTGAGCCAGTCGGGCGTAGTGCGCATGCACACACTCCGCCACCAGGAGCATACTACACCTGTGCAGCACTATTGCTCAGGTGCAGAATGTTCCTGGCGGTGGGAGTGGCATGCGGCCGGACAGCGCTGACTGGCTGAATTAACAAGACTCATAGCAGAAGATCCGGGTGGTGGAGGACAGCGAGGGACTGATTAGCCTGAAGGGGGCTGGAGGAAGCCCCAGGTATGTATAAAACTTTACCTTTCATCCGTCTCAGGTACCCTTTAATTTGTAGCCACCAAACCAAATTTTAACAACAGATCAAATTATTTGATTTCATCAGCAAAGGGAGTGCATACATTTGCATAAATCAGCATCAATGCAGAATTATTTCCATCTCATTGACCATCTCTATTAGTGACACAGCTACACATCAGGCTTTATTCTTACAGCATAGATGTTATTTAGTATATATAAGAGATTCCTGTGTACACATCATATATACAGCCACAATCAGATGTGTATATCTGACCTTAAAAATACAGGGACTGCTTTATTGAAGCAGCACAAGTAACTAATTTTGATTAGTTCATTTCATTTTTGTGGACTAAGCACAGCTATTACTGTATATATACTGTATATATACATTATTTTTAATGACTATTATCTGAGAAATAGAACATTTTATCATGTTTTCTATTTTAATTACAGTTACAAATTCATTAGGAGTCGGAGTCGGTGCATTTTTTCCCGACTCCGACTCCAGGCACCCAAAATTGCCCGACTCCACGACTCCGACTCCACGACTCCGACTCCACAGCCCTGAGAAAAACAATGGAAAATCAGAATAAACCTGTCGAAAATAATCGATTCGACCATCAATCTGACGGAAAATTGCATTGTGTACCAGGCATAAGGGTGCATAAACAATTTTGATACAAACAATCACTGACCAATTTTACGACTCCCATGTAGTATGCGGGCAAACAGATTTTGAATACTATGAATAGATTGTATATGTAAACTGTCATATTACTTGGAAGTGGTAAAATTGGCCAAGGTTAGTTCGGGGCTAGGGTTTTTTAACCACTCAAAAGACCACTCAAAAGAGAAACTCCGACCAAAAATTTAACTTTATCCCAAACAGTAGCCGATACCCCCTTTTACATGAGAAATCTATTCCTTTTCACAAACGTATCATCAGGGGGCGCTGTATGACTGATATTGTGGTGAAACCCCTCCCACAAGAAAAGTTCAAACTTTTTTTGGCAGTTTCCTGTCTGTGAACCTTGTTGCATTGTGAAAAATAGCTGTTAGGGCCCTTTTCCACTAGAGCGATTGTGATTGCTGAATCGCAAAATCGCAAATCGCTAGTGATTTTTAAATCGCTAGAGTTGTTACTTTATCATAGAAATCACGAGAAGTATTTTCCACTACAGTGATTCGATTTGGAAATAGCTAATCGCAAATCGCAATCGCTTGCTGGAGCGATTTTTACAATGATAATGCAATTCAAATGAAAATCACAAATTGCAATCGCATAACAAAATTAATGAAAAATCGCAATTGCTGGCGTTTGTGATTTGTGATTGCGATTGCTAGTGGAAAAGGGCCCTTACAGCTGTTTTTAACTGCCAAAAATCATGCAGCAGCTACATCACCTGCCAACAGTAAAATGTTCACTGGAGTTCCTCTTTAAATGGGAACTGTCGCGAAAATCTTAAAATTTAAAACACATACAAATAAAAAGGACAGTTCTTCCTGAGTAAAATGAGCCATAAATTACTTCTCTCTAGGTTGCTGGCACTTTCCGTAAGTAGTAGAAATTTGACATTACTGACAGGTTTTGGGCTAGTCCATCTCTCCATAGGGGATTCTCAGCATGGGTTTTATTCATTATAAAGACACTCCCTGAAAAAAGATTTATACAAAGATGCTGACCAGCCTCCCTGCACACTGTACACTATTTGGCAGTTGGACGGTGCAACTGCCATTCACTATGTGCATTTTAAGAATAAAGAAAACCCTGTGAATCCCCATGAGTTTTGGACTATCGCTAGTCCAAAACCTGTTGATTCTGTCAGATTTCTACTACCTACTGTAAGTGACAGCAACATAGTAGAAAAGTAATTTATGGCTCATTTTACTCTGGAAGAAACGTACTTCTTAATTGTGTATGTTTACATATATTTTACATTTTAAGATTTTTGCGACAGAGGTCCTTTAAGCCCGAAGGGTTGTTTATTTTTTTTGCATCTGAGCAACTTTCATCTCCCATTCATTTTCCAATAACTTTATCACTATCTTGACCAAGATGGTGCCTCGGTCGCATGGCTCCTGGCTTTTCTGTCGTTTTTTTGCTTTTAATGTAGAAATAGTCCAGCAGTAGTTTTAGTTTTAACTGTAGTTTTGCAGTTCCACTCACCTGATCCAGCGCTGACCGTGGACTGCACATCGCCCCCGGGGATATCTCGCCGAGCCAACCCGATATCTGGCTCCCGCCGCCGCACCGGTCCTCCTCCGCTTCTGGCCCGACGGCCGCCACCGCTCAGCTCTCTTCGTTCCCAGCTTCGGCAGACACACACGATCCCGCTGCCACCTCAGCTCTGGATCCTTGGTTGCCATTGACTCTCGGCTCCTGCCGCCTCACCGGTTAGCGGCCAGTGGCTGTTCGGCCTCTACTCTCTCTGGTATGGGGGTACCAGCTCCAGCTATCCGACCTGCCTCCTGCCGTCTCCCCATCTCTGCTGCGGATGGTCTCCTCCTGCCGCCTCTCCTTTGCAGTCTGCGGGGTTCCTCCGCTGCCACCTCTCGGCCCCAGGAAACAAAGCAGGTCGGCTTCACAGCACGTGGACTCCTGGCCCCACCGTCCCGGGCAGCATCCGTCCTCTACCATCAATCTGCGCAGCCCCTCTGGCTCCAGCCACCCTCAACAGACCGGCTCCTCTGGCCAGCAGCATCAACCCAGCACCAGCAGCGGCTCCTCTGGCCAACAGCATCAGCAGCATCACCCCAGCACCCAGATGACTAGGAACACAGGCCTGCGTTCGGAAGGGTGAGCTGCACTCTGGGCCTGCACTCTGAAATGGTGAGCCACAAACTTTCTTGCCTCCCTCCACTTCCCTGCACATCGGATTACCATCTCTTGCTGTGCTGATTCTGTCTGTCACCCTGCACCCCAGCTTACCACCCATGTCTGTACTGCACTACTGCACCTTGAACATCACTGTGCCTGCAGTGTTTGCCTACTACTATTGTGCCTGTTCTGTATGCCACTGCATCCCAGAATTCCTTCTGTGCCTGCACCCCAGCTTACCACCCATGTCTGTACTGCACTACTGCACCTTGAACATCCACTGTGCCTGCACTGTTTGCCTACTACTATTGTGCCTGTTCTGTATGCCACTGCATCCCAGAAATACTTCTGTGCCTGCACCCCAGCTTGCCACCCATGTCTGTACTGCACTACTGCACCTTGAACATCCACTGTGCCTGCACTGTTTGCCTACTACTATTGTGCCTGTTCTGTATGCCACTGCATCCCAGAATTACTTCTGTGCCTGCACCCCAGCTTACCACCCATGCCTGTACTGCACTACTGTACCTTGAACTTCCACTGTGCCTGCACTGTTTGCCTACTACTATTGTGCCTGTTCTGCATGCCACTGCACCCCAGAATTACTTTTGTGCCTGCACTGTATGCCTCTGCACCTCTGACCACTACTGTGCCTGTACTTTATGCCACTGCACCTCAGAGCACAATTGTGCCTGTACGGTGTGCCACTGCACCTCAGAACACTACTGGGCATGTACCGTATGCCACTGCACCGCAGAACACAAGTGGGCCTGTACTCTACGTCACCGCACCTCGAAAAAATATTGTGCCTGTACTGTATATGCCACCGCATCTCAGAACACTATTGTGCCTGTACTGTATGTCACTGCTCTCCGCCCGGCTCCCCGAGCCACAGGCTACAAAATAAAGCCACCCTATCCAGAGAGGCCCTCCTAAACTGGGAACCCCCAGACAGCCACAGGCCTCCATGGGGCTCCCCCCTGTGGGATGCTGTCACCGCCCACATCCAATACCTCATCTCCAAGCGAGCTCCATACAAACGCCACCACAGAGGTAGGAGAGCTGGGGCCCAGGTCCGACTCAAAAGAAAAGGACTACGCACTCCCATCCCTGCCATCCTACTTGCAAATGTCTGCTCACTCCCCAACAAACTGGACGAGCTTCTCCTTCTACTCGGTAGCAAAGGCCAGATCAGCAAGAACACCCCTGTTCTCTGTTTCACTGAGACCTGGCTGAGCGACAGCAACCCCGACAACTCTCTACACATGCCAGGCTACAACCTCCTAAGGGCAGACCGCGACGTAGCCCTCTCTGGGAAAATGAGAGGTGGGGGTATCTGCTTTTACATCAACACCTCCTGGTGCTCCAACATCACCACTCTCAACAAGACCTGCACCCCAGATGTAGAGTTTCTGGCAATAAACTGCAGGCCTAAATTCTCCCCCAGGGCGTTCTCTTCCCTCGTCCTCGTTGGGGTCTACATCCCTCCCGACGCATGCTCCAAGACGGCGCTGCATGCCCTCAGTGACTGTATTTCACGATGGGAAACATCCCTCCTGGAGGCTCTATTCATCATCCTGGGCGACTTTAACAAGGCAAACCTACGTCAGGAGATGCCCCGCTACAGGCAGCACATAACCTGCCCCACCACAAACGGTAACACCCTGGACCACTGCTACACAGTCCATAAGTGCGCATACAAGGCCACCCAAGGTGCCCCTCTGGGAATCTCTGACCATAACATGATCCACCTTGATCCCCACCTACAGGAGGCTCCTGGAGACCTCTAAGCCCACCGTCAAAACCACCAAAAAATGGACAGCAGAGGCAAAACTGGAACTCCAGGCTTGCTTTGACACCACTGACTGGTCAACCTTGGAGGCACCCTCCCTCGATGAATGGGCAGAGAATGCCACCTCCTACATCAGCTTCTGCGAAGAAGCGTGTATTCCATCCAAGACCTTCAGGGTCTTCCCCAACAACAAGCCGTGGTTCAACGACAAGCTCCGCCGACTCCGGAAACGCAAGGAGGAAGCGCACAGGTCTGGCTCCCCTGAGAAATACAGAGAGGCCAGGTATGCCCTGAAAACAGAACTGCGATCAGCAAAGAGGGCCTACTCCGACAAACTGGGGCTCTACCCCCAATCAAACAACACTCGGGAGGTTTGGAAGGGCATGAGAGCAGCCACGAACTTCAAACCCGTGGCTCAACCTGCGTCCCCGAGCCTTCGGCTGGCGGAGGAGCTCAATGAGTTCTACTGCAGGTTCGAGCGGCAACCAAACCAGCATGTGGACCATACAGCAACGTCTAAGGTGACCTACCCCTCGGGCGAACTCGGCGCCCTGGCTCCTGTCGCGGTCCATGAACTAGAGGTACTCCAGCACCTCCGTAACCTGAACCCCAGGAAGTCTTCTGGCCCAGACGGAGTGTCGTCGATCTGCCTGAGAACCTGTGCCGATCAATTAGCCCCTGTGCTCACCTCCCTATTCGAGTGGTCATTAGCGGACGGTACTGTCCCATCGTGTTTCAAACGGTCCGCAATTGTTCCAGTCCCCAAAAAACCCGGCAGCACTGAACACAACAACTTCCGACCAGTGGTCCTAACCTCCAACGTCATGAAGCTCCTTGAACGGCTGGTCCTTGCCCATCTGAAGAAGCACACTGACGCCCACCTCGAATTTGCTTATAGGGCAAATAGATCCGTGGAGGACGCCATCAATGCCAGCCTGGCATACATCTTTGAGCACCCCGACAACCCTGCCTCCTACGCCAGGATCCTGTTCCTAGATTTCAGCTCAGCGTTCAACACGATCTGCCCAGACATCCTGCTCACAAATCTGACGCGGCTCGGAGTAGATCTAACCCTTCGAGCATGGATCAAGGACTTCCTGACAAACAGAACGCAACAGGTGAAGCTCGGCAACTGCTACTCCAGCGTCAGAACCACCAACACAGGGGCTCCACAAGGCTGTGTACTGTCACCACTATTGTTCTCCCTCTATAGTACCAACAATTGCATATCATCCGCGGACTCTGTGAAAATCATCACATTTGCAGACGACACCACCATCAGCCGCCTAATTGGCAGCACCAGAGAGCATGAGTACCGCAGCGAAGTAGAGAGAATCTGTAACTGGTGCAGAGACAATAACCTAGTATCAACGCCGCAAAGACCGTTGAACTAGTCGTGGACTTCAGGAAGAATCCTCCCACCTGTCCTCATTGGGGGTACCAAAGTCTTCAGGGTGTCAACCTGAAGTGGGGGCAGAACGCCACCAAAATTCAGAAGAAATCTCAGCAGAGGTTGTTCTTCTTGCCCCAACTGAAGAGATTTGGTATGCCCAGGAAGCTGCTGGCCTGCTTCTATACTGCCACTATAGAATCTATCCTCTGCTCCTCAATCATCGTCTGGTACATGGGCGCAACGGCCAGCAATAAATACAAACTGCAGAGAGTCATAACTGATGCAGAGAGGATCATCGGGTCTCCTCTTCCACCCCTTGATCTCCTCCACTCCGCTAGGATGATGAAGATGGCCACTGTGATCTCCTGTGACCCCTCCCACCCAGGCAGCCGCTACTTCAAGCTTCTCCCATTGGGCCGCCGCTACAGGACTATACCATGCAAAACCACCAGACGGAAGAACACCTTCTTCCCCCAAGCGGTTCGGCTGCTGAACTCCAACTTCCCCGTCAGGCCCACCTTCTGGTGTGCCCTAGCGGGGCCTTCCAGCCAGTTCTCGCCGCTGCTGCCTTGGTTGTCGCTGCCCAGGGCAGTATGGGGGGGCCACCATCATCATTATTATTATTATTGGACTGTTCCTGCACGGCAGGAAGAACACTAACTGACGACCGGGGTCTGTCACAAATGAGGGCCAGACCTATACCATTACTGTAATTACTGTTATTCCAACTGTTTGTGTTGTGTGTCTTGTCTTCCTATACTATGCCCATGCCATGTGTACCACAAATAATTCCGAGTATAGCTCTGCTGTATTTGGTGAAATAAAGGATTCGGATTCTGACTACTCATCACAATGAATTGGTCTATATCTCGTTTTTTCCGCCACCAATTAAGCTTTGTTTGGGTGACACATTTTGCTAAGAATTATTTTATTCTAAATCCATTTTAACAGGAATATTAGGAAAGAAATGGAAAAAAAAATTATTATTTCTCAGTTTTTGGCCATTTGAAATTAATACATGCTGCCGTGATTAAAACCTATGTATTTTATTTGCCCATTTGGCCTGCTTATTACACCATTTAAATTTTGTCCCTATCACAATGTCGTTTTACTATTTGGCCACAAGATGGCCACAGTGAAAAAGTCCTGGAAGCGTGATCGTACGCTTCCAGGAAGAAGAATGAAGACAGGGGAACTTTTTGTAACTCAGAAAAACCGCGGCATCTGATGAGACGCTGTCGGCTTTTCTGCGGGGGGCTTCGATCAATGAAAGGGATCTATAATACCTTTCATTGATCGCTGGGCTAACGGCCGGCGGTGGGAGCGCACGCGGAAGGCCCGCGGGAGTGCGCGCAGCCCAACTGGACGAGAATGTTCCTCCAGTTGGGCTTAAGTGGTTAAAGAGACTCTGAAGCTTCCTTAAAAATCAAGTTTTTATTTTAAAAACCTCTTAAATATGTTTGCCCTTACCAAAACGCTGCATCCCCACAGCTGGAATCTGACTAAATCCCCCCCTGACACCCCCCCCCCGCAAAATCCATGACTTTCTTGGTCGTGGATTTTGCAGCCCAGGGAGGCAGAGCTTTCAGCTGCAGCTCTGCCTCCATGCGCGTTAATCCGTACGTATCTCCGCCTCTCCCCCGCCCCTCTTAATGAAAGAAGACAGAGGGGCGGGGAGAGGCGGAGATCCGCCGCAGATGGACGCGTATAGAGGCAGATATATGCCGCAGATGAACGCGTGTAGAGGCACAGATACAGCCAAAAGCTCTGCCTCTCACGGAAGTGCTCCCCGCAGTGTGCCTCAGCGAGTTTGGGGTGATTAGTGACATTTTAGTAAGGGCAAATATGCTTAAGAGCTTTTTAAAATAAAAACTTGATTTTAAGGAGGCTTCAGAGTCTCTTTAACAGGCACCATAATTATATGCACACATCTTTGGGGCCTTTCCTTTCCAACCCTGTACCACTAAAATACGGTGTGCCCCAGGGCTCAATACTACCCCCTTTGCTGTTCACAATATACGGTACATGCTACCACTTGGAAAAATAATCTAAAAACTTGACCTGACATACCACTACTATGCTGATGACAATTACCCTTTAAACCTGCCATGACTGACAGACTGCACAAATAATCCCATGCTTAGTTGAGCTTCAGGAGTGGAAGAATGATAACTGGCCAAAACTAAAATGCTGGCAAAACTGAGGTTCTTGTCACCTGAGGTCAGCGTTCGACAGCAAAGCAGTTCCAGTCTTAATCACTACCACTCCTTTTATGAATTCTTAATTGTACAATTTTTAGTGATCGTAGTACTTTAACTGACTAATCAGCTTTCAAGCATAAGAAGTAAAAACTGATATGGGTCACATAACAGGCATCTGCAGTAAACCTGCAAGGTACCTGAACATTCCAAAAAGACCTGAAAACTAAAAGGAAACACTATTTGATATGCATCTAAATGAAATTACCAGTAACTGAATTTCTCCAATGCGTTAGGGCCTGTTTCCACTACACGTGGATTCTGGATGCAGAAAAACTGACTTCAATGAATGTCTATGGACCAGTTTCCACTAAATGTGATTTTTCTGATACAGAAAAACTATGGATGGCATGTTGAAGATTTCTGCATCAGATTCTGAATGCAGAAAAACTGACTCCAATGTCTATGGGCCTGTTTCCACTAACATTTTAATTGCATTGGAAAACAGATGCATGATGCATCACAAAAATCGCGTTTAGTGGAAACAGGCCCATGGGAATTCATTGCATCCAGAAATGGAAACAAGCCCTAAATAGCCACATCCAGAAAACTGATCCAGAACTAGTGGAAATAGGCCCTAACTCATCAAAGAGGTTAAATATCTCAAGGTTCTATCCAAGGAAGAGAGACTGTGCCTAGAGGATACCGCCACATTACAAGGTGAACTGGAAAAGTTTATGAAAGATACAGCCCTATACTCCTATACAGAAACAAGACACATAACTGATTAACTGCTAGCTGTTTTCAGCAAACACCACATCACTATTGCAGACAATTCGTTCTCAAAGATGAGGCTTATAGGAAGTCTTGGTGACGTCAGAATTTCCTATGAAACCACAGGGTAAAGGCAGTGCACTCGCATAGCGATACTGTTATATAACATGATGAGAAGCACTGCAGCTGACAGAGGCTTCGCACTGGTCTCTGGAGTCACTGACAACTGCTGCTGCTCAGTGCAATATGAAACTACCACACCTCTCAAAACACTCACTGTTAAATGACTACAATCATCTCCAGAAGGTGGCTGCTGCAGCACCAGTTTAACCTAAACCTGTATCAGAAATGTACTTAGTGTTACTTATGCTGAATGAGGGATTCTGTTCACTGCAGGTCCACAATTGGATCTCATTCAATAAAAATATTGAAATATTAATGTACTTAGTAAGTTCATTACATGTAAAGATAACTCGGTCCATCCGGTTTCTTTTCTGTGGTATGCAGTATTCCTAATTTATCTTTAAAATCTCTGATTTGAGTATAGAAGGTATGTCTCTGGACAGGATGATCTTTTCCTTTCATATACCCTGAAATACTTGACCTGCTTCAGCAGAGATTTTAATTATTGGTTTCAAAACAAAATAAAGAACATGACTTTCCATACAAGACTCTGGCTTTAAATGTGATCTGTCTCCAAAGAAGAGCAATAGTAGGTTCACTGAAGACCAATATCATCACATGATTAGAGATGGCAACAAATGGATGGGTGCAACCTTGGCTGAAACTAGTGAAAGAGGCGCCCAGAATTTGACTAACACTGAAAGCACGTCATAAATAACGGATTCCCTCACACCAGCTCCTCATAGAACAGTATGAAAGGCCCTCAAGGCCATTTACTCACATGCCCTCCGTATTCTGCCAGCAGACATCAGTACCCCTGCTTGCACGAAGCCTGGCTTCCTAAGCTTAACAACTTCCCCCTCCGATGCCTAAACCTAACCACTTCCCCTCCCATGTCTAAACCTATTGGCTCTCCGTTACCGCACATGGGGCCCTGGACCAGAGGGGCCTCCTTCAGCCACTGTATTAGCTCTTCATTGGTGTTTTGTTAGCAATTATATATAGAGATATGTGCTTTGAATAGTGTTAATCAGTAAACTGTTCGCCCCTGATTACATGTCTCTGACACCATAGCAGTCCTTGGCAGCCTTTGGTGCTCAAAATCAGTTCTGTATGGAGTGCTTGAGTTGGCCCTATGTAAAAAACTCGCACTGGGGCCCATCGCTCTTTAGCTACACCACTGCTTAAACCTAACAACTTCCCCCTCCCATGCCTAAACCTTACAACCTCTCCTCCAATGCTAAAGCTAACCACTTCCCCTCCAATGCCTAAAGCTAACCACTTCCCCTCCAATGCCTAAAGCTAACCACTTCCCCTCCAATGCCTAAAGCTAACCACTTCCCCTCCAATGCCTAAAGCTAACCACTTCCCCTCCAGTGCATAAAGCTAACCACTTCCCTTCCAGTGCATAAAGCTAACCATTTCCACTCCGATGCCTAAAGCTAACCATTTCCACTCCAACGCCTAATACTAACCACTTCTCCAATGCCTAAAGCTAGCCATTTCCTCTTCAATGCCTAAAGTTAGCCATTTCCCCTTCAATGCCTAAAGCTAACCACTTCCTTCCAATGCCCTAAGCTAACCACTTCCCCTCCAACGCCTAAAGCTAACCACTTCCTCTCCAACGCCTAAAGCTAGCCACTTCCTCTTCCAACGTCTAAAGCTAGCCACTTCCTCTCCAACGTCTAAAGCTAGCCACTTTACTGTCAATGCCTAAATCTAACCACGTCCCCTCCGATGCCTAAAGCTAACCACTTCCTCTCCAATGCCTAAAGCTAACCACTTCCCCTTTGATGCCTAACCATAAGCTGTAATTTGGTTGCCGGCACTAGCTGGACCCTGAATTACATGCACACCCTGCAATGGACCCTGAGCCCAATTGACCAGCGGCGTACTAATGGGTATGCCAAATTTGATAGTCTTTCCTCTAAGAACAAATACTTGCACCAGTGATTCACAACTACAGTACTTACTTTTTTACTTTCCTCTTTCTCTCCATCCTTTTTCTTTTCCTTCTCCTTCTTCAATTTCTCCTCTTTAGTAGGATCTTTCTTCCCCTTCTTCTCTTCCTCCTTCCCACTATCAGTCTTTCCTTTCTCCTTCTCCTTTTCCTTTTCTTTCTTTGGATCTTTATCTGGTTTCATTTTCATCACCTTTAGTGCACGATGAAAGAACTGTTTCTTAAGAAGCCTTAAGAAATAGGAAAGTAAAAGGTAAGCAGACCTTACCAGTAAATATTTAAATAGGCTATATTTCAGTTTTCAGAATATTTCATGAAAAGTGTAGAGGCCTGCAATTAATTGACTAGCTGATTGCCCGGGTATGTATTTGGCTGGTGTAGACTCTGCCCACTTTTCCTAACACACAATGACTCAATGACCTAGTTTGTGAGCTTTGCATTGTTTGGCATCAATAATTTGCATTGAAATGAAACAAATCTGATTGGCTGTGGCTCCACCCTCTTTACTGAATTTGAACCCCAGTCACTCAATGACCAACTGTACCAGGTTTTAAGCTTGTGTCCTTAACAGTGCAAGAATGATAGCAATTGAATATTCCCCTTGAAAAGCAATAAATGAATTTGGATTAGCTTTTGTAGGTTCCACCCACTTTTCTGAATATTAATATTAATCCCAGTCACCCAGTAACTAACTGCAAAATTTGAGAACCCGGCCGTTAAAGAGAACCCGAGGTGGCCTTGTATTACGTAAGTGGGGCACAGAGGCTGGTTGGGCACACTAACACCAGCCTCTGTTGCCCCATCGTGTGTGTCAAAGACCCCCCTGCTCGCCGCTATACCCCCGCAGAGCTGGCGACACACAGCGTGTCGCCAGCACAATGTTTACTCTAGCGCTGTCTGTCAGCGCCGCTCCGCCGCCTCCTCTGCATCGCCGCTACCCGCCCTCGTCCCTTCCCTCCCGCTGATTGGAGGGAAGGGACGAGGGCGGGTAGCGGCGATGCGGAGGAGGCGTGGGAGCGGCACTGACAGACAGCGATAGAGTAAACATTGTGCTGGCGACGCGCTGCGTGTCGCCAGCACTGCGGGGAGTTTAGCGGCGAGCAGGGGGGTCTTTGACACACACGATGGGGCAACAGAGGCTGGTGTTAGTGTGCCCAACCAGCCTCTGTGCCCCACTTACGTAATACAAGGCCACCTCGGGTTCTCTTTAACAGTGTAAGAATGGCTGCAGTTTACATTTTCCCAGTGAAATTTGTATTTGTCTCCGCCCACTGATGACATAGCATTGCCTGGGTATGTATTTGGCTGGTGTTGGCTATGCCCACTTTTTCTAACAGTAACAGACAATTACTTAATTACTCAATGACCAAATTTGTGATCTTTGCAGTCTTTGGCATCAATAATTTGCATTGAAATGAAACAAATCTGATGGGCTGTTTGTGTCTCCACCCCTTTTCTGAATTTAAACCCCAGTCACCCAATAAATAACTGTACCCAGTTTGGGGCTTGTGCCATTAACAGTGCAAGAATGGCAGTAATGAAATATTCCCCTTGAAAATCAATAGGTGAATTTTGATTGGCTTTTGTCCACTTTTATGAATAATAGCTGATGAATCTGCATTGCCCGGGTATGTATTTGGCTGGTGTTAGCTCCGGCCACTTTTTCTAACCCTAACACACAAATACTCAATGATCAAGTTTGTGAGCTTTAGGGTCTTTGTCATCAATAATTTGTATATTCTCATAGAAATTACACAAATCAGATTGGCTGTTTGTGGCTCTGCCCCTCTCCGGCATTTGAACCCCAGTCACCCAATGACCAACTGTAGCAGGTGAATTTTGATTGGCTATTATAGGCTCCACCCACTTCCCATAATATTAATCTCAGTCACCCAGTGACCATCTGAGCAAAGTTTGAGAACCCAGCCAGTAACAGTGTAAGAATAGCTGCCGTTTTTCCTAGTGAAATTTGTTTTTGGCTCCGTCCACTTTTTGTAACCTTGACACACAGTCACTCAATTACCAAGTTTGTGAGCTCTGGTGTCCTTGGCATCAATTTGTAATTTACCAGTAAGATGAAACAAAATCGGATTGGAGCTCCACCCCTTTTCTGAATTTGAACCCCAGTGACCCAATGACCAACTGTAGCAGGTTTGAGGCTTGTGCCATTAACAGTGCAAGAATGGCAGCAATTTAAATATTCCCCTTGAAAATCAACAGGTGAATTTTGATTTTCTTTTTAGGCTCCACCCACTTTTCTGAATATTAATCCCAGTCACCCAGTGACCAAGTTTTAAGCTTTCGGGTTTCTGCCATCAAAATTGTGTGAATGGAAGCAGTTTATCCAATAAAGTAATCTGATTGGCTGTTTGTGGCTTCACCCCTTTAGTAGATTTGAACCCCAGCCACTTCATGACCGACTTTAGCCTGTTTGAGGCTTCTGCCATTATTAGTGTAAGAGTGGCAGCAGTTTCAATATTTCCCTTGAAAATCAATAGGTGAATTTTGATTGGCTGTTGTAGTTTTCACCCACTTTCCTGAATATTAATCCCAGTCATCCATTGTCACGTTTGAGAACCCGGCCAATAACAGAATGGCTGAAATCAATCTAACAAATTGGATTGGCTGTTTGTGGCTCCACCCCCTTTAGTGAATTTGGACCCCAGTCACCTATCAGGCAAGAGGCCTCTGCCATTAACAGTGTAAGAATGGTAGCAATGTAAATATTCTCCTTGAAAATCAATAAGTGAAATTTGATTGGCTGTTGGTGGCTCCACCCACATTTCTGAATATGAATCCCAGTCACCCAGTGGCCCACTATGCCAAGTTTGGGAACCCAGCCATTAACAGTGTAAGAATGGCTGCAATTTATATTCTCCCCTGGGAAAAATGTAGTTGTTGGTTCCGCCCACTTTTTCTAACCTTGACATACAGTCACTCAATTACCAAGTTTATGAGCTTTGGGCTTTTGGTATCAATAATTTGTATATTCCCATTGAAATAAAAAAAATAAAAATCAGATTGGCTGTTTGTGGCTCCGCCCCCTTTCCGAATTTGAACCCCAGTCACCCAGTGACTAACAGTACCAGGTTTGAAGCATTTGCTATTAACTGTGCAATGCTGGGTACACACGTTGCGATTTCCCGCTCGATCCGTGGGATCGATTGGATCGATTCGATTATTTCCAACATGATGATCGGGTTTCGATGGATACTTAATATGAAAAATCGACGGCTGTATCCATCAAAACCCGATCGAACATGTTGGAAATAATCTAATCGATCTAATCGATCCTGCGGATCGAGCGGGAAATTGCAGGATAAGAATGGCAGCAATGTAAATATTCCCTTTGAAAATCAACAGGTGAATTTTAATTGGCTGTTGTAGGCTCCACTCACTCTCTTCAATATTCATCCCATTCACCCAGTGACCAACTATGCAAAGTTTGAGAACCCTGCCAGTAACAGTGTAAGAATGGCTGCAGTTTATATTTTCCTATTATTTTTGTCTCCGCCCACTTTTTGTAACCTTGACACACAGTCACTCAAAGACCAAGTTTGTGAGCTTTCAGGTTCCTGGCATCAAAAATGTGTGAATGGAAGCAGTTTATTCACCAAGAAAGTCTGATTGGCTGTTTGTGGCCCTGCCCCTTTAGTGAATTTGGACCCCAGTCACCCAATGACCGACTGTAGCAAGTTTGAAGCCTCTGCCATTAACAGTGTAAGAATGGCAGCAGTTTTAATATTCCCCTGGAAAATCAATAGGTGACTTGATTGGCTGTTGTAGGCTCCACCCACTTTCCTGAATATTAATCTGATTCTCCCAGTGATCAAGTGTGCCAAGTTTGAAAACCCTGCGATTAACAGTGTAAGAATGGCTGCAGTTTGCATTTTTCCATTTAAAATGAATGTCTGAAATTTCATTGGCTGTTTTATGCTCCGCCCACTTTTCCTGGATTTGTAACCTCGGCCACCAAGCGACCAACTGTGCCAAGTGTGGGGGACTCTGGCTCGATTACTGTGAGAATGTCATCCTTTTCCATTTTTTCCATTCACTTTAATGGGTGGAATCTGATTTGCTGTTTGTAGCTCCGCCCAGGTAAGCAGGGGGGACGTGAGACCCCCAGAACCTATCATCCCAGGTAGTAAGGGATCGGTATACCAAGTTTCGTTCAAATCGGTCAAGCCGTTTTCACGTGATTGCGACACACACACACGTGGCAAGACGATCTGCTGATCGTCACTACCTTCGGTTTTTCGGTCCTGTTTAGAATTTGCTTCTGGCCCCGCTGTGCGCGGATTGGCCAGAAGCAGTGAATATGTATGAGTGTTAATGAGCGGGGGGGCGGATCCACTCCAGTGAGCGGCCGGGCCCATACAGCATTACCAATCACTGGCTAGCGATGGAATGACGGCAGCGGTAGGCGGAGCTGTATGCTCTGTACAGCTCCGCCTACCACTGCCGTCATTCCATCGCTAGCCAGTGATTGGTAATGCTGTATGTGCCCGGCCGCTCGCTGGAGTGGATCCGCCCCCCGCTCATTAACGCTCATAGATACATATTCACTGCTTCTGGCCAATCCGGTCCGCACTCTGTAATACTTTGCTTCTGGCCCCGCTGTGCGCGGATTGGCCAGAAGCAGTGAATATGTATGAGTGTTAATGAGCGGGGGCCGGATCCACTCCAGCGAGCGGCCGGGCACATCATACAGCATTACCAATCACTGGCTAGCGATGGAATGACGGCAGTGGTAGGCGGAGCTGTACAGAGCATACAGCTCCGCCTACCGCTGCCGTCATTCCATCACTAGCCAGTGATTGGTAATGCTGTATGATGTGCCCGGCCGCTCGCTGGAGTGGATCCGCCCCCCCCCACCCCCCACCCCCCCGCTCATTAACACTCATACATATTCACTGTTTCTGGCCAATCCGCGCACAGCGGGGCCAGAAGCAAAGTATTACAGACAGCGGACCTGGCAGTGCAGAACTATATATCTATATCTATCTATCTATTTATCTATCTATTTATCTATCTATCTCTATCTATCTCTATCTATCTCTATCTATCTCTATCTATCTCTATCTATCTCTATGTATCTCTATGTATCTCTATGTATCTCTATATATCTATTTCTATATATCTATATATCTATCTATATATCTCTATATCTCTATATCTCAATATCTCAATATCTCAATATCTCTATATCTATATATATATAGCCAACATATATGGCGCTGTACAAAGTAAGAAACGAACATGGGGTACATAATACAGACAATGGTGTACACCTATATACAAAATTGGTGCCAAAATACAAAATCGATACAAAATACAGAATTGGTGATGGCAGTGGTAAAAGTAACATGATGAATGAAATTTATAATGCATTCCAAGACACAAAAAGGGGAGGGAGAGAGAGAGAGAGAGAGAGAGAGAGAGAGAGAGAGAGAGAGAGAGAGACCTGCCCTTGGTAGGCGGGGCTCCACACACAGCACATTGATCACAGCGTGGTAGCTGGATTTGCACACTATCCCCGCGATTCGCATGACAGGCAGCTGGGAAGACTAACCACGCTGGACTGTCCTCATGCCACCGCCACAGGTCTCTATGACACCGGCGAAGTGAAAGCACTGTGACAACAACCAACAGACAATCGCAGGTAGTAAGCGGTCGCTGCCCTGCTGGAAGTTAGTGTGCACTGAACAATTAATACAGCACCTAGAATAGGGCACAAATGGATACACAGACTGTACCAGGTAATATTTTAAAGGGCTAGAACTGTGCTTAACATCTGACATTGAATCAGCAAGTGGAACATTTCCTTTATGGATGTGAAGCTTATCATTGAAACTATACTACATAATAAGCTGTGCTGACTCCCACTACAGCTTAACTATAAGGCGCAATATCTTGGTTGGCAATTACATTCTGTGGGCCAGATTTATCAAAGCATTACCAACAGTTTTTTCTTCTAAAACTTCTAACCAACAGAAGAACTGTTCTGCATGATAGTAAGAAACTTCTCAAATCCTACCTAATAGTGGCAGTTTAGTGTGGATTTCTAGTGCTGTCCTACAGTTAAATAAAAACTAAATTGGTACTCACCTGGGGCTTTCTGCAGCCCACCGTAGGCCGGGAGGTCCCTTGGCGTCCATCTGGCTCTTCTCCCAGGGCAGTGATGGCTAACCTTGGCACTCCAGCTGTGACAAAACTACAAATCCCATCATGCCTCTGCCTCCCCGAGTTATGCTTAAAGCTGTCAGAGTATTGCAATGCATTATGGGACTTGTAGTTCCACCACAGCTGGAGTGCCAAGGTTAGCCATCACTGTCCCAGGGCATTGTGCAATATGCATAATTTATTACATATACAGAATTGCTGATAACAGTGAAAAAAGTAACAAGATGAATGAAATCTATAATGCATTCCAAGACACTAAAAGGGGAGAGAGACCTGCCCTTGCGAGCTTACAATCTGAAGGAACAGGGGGTAGAGAAGTTAAAAATAGAAGAATGCAGTACTTAATTTACATCATGATGTGTCCACCGTAGAACAAACTCCAGATAGAAGTCTGCTTCAGAACGTGACACGTTTTCCTTTGATGTAACGGACAGTAAATTCACCAATAACGATTATACTCTGTGTTATTACCCAGTGGATACCAACAGCTTTAGCTAGATATTTGAGGGGAACATTCTGACATTTAAACCAGGCTAGTCACAAAAATGGGCATTTAAAATATATGATAGAATCTACACGGCTTTGTTCACACCATTTGCATTGATGTGCGCATTTCAGCAACAATCACAGTGTGAGGTACACAAGGATATTATAAGTGCATAGATCGCTCTGTCTGACGTGCTCACTTATGCAGTATGTTATCATAGCACACTGCTGCATGCATTTCTGCCAAAATGCAGAGTCTGTGAATGGGATCAGCACACCAACGTAAACTGCAGGTTTTGTGTGTTGTGTTGGGATGTAAATGTTCAGCCAACTGCATTGCATAGTGTGAAAAAGGCCTTACTTGCAGTGAAAATTGCATCGGAAATAGATCAAAATTTACAGAGATACGGTTTGCTAAAGTATCATGCAAACTTTAACTTATAGCAAAAGTCTAACTTTGACCCACCCTGTACACCTCCAACATGTCACTATTGGTCCTTATTGTGATGGGCGATATCAACGAGCAATGAGGTTAGCTTACTACACTACCTTTTGTTTTCATTAGACTTCAGCAACCTAAGTATCTGTAATTACTTGGTCTGCAGTTTTCAGTGAAAAGAAGCTGTGTATTTCATTATTTGATCACTTTCTACAGCCTGTGTTTGTGACAGGTTTGCTTCACTGCAGGGGCTGGAATGAATAGTGAATTTGTACTTCTATAATGTATAGTATTCTAGATAAATATATTCCTTTATAAAAACTACATTCAGGCCCCTTTTACACGTTTTTTGTGAGGCTCTGTACACTAACCCTGTTGCGCCGGAAGCTTCCAATTTGCTGTCAACCCACCACAAAGTCAACAGCGCATTATCATGCGACTGAATGGAAGTCAATGGGCGATGAAAGAAAATGTAAATGATAGCGGCGGTGTGGAGCGCATGCATGTAATGACGCAAATATGATGGGGAAGCCGGGAATCCCAGTGGCGTACTTCCTGGGGGGCAGCGCTATGCATATGACCCTGTCTATTTTTCACCACTTAAGTCTATCTGGACGGATATATCCGTCCAAATAGACTGTACTGCTGCCGCTGCATGAGGCGCGTGCTCCCGCTGCCTGCCGTTAGTTCCCCGATCAGTGAATGGGAATATAATTCCCATTCACCGATCTAAGTTACCCACAGAAAAAACGACGCTCTCTAATCAGAGACCGTGGTATTTCTGCCCCAAAAAAAGTTTCCCGTGCTCTTTATTGTTCCTTGAAGCGTGATCGTACCCTTCCAGGACTTTAACTGTGGCCATTTTGCGGCCAAATAGTAAACTGCACCCAAATTTTTTTTAATAAAGAATTACATTATTTTACGTTTAAAATTATCTGTTTCCCTCCCACACCAAAAATTACCGGGACAAATTGGCAAATAAAATACATGAGTTTTAATTACGGTAGCATGTATTAATTTTAAACTATAATGGCCAAAAACTGAGAAATAATTATTTGTTTCCATTTCTTTCTTAATCTTCCTGTTAAAATGGATTTAGAAAAAAATTCTTAGCAAAATGTACCACCCAAAGAAAGCCTAATTAGTGGCGGGAAAAACAAGATATAGATCAATTAATTGTGATAAGTAGCGATAAAGTTATTGGTGAATGAATGGGAGGTGAACGTTGCTCAGATGCATACGATTTTCAATGCTGTAGGCTGAAGTGGTTCAAGCCACAACGCTCTGGCCAGATGTAAAACGGGCATCAATGGTCTTGAAAGAGGCCCGAGAGTGATAATGCAATGCAAATGAAAGATCACAAATGCATAACAAAATTAATGAAAAATTGCAATCGCATTTGTGATTGTAATTGCTAGTGGAAAAGGGCCCTAACAGCCGTCACTAGATCTAGTAAGCTGCTCAAATACGGTAGGTACAGTATATTCAACATTAGTATTTGCAGCTCTTGTATTATGAATGGAACAAAACCCAAAATAGCTAAATGTTTATATCGCTAAATCAGTGTACCTGTCATGGTGAAAACAAAGGGTGTTGAGACCGCCTCTGAAAAGCAGAACTTTAGTAGATCTGCTCACAATTTTGTAAACTGCCGCCTGGTATATAGAATACCAGTCTCATCAATCCAAGAAGTCACATTCTTCAAACAAAGGAGGGCTGATAGCAACACTCTCTACTGTGACAATGGATTTCTGGTACCTTTATTAAACTATATTATCAGTACAAATCTACTGACAGTAAATCCAAGGTCCTTCTAAACATATCTGTACACAGCATAATATATCTGGTGCTTGCTTATAAATTATAGATGTGAGAGCCTCCTCAAGTGTAGATTTCGGTGGTGTGTGAACAGCAGCTTCCAGTGTCTCCTGGATACCTAGCCTTAAGGTGCGTACACACATGCGACTATAGTCGTTTGAAACGATCGTTCCCCGATCATTTCAAGCGACGATCGTTTAAAAAAAAAGCAGCCAACGATCATTAAGTCTAACGACGGACGAGCTAGATCGTTAAAAACGAACGATCTAGCTTGGCGGATTTTTTACAACGAAGATCGTTTGCAAAAGTAGTACATCGTTGGAAACGGTCGTTCGTACTAGGCTTGACATGCGCATTTCACTATTTCTCCATGGAACTTTTCATTTTTATGCGCAAGCGCAATAGTTGCTTTCTGTGATGTAACGTTCGTTCTAACGATCAGATCGTTACACACTTTTAAAAACTAACTTTACTTAAGTCGTTCTTTCTTCAATTAAAAGTTCGTTCGTCGTTCACAACGAACGATCGTTGTCGCATGTGTGTACGTAGCATTAGATCCGTCATATTCTGTTTTGCGCTGTAATTATTCAGCCAGGCATACCTGTTACAAAACTCCACCACGGACTCCCTGTTTGTGAACAGGGCCTCCTCTCCTTTCTTTGCTTTGGCCCATTTGGAATCTAGTAGACAATCCACTGCTTTAGAAGCTGGAAAAAAACAATATATTATTTTAATTTAACTAAGAAAAAAAAACAGACGTAATTTTGAATAAAAGAGCAAAGTAGGTCCAAAATACATCACCAGACTAAAAATGTAAGTGACCTGTAGGAGATACCATCAGCAATGCACATTGCACTAATCTCTGGTCATGTCCATTAATTTCGATTTATGCACATTTCACTTATATAATATTTATCGTTGCACTTTGCTATTGGTTGGACTCACCAATTAATTACTTTATTATTCTGCTATTTAGAAGCTAAATTGTATTATTAAGCAGGAGGTTTACTAACATATTATTGTCTAGCTTTGCTGTCATTTTGTGAATCGATTGTCTTAAAATCTGGTTCATGATTTGGTAATTTTACCTTTGGTATTTGATTTACACACCGCTGATGTTCTGCTGTTTTAAATTGGTTTTATATTATGATAAATTAGTTACCGTATATACTTGCAAGCAAGTCAAATTTTTGACCCCCAAAAAGTGGGTCAAAAGTTGGGGGGAGGGGGTCGGCTTGCTTGCGAGTCATGGAATAGAAATTAAGCCCCCCGGCCGCCGCTATTACCTTAGCTCGGCACCGCTTCTATTCCCCTGTCCTGCTCGTAATCCACAGCAGCGCGCCCCACGGCGGCTGCTGTGATGAGCGAGGGAGCCGGAGCTACACTGGGGAACTATACTAGCTATACTGGGCACTATACTAGCTATACTGGGGCACTATACTAGCTATACTGGGGCACTATACTAGCTATACTGGGGCACTATACTAGCTATACTGGGGCACTATACTAGCTATACTGGGGCACTATACTACCTACACTGGGGAACTATACTAGCTATACTGGGAACTATACTAGCTATACTGGGCACTATACTAGCTATACTGGGCACTATACTTTATACTGGGCACTATACTAGCTATACTGGGCACTATACTAGCTATACGGGGCACTATACTAGCTATACGGGGCACTATACCAGCTATACTGGGGCACTATACTAGCTATACTGGGGCACTATACTAGCTATACTGGGGCACTATACTAGCTATACTGGGGCACTATACTAGCTATACTGGGGCACTATACTAGCTATACTGGGGCACTATACTACCTACACTGGGCACTATACTAGCTATACTGGGGCACTATACTAGCTATACTGGGCACTATACTAGCCATACTGGGGCACTATACTACAGTGTTCTGCTACTTGAAGAGATGAGAGCAGCTGGGCACATCCAGTTAAAAACCGCCTTTATTGGAACAGATTAAAATCACTTGCAAGGTAACAGCATAGGTCTGCCAGGAAAGAGAGGGACAAACATGCAAAGTTGTCAACAGCTGTTTCGCACTCAACTATAGAGTGTGGCGTAGCTATGAATCTCGGGGCCCGGGTGCGAGTTTTACATTGGGGCCCCCCAAGAACTCTATACGTAGCAATTGATACGGCGCAACAAAACCTGCCAAGGTCATCTACAGTGTCAGAGGTGCCAGAAGGCAATGGGGAACAGCTTGTTAATGATTACTACCATTCAAAGCATCTATAGAAGTGATCATTACCAACACAGGACCAATAAACAGCTTATACTTTGGTTTAGGAAGGGCCCCATGGGGCCCCTCTGGCCCAAGGGCCCCGATGCGGTCGCTACCTCTGCAACCCCTATTGCTACGCCCCTGCTTCCTCAGGACAAAAGAGCCCCCCCATAATCACCCCTTAAATAGTGTACTCACATGATTTCAAGATGAAGCGGGAGGACGCCAGACCCAGCGCACCTTCAAACATGCCGCACCAGCACTTCCTGGACGCCAACTGCGTTCCAAAAGGCGGAAGCGGCGTTTCCGGAAGTGGTCACCTGCAGCAAAGGACCAATCACAACTAAGAGCCCAGAGCGTACCAAGCTCCGGCTCATGTTGATGGCCAGATCCACCCAGCGTGAAACCCACCCACTACAGATCTCGAGTGACGTTTACACTCAAATGGAGATTTGCACCTATCACCATCCTGAGTGCACGAGATGCGGTGCAAAAAGACAACGCCCCCTGCACATCACGGAAGCGAGAGGCGTCCTAGTTACTGTTGCTAACTGCAGGAAAAATGACAGCGTAAGCCGTCAACATGCGGGGAAAGTTACAGACACCCATCTGCACCACTATTGGGGCGCAATGGGCATAAAAAAAAAAAAAAAAAAAAAAAAAAAAAAGTGTATCACCAAGGCTGGGATGAGCGACAGTGACAGTGTTCTCCCCAGAGCTTATTAGCTTCCCGCCCACCTGTGGTTACAGCGTGCATCAGATTTTCTTCCTCCACATTCAATGCAGTGTGCAGCGGCTGTGTTATTGGAGCCAGACGCTGTCACTTACACTATCTCCGCCCTCCCCTCAGCTCCTGCATATCCGTGATGTAGAGGGGCAGGGAGAGCCTGGTAACTGAAGTTACACAGGCACCGCGGGAACTTCAAAGGAAGGAGCCGGAGCTATTGAATCCCGATCTGCATGACTAGTGCAGAGGACTGGGCTCTCCTCCTCCAGCCAGTCTTCACATCGCAGCAAACTTCCCAAATGTGTTCCAGCCTCACCTCCAGCCTCGCAGGTCAGAAGTCAGAGCACAGGAAGGAGTGTGGATCAGCGCTCGCTTATGCCGAGGAGACAGCATTGCAGGGCAGATGGTTATCTGTTAATCCCTAGTAAGGTGGTGACTGATAGCTATTAGCTGCCTGTGCTGCTATACCCGGTGTAGCGTCACCTCTATGGCATGCCCCCTTTTCAGATGCACTTTGTTTGCTGGGAGGAGAAGAGACAGACATTTTTACAGCTACTATATTGCTGTCCTTCCTCCAACTGCTCTGCTCGGAGATGTAAACCTGTCTGCAGACCTCCTGCAGTGTGCTGTGCAAGTTACAGGAGCTGTGAGAGTGCTGCATCCTTATGCATCCTCGTTCTACATTCATATTTAGATGGTAGTGCTGCAATCCTCTCCTCTCTGATCCACACATTGGTTTTTTTTGTTATTGCCCCCCCCCCCCCTTTCTTTTCCACACTGGTATACATCTTTTTTTCTTCTACCTTTAGTCTGTCTCTGCCTCGCACACATTTCCCTTTGTCTCTCACACACTTTCCTCCTTGTTTTTTCTTTCCCAGTCCTTCGCCCCCCTCTGTAGTACATGCTGTTTAGCACATAGACCAGCAACAAGCATGTGTAAATCATGCTTGTGTGCATGTGAAATCATCCAGTGTAACTCCCCATCAGTAGTTCCCAGTGTGACTCCTTACCCACTTCCTCATTCAAAAGAACCCAGCATGTTCCACCTGCACTCGTCCTTACCAAGTAGCACCCAACATGATCCACCCTGCCCCTCCCTACCTAGCAGTGGCATCCAGCATCACCCTCCAACTCCACCCAACGTGACCTTACTTCCCCACCCGGCTACTTTTTCATGCCACCCGGCTGGTAAGAAATTCTGGGGAGAACACTGTACTAGCTATACTGGGGCACTATACTAGCTATACTGAGCACTATACTAGCTATACTGGGGCACTATACTAGCTATACTGGGGCACTATACTAGCTATACTGGGGCACTATACTAGCTATACTGAGCACTATACTAGCCATACTGGGGCACTATACTAGCTATACTGAGCACTATACTAGCCATACTGGGGCACTATACTAGCTATACTGAGCACTATACTAGCCATACTGGGGCACTATACTAGCCATACTGGGGCACTATACTAGCCATACTGGGGCACTATAGTAGCTACACTGGGCACTATACTACCTACACTGGACACTATACTAGCTATACTAGGGCACTACCTACCCATACTGGGGCACTACCTACCCATACTGGGGCACTATACTAGCTATACCGGGACACACTGGGGGGGATCACACGGACAGCATTTCCTACCCTCGGCTTATATGAGGGTCAATCATCTTTTTACTGGTTTTTCAGGTAAAAGTTGGGGGTCGGCTTATATGCGGGTCGGCTCGCTTGCGAGTATATACGGTAACTTCGATTTGTTAAAATGAGATGATATTGGGGAGAAGCAGATAAACGTCTCCTACAATAAGAGACAAAATGGATTTATGATTTGAGGGCAACAGAATTTCCAGGCATCAATGAAATCTCAAGTTATTCTTCCTTTGAAACAATGAATATGGGGGAAGGGGTTTTAAACTCAACTAGAAGTACCCTCAATAATAACTAGACCCATACTAATCCAGCACCACAAATTATCTTTAGGTGCATGGAGATAAGGAAGTGGAATACAAATCACCAGTATTCGAACTATATTTTAAGTACAGATCATGAACCAGTGTTCTCCCCAGTTGCTTTTAGCCGGGTACTCCACCCGGCTGCCATTGGCTCACTTCCTCCCTCCACCCGGCTAATTTATCATGCCACCCTGCTGGAAAAGTTTTTTAGGGGGGTGGGGAGAACACCGATGAACATTGTGTATAATAAGTATGTTTTTCTTTTATCTGTTCCATTTAATTGAACTTATAGATGGGCCTTCTGGAGTAGATATGGTAATTTGAGATCTGGTAAGTAGGAACCCCCTTCTCCTTCCTCCAATCCCTTTTCATCCCTATACCCTTCCCTACCATTGCCTTCTTTCATATCATCCCTCTTTCCTACAATCCAACAATATGTAAACATCAATGGTAATGGCACTCCTAGCCTTCCCCTTGTGCTTCAGAAAAGGGGTAAATAAAATGTGTATATGTAGGAATACTTTTTTTTTGCGCGTGCACGCGCGCATGTATATATATATATGTTGTAATGTTTTCTAGCCTATACTACAATTTCCAGACTCTAATCTCTCTTGGGATGTGGGGATATTGATGAAAATATTATACGACTAGCATCTGTTTCTATTGGGAAATACCTCATAGTTCTTGAACAAGGCTTCTTAATTCAGACGCTCTGTTCGCCTGCCTTTGGAGTCAGTTCCTAATTAGCTTGGTGCCGGCTACATAACAAGGCCTCAGGTATAAGGCCTGTTTCACACTAGCCTTAAAAAACGGTCCGATCGGAATGGAACCGATACTGTACAAACAGAACGGATGTAAACGGATCCAATGTTAACATATGGATCCGTTCACATCCTTCTGTTCAAACTGATCTGTTCCACACGAGCCGCTGAACAGACCGCAAGTTTCCTCCTTGCAGCAATTTTCCAGACTCAGCAGCCCACACTAGTGAAAAAAACGGACCGTTCTAAGGGCAAAATCCACTGGGGGTGTGGTCTGGGGGACGAAGTGCACTGACCGGGCGGGTGAGAGAGGGAGGGTTTCTTACCCAGACTTCAGTCTTCTTCCCCTTTAATTGCGTCCCACGTTGCATCATGTGACTACCATGCTTCCCCTCCTTCTGGGTTGAAGGAGAAAGAGTGGTAGTCAAATGCGACCTGGGACGCAATTGAAAGTGTAAGACATAAGCCTGGTAAGTTAACCCTTCCTCACCCACCCGCTCAGGTGCACGGATCGGTGGAACGGAGTGAAAACGGATCTGATCGACCAGTGATTAGACCCATTTTCACGGGGCCGTTTGCCAGTGTGAACCAAGTCTTACGGATCCAGTGAAGCAGAAACCGGATCAGTTTGGCTGAAAATGGCAGTGTGAAATGGCCCTAATTGCCTATTGTGTCTAGGAAGCACCAATAAAATAAAGACAAATAAACCTTACCAATGAAATAGTCTACTCTGTGGCCCATCATGTTGGTGGACTTTGAAGGGCAATTGAAGCGTAGGTACTTTGCAATTGCTTTTTCATCTTTAGTTGGCTCGCCAACCTCCTGTTAAAAAAAAAAGTGAAGTTAAGAATTTGTTATTTAAACTACAGCTCAGACATTTACTTTTTATACCAAATACAATCAAGAACTGAGCTAAAACATTTTCTCAAAAAAGGGAGTTCTACAATCAGAGCACACAGACATGGTTCGGAAAATTGGGCTTGAAATCATTAACTTGTAAGCCCTCTTTTGTCTGACATAAGGGCTAATATGAGAAAATAGGGAAGGGGGAAGAGTAATAGAATGTGTAAAGTCCAAATACGCTGTGAAGTCAGTTAGTGCTACCATTGCAAAAATCCACATATACACCAGACAACCTATTAAAATCATTGGCAGATCTGTCATTCCTAAAAAAAAAAAATAAAAAAAAAAGTTAATATGGGCAGGCATATGACTAGGTAGCAGACAGAGTGAATTATTAGATATTATCAGAAGACTGCAGTGTCTAGCTCTAGTTTCTCAGAGGTCACTCTCACATGTAGTGCATGGTACACACCGTGCAATTTCTCGTTAGATTGAGAGGTCCAATTGATCATTTCCTACAGGTCTGATCAGATTTCCGATAGTTGTTCCAATCGATCTACCGATCACTTTTGTACAAAATTGATCGGAAAACTGATTATGTACAGAAGTTGCAGTCAACATAATTTTTAGGTCATCATTAGAGTACAATTTTTTTTTAAAGATTCTTTATTTTAGAGATTTTCAATATTACAAAGAAAACAAACAAAAACAGAAAAATGACAAGTGTCTAACAGGGCCTTCCATATCCCATTGTAGACGGAGAAAGACAAAATTGTGCAGCCAGTGACGACCAGTGTCACCAGTATTGTATAGTGTTCACAACAGGATATATGGATACAGCGGTTATCAATACAAATCTCCTAGAGGATATCTCCATAACAGTCATGTGTTGTCATATTGTACACATGTCTGCCCCCACGTGTACACCAGCCTTCCCCTCAGGACACCGAGGGGCGATAGATATGGTGGGGTAAGGAGGCTCGGGGCCCAAAGGGATCATACACCCGAGTCTCCTACCGTAGATATTTTGACAATATCGAGTGCCAGGCTGTACGTCTTAGTGGCCTAATATCCTCCAGGATATCTATGGTCTAAAGGTGGCCACTAATGATCCAATCTGTTTCATCTAATCTTACCATTTCTATGTAATATAAGGTAACTGCCTAAATTATCCATTCAGTTCATTCACACAATTTACCCTTCTACTACATAGATTTGGTAAAATTGGATGAAAAAGATTGGATCATTAGTGGTCACCATTAGGTAGATACTGGACAAACAAGTAGACAAAGACATTAACCCCCCTGGCGGTATGATTGCTGCTGCTGCTGCGCGGCCGCCAGGGTTTTTTTTTAACCTTTTTTTTTTTTTTTTTTTTTAGCATGTAGCTTCCCCCCCTCCCTGCGGCGTCCCCCCGTCACCTCCGATCGCCGCCGGCGCCGCTTGCCCATAAGGAAATCCCGTTCTGAACGGGATTTCCTTGAGGGCTTCCCCCGTCACCATGGCGACGACATCGACGTCGTGACGTCACACGGAGTCCCGATCCACCCCATAGTGCAGCCTGGCGGCGATTGGCCAGGCTGCGCAAGAGGTATGCGGGGGGGGCCCTGTTTAGCGGCGGGTAGCGGCGCATCTGCGGCGGCGATCGGACCAAACACGCAGCTAGCAAAGTGCTAGCTGCGTGTTTGAAAAAAAAAATTATGCAAATCGGCCCAGCAGGGCCTGAGCGGCACCCTCCGGCGGCTTACCCCGTGTCCAGCACGGGGTTACCGCTAAGGAGGTTAAGGAGAAGAAAGGAAAGAAAACAGAAAGAAAGAAAGGTTCGGTCAGGAAAAAGGATGTTGCTACTTATACTGACATGAGAGGGCCCAGCAGCCACTAATTGTGAAACTATAGTGGAGGCATCCCCCCCCCCCCAGAACGAGGGGGGAGGTGAAAGCCCCCCTGATTCGCTCCAGCAGACGCCAAACACCAGGGGTACCATCCCTATGCACTTTAGATTAACCCATCAGCCTCTTATACTCATGTGACTCTTCAAATTCAGACCAAAGAGCCCACGTCCTGCTAAACTGTTCATCCCGTTTATGTGTTGTCATGGTGATGTTCTCCAATTGTTTAGTAGTCTTAATCTCTTGGAACCACTCCTTCACAGAAGGGGACTGCGTTGTTTTCCAATGGCGTGTGATCAATATCCTAGCAGCATTGAAAAGGTGTTTGGACAAGGATTTTTTATATTTTCCAAGGCGTCGTGGTGTGTTATGGAGAAGGTAGTATGTCGGATCGTCTGAAGAGGCTACTCCTGTGATCTTAGATATGAGCGCTCAAACAGAGTTCCAGTATTCAGAGAGCTGTGGGCACTCCCAAAATATATGAAGGAACGTGCCACTATGGGTTCTACATCTCCAACACTCATCACCAACACCAGGAAACATTTTAGAGAGCCTAGCTGGTGTGTAGTACCATTGTACCAGAAATGTATATCCCGACTCTTGAATCCTTGCGGATAAGGAGGATTTGTGTGCTAATATTACAATTTTCTGCCATTGGGTATACGTGAAGGATTTACCAACCGTGGTCTCCCATCATGAACGAATGGTGTTGGTGGCTTCAGGATCTGCTGCCAGCATCGAGTAGACCTTGGAGATGCTCTGTGTGGCAACACCCTCCTTAGAGCAAAGGGTCTCGAATGGTGAGAGGGCTCGATCAAAGTCGGCCCTACTGCCCAGACTGAGCAGAAAGTGCTTAAATTGTAAGAAAGACCAGTCGTCTGCTTTAGGTAGTTGAAGAGTGGTTCTAAGCGCATTAATACCTAGCCATTCCTTATTCTGTACTAGCTGGTCGCCCGGGTATGTAATTGGCTAGTGTAAGCTCTGTCCACTTTTTCTAATCCTAACACACAATCCTAACACAACCTAGTTTGTGAGCTTTGCGGTCTTTGGCATCAATAATTGGCTGTGGCTCCACTACTTTGAAAATCAATAGGTGAATTTTGATTAGCTTTTGTAGGCTCCACCTACTTTTCTGAATATTAATCCCAGTCACCCACTGTGCAAAGTTTAAGAACCCTGCCATTGACAGACAGTGTAAGAATGGCTGCAGTTTACATTCTGGCAGTTAAATTTTTATTTTTCTCCACCCACTGATGTCCTGATGTTTCCCGGGTATGTATTTGGCTGCTGTTGGCTTTGGCCACTTTTTCTAACCCTAACACACAATTGTCAATAGTCAAATGACCAAGTTTGTGAGATTTGTGGTCTTTGGCATGAATAATTTTCATTGAAATGAAACACATCTGATTCGCTGTTTGTAGCCCCACCCCTTTTCTAAATATTTAACCCCAGTCACCCAATGATCAACTGTACCAGGTTTGAGGCTTGTGCCATTAACAGTGCAAAAATGGCAGCAATTAAATATTTGCCTTGAAAATCAATAGGTGAATTGTGATTGGTTTTTGTAGGCTCCACCCACTTTTCTGAATATTAATCCCAGTCACCCAGTGACCAACTGTGCAAAGTTTTAGAACCCCACAATTAATAGTGTAAGAATGGCTGCAGTTTACATTTTCCCAGTGAAATTTGTGTTTGTCTCCGCCCACTGAAGACTCGGCATTGCTCAGGTATGTATTTGGCTGGTGCTAGCTCCGCCCACTTTTTCTAACCCAAACACAAAATTACTTAATGACCAAGTTTGTGAGCTTTGAGGTCTTTGGCATCAATAATTTGCATTGAAATAAAATAAATCTGATTGGCTGTGGCTCCATCCCTTTTCTGAATTTGAACCCCAATCACCCAATGGCCAACTGTACCAGGTACAGATGATTAACAGTGCAAGAGGCTTGTGCCATTTACAGTGCAAGAATGGCATCAATTAAATATTCCCCTTAAAGATTAATAGGTGGATTTTGATTGGCTTTTGTAGGCTCCACCCACTTTTCTGAATATTAATCTCAGTCACCCAGTGACCAACTGTGCAAAGTTTGAGAACCCTACCATTAATAGTGTAAGAATTGCTGCAGTTTACATTTTCTCAGTGAAATTTGTATTTGTCTCCGCCTACTGATGACCCAGCATTGCCCGATTATGTATTTGGCTGGTGTTGGCTGCGCCCACTTTTCCTAACCCTAACACACAATTACTCAATGACCAAGTTTGTGAGCTTTGCGGTCTTTGGCATCAATAAACTGCATTAAAATGAAACAAATCAGATTGGCTGTTTGGGGCTCCACCCCCTTATATAAATTTAAACCCCAGTCACGCAATGATCAACTGTACCAGGTTTGAGGCTTGTGCCATTAACAGTGCAAGAATGGCAGCAATGAAATATCCCCCTGAAAAATCAATAGGTAATTTTTGATTGTTTTTTGTAGGCTCCACCCACTTTTCTGAATATTAAGCCCAGTCACCCAGTAACCAACTGTGCAAAGTTAGAGAACCCTACCATTAACAGTGTAAGAATGGCTGCTGTTTACATTTTCCCAGTAAAATTTGTATTTGTCTCCGCCCACTTATGACCCGGCGTTGCCCACTTATGTATTTGGCTGGTGTTGGCTGTGCCCACTTTCCTAACCCTAACACACTATGGCCTCGATTCATAAAAGTGCTGTGGGGAAGGTAACGTCGAGCGGGGAAACACCGCTGTCGGTATTTCCGCCTTCAGGGTGGTAATTCATAAAAATTTTGCTAGATGTGACAGGCGTGCGGAGATATTCCGCTGTAGGCAGGCGTTAGGCTGTCGGGAGACATGCGGAAACAGGGGAAGCAGGCGGAGTCCCTCCGTGCGGTGTTCTCTCTGCAGCTGCTTGGGAGGTCTGTCCCATTCACTGCAATGTATTCCGCACGCTTCTCGCCACATCAGAGGTAGCGGTAATACCCGTCCGCATACCGCTACCTCTAATCTTTATGAATTGACATTTGTTACTTTTGCTATGATAATCACCGCGCAAGGCGGTGATTGATCACTCTGCTCGCGAATGTCGGCTTTTCATGCGGAAAAAGCCTTTATGAATAAAGATTCTGCTGTGTGGTCGGTAAAGTGTGCCGTTTTCAGCATTCCCGCATGCGGGAATGCTTTATGAATCGAGGCCAATTAATCAATTACTCAATTATCAAGTTTGTGAGCTTTGCGGTGTTTGGCAACAATAATTTGCATTGGAATGAAACAAATCTGATTGGCTATTTGTGGCTCCACCCCCTTTCTGAAATTGAACCCCAGTCACCCAATGATCAACTATACCAGGTTTGAGGCTTGTGCCATTAACAGTGCAAGAATGCCAGAAATGTAAATATTCCCCTTGAAAATCATTAGGTGAATTTTGATTGGCTTTTATAGGCTCCAACCACTTTTCTGAATAATAACCCTAGTCACCCAACGACCAACTGTGCAAAGTTTGAGAACCCTACCATTAACAGTGTAAGAAAAACAAAAAAGTTTTTCTTAAAACAGAAAGAATTTGCGATAATTCAGGTTGGAGTGAGCTTGAGATGTCTCCCAGTGCATCACTGCTGAAAATATGCTAATTAACCATTGTTACCCTTAGAAGCTAAACACACCTCCAGAACCGCTGGAATGCAATGATGTGTCAGCTTGTTAAATTGTACAGAGCCATAATAATCCAACACGCATACAGACTGTTTTGGATTGTTTGATCCTTATCAGTGCATGGCATAGATTAATCTGGCTCTATGTAGTAGGGCTTGTAACACCGAGAGGGACATGCTACCCAGCAAGCTCATGGTGCCCCAGAACTCATTGGAGTGTGTAAGGGACTACAATGGTCCTAAAAGCCCCCTTACTAAGATGTTAAGAAAAACAAACGTTTGCTTTCTTAAAACAGAAAGAATTTGCGATAATTCAGGTTGGAGTGAACTTGAGATGTCTCCCAGAGCATCACTGCTGAATATATGCAAATTAACCATTCTACTCTTAGAAGCTAAACACACCTCCAGTGTAACAGTGTATGGCTGCAGTTTACATTTTCCAGTGAAATTTGTATTTGTCTCTTTTTGGTTATGGGAATAAAACGTATCCTATGCTTTATTCCAGGTAATGTACTATGTGTGTGCCAAATTTCATTCAAATCCGTTCAGCCGTTTTTGCGTGATCGAGTAACAAACATCCAAACTTTCCCATTTATTATATTAGTAGGATTAAGTGATAAGCTCTCACTGTATTGGTTCCCCGCCAATGCTTATATGCGGAGGCATGGACCCCAGGAGGGAATCTGGGATTATCTAGCAGAGGGGTCAGTGGAGAAGGCCAGGGTCTAATATCCGGTCGTTTACGGAACTTACATAACGTTAGTAGTGAACTTACTACTAGGGGATGGTCAGTGCTTCGAGTTTCTGACTTTTTATTGTAAGTCCATGGTAAATGTGTCAGATAGGGTGTGGTCATGTCTTTCTCCATGTTAACCCACTGCTTATGTTGTGCATGCCTGTTCCAGTCAATTATGCGTATTAGTACTGCCGCAGCGTGGTATAGTTGGAGATCAGGAACAGCCAGACCTCCTTCTGCCTTGGGTTGAACGGAGATCGCGTAGCGGATCCTAGGGGGCTTACCCTTCCAAATGAATTTATTAAAACATTTGCGAGTCTCAATAAAAAAGGATGAGGGCACCAAGATCGGAAGGGTCTGAAAAATATATAGAAAGCAAGGGAGGAGATTCATCTTGATAATATTTATCTTGCCAAACCAGGAGAACCTGGCGAGGTCCTATTTTTGCAAGTCTGTCTTTACCTTAGCTAGAAGAGGGGCATAGTTTAATTGAAAGATCTCTGCTAAATTGCTAGGGATTTTGGTGCCTAAATATGACAAAGCTCGGGGCGACCATTTCAATGGGAAGTTGGATTCCAGCATAGATTTTGTGGCCGGGTCTAGGGTGATGTTAAGAGCCTCACATTTGTCATAATTGATTTTAAAATTGGACAGACAGCCAAATGTAGAGAACTCTCGTAGTAGATTAGGCAGGGAAGTGTGCGGAGAAGTAATATAGAAAAGCAGGTCGTCCGCGTATGCAGCTACTTTGTGCTCTATTGTGTTTACCCGAAGCCCCCTAATGTCAGGATTGGCCCGATTGGTGCGCAATAGTGGCTCAATTGTCAGAGCAAATATAAAGGGGGATAGAGGGCACCCTTGGTGCGTGCCATTAGCTATGTTAAAGGGGTCCGAGAGCTCCCCATTGACTTTGACCTTAGCACAGGGAGATCTATAAAGAGCCATAATTCGCGTCAGGGCATTTTGTGACAACCCAATATGTACCAGGGTACCCCTCAGGAATTCCAAATGGACACGATCGAAGGCCTTCTCCGCATCAGTAGACAGTAGCATCATAGGTGAGGCCTTCGATCGTGCCCAGTGAACCGCCCCCAGAGTGCGCATTGTGTTGTCTCTTGCCTCACGTTTCGGGATGAACACAGTTTGGTCATAGTGTACTTACTGGCCCATATGGGGGGATAGCCTATTCGCGATAATTTTTGCATACATTTTTAGGTCCAAATTTAGCAGGGATATGGGGCGATAGCTAGGGCACACTGCTGGGTCTTTGCCCTGTTTATGGATGACCGTAATATGAGACATTGTCATGTCTGCTGGAAAGGATGCCTGATGCTCATCCTTAGTGATTGAATTAAAGGCGCTAAGAAGATGGGAGTTTAATGAATCATAATATTGTGCATAACAATCCCTGGGGAATCCGTCCGGTCCTGGAGCCTTCCTCGTAGGCATCTGAGCCAAGGCCACTTTAAGTTCCGAAAGGGTAAGTTGAGCTTCTAGTTCTTCCACATCAGCTTCCGAAAGTCTAGGCAGCCCTGAGAACTCCAAGTACCTTCTAATCCTATCTATTAACATTGACCTGGTATCATCTGAAAACTCCCGAGGGATGTTATAGAGTGCATTATAGAATGCCCTAAAAGTCTTGGCTATTGAGGAAGTCCTATGATGTTTCCTAGAAGCGGAGTCGTTAATAAATGGGACAGTTTCCTGTCTGTTGTGACCGAAGGGCTCTAGCTAATAAGCGACTACACTTATTCCCAAACTCATAATAATATTGTTTGCACCGTGTGGCTGCATAGCGGGCTTTAAAGAATAAGAGGGATTTAAGATTCTCCCTTTCAATGGTTAGAGCATTCAGGTCTACTTCAGAGAGGGAGCTTCTATGGAGGATCTCTAGTCGTCTGATCTCCTGAAGGGATTTCTCCACGGCCTCATTCCGCTCTTTTAGTCTGCTTCCCTCCTGGATTAACACTCCTCGAATCACACATTTGTGTGCTGCCCATACAGTCATGGGGGAGACGTCATCTGTCACATTTGTCGCAAAATAGCTTTCAATCGCCCTACCAACCTTTGCAGAAACCCCTCTATTTTTTAATAGGGATACATTAAGGCGCCAACAGGTGGATCCAGCTCTTTTTTCTAAGATAGCAAAGGAAGCTGACACCGGGGAGTGATCCGAGATGGTGCCCTCCATCACGCAAGCGCTGAAGACCACTGGGAGTAAGTTATGTGAGGCAAAAATATAGTCGATGCGTGTATATGTCTTGTGGGGGTGTGAGAAAAAGGTATACTCTTGGTCAGAGGGGTGTGCTATGCGCCAAATATCTACTAATTGACGAGATTGGAGTGCCAGCGAACATTTGCGAATCACCCGGTAAGGTACTGCAGTCCTACCGGACAAGGTATCCAGCGCCGGATCCAGTGCCACATTCAGATCACCCCCAAGAATCAAGCTGCCCTCCGCAAACTCATCTAGTTCCTCTAAGAACTTATAAAGAAAGGATTGTTGGTTAATGTTTGGGGCATAGAAAGCACCAAATGTGAATGAGCGGTCGTTAATGATACCTTTGACTAGTGCAAACCTCCCCTCGGGGTCCGTGAGAGACTGGATCTGGGAGATGCCAACATGTTTGGAAAATAGAATCGCTACCCCCTTCGTTTTTGTGGAAGAAGATGAGCCATAAAAGGCCAAAGGATAATGTTTATTTGCTAATTTCGGGTGATCATTCCCCTTAAAGTGGGTCTCTTGAATGAATGCTACTTGTATTTTTGAGCGTTGTAGCTCAGTTAAGAGTGCGGATCGTTTCTCAGAAATATTTAGACCCCTGGCGTTAAACGTCTGTACCTTAAGTGATGCCATTCTCAAGTTTATTTAATCTAAAGACTAGTGGCCACTGGGCTAACCCTATCAGCATCGACCAATCAAAGAAAGAGAGAAATAGAGTAAGAGAAAGACAAGTACAAAGAAACAAGAACAGGGAACTAAGTCCCCATTTGCATGGTAGGAGGAGAAAAATACTCCTCCCCCATGTCACCCAATTCTGCACAGGGCTCTCCGTCCAGCCGGACGGTAGAGTTAACACTGATCTGTCCAGATTGAGGAGAGGGACAAAACCAACACTCCACGTGTGGGTATAGCCTGCCACTCCCGCCACACGACATGCTCAACGATATGTAATATAATCCGGCAAAACCTTCCCCGATTAAACTAAGCATATTAAGTTATCTATTTGACTAGCCATAGAAGTGAGCAAGTAATAAATGTAACAGGCCCCAAAAGATCTAGTGCAATATCCCATTGAGCCCGGACCAGGGTCAATATCTGCATAGTAAAGCCGTGGGTTCTTCCCCAATCGCTTCCTGTGTATCCCTCCTCCCCACCGTGGCTGTGAACGAGACTGCCAGGTCTCAGACCCTATCATAACAGGAGGTGATATATCCCGAGGCCCTATCTCAATCTACCCCACGCCCCCCTCTCAGCGCTCTTCATCCACGGAGCCCCAACTATGTGTGATGTTATTATCGATCAGAGTGGCATTCTATGATCTAATATAGTGCAATAGGGCCCCCTTCAGCGCCTATGTAAGACAGATGACATAATATATAGTACGTATAAACCAGTGAACCTATTTTCGTCAAGGATACATTATATGTGCAGTAATCAGCTTATTACAAATATCTATACATAATGCATGTTATAAAGATCATATCGAGGGTGTTAAGACATCAGAATAAACCTCAAAAACGAAGAGAATACGGGGCATGGGTTCTCATGGCGTAGAAATGCTCAGAACTAGCGGGCATGAGCACATGCTAAATAGTCTGAGATAAACAATCTCCCACAAGGGGGGGCCCAGTCAAGAGAAGCAAGGTGGGGGGGGGGGAGAGCCCCCCTCAGTGAGGGCGAGGGGGGGGCCTCGTACCAGGAGCAACAGGGAAAGGGCTGTACCTGAGAGGTGGAAGTCATCAACGGGGGGAAAAGAAGAGGCTTATATGTCCATATATCCAACGAGAGAGTTCAAAAGATCTTGGCAACAATGCAGTTAGTTAGGCTCTGCGGTCCCAAGCTCTTGTGAGTTGTTCTGAGAGAGCTGCTCCTGTGTGTTTCTCTGGCGCTTCGTACGCTGAGGCTTTGCAAAGTCTAGAGAATCTGGGTCCCACTCTGGAACCCTGACCTCCTGCATGTCTAGGGCTTTAAAGAACTCAGGGAGCGCCTTTGGGTGTCGTAGGGTATAAGAGCTGTTACCTCTTCGTGCCTGTAAGTAAAAAGGAAATCCCCAGCGATAGGTCGCCCCCAACTGTAGGAGTGCTGAGATGAGTGGCTTAAGAGCCCGTCTCTGAGCAAGAGTAGACAGCGCTAAGTCCTGGTATAGGGAAATAGATGCCCCATCAAATTCAATAGTGCCAGCTTCACGTGCCGCTGTCATGACCGCCTCTTTGATGTCGAAGTCATGCACTCTGCATATGACGTCTCTCGGTGGTTCGGATGCCTTGTGCAGCGGGCGGAGGGCCCGATGTGCCCGATCAAACTTCAGTGGGTGGTCCGGTGCCCTGCGAATTAGACCATTAAAAATGCCCCGGAGAGTAGGTTGAAGATCTTCAGACCTTGTGGCCTCTGGCAGTCCCCTAACGCGGATGTTATTCCGGCGGTTTCTGTTCTGAAGGTCCTCGATCTGGGATCTCATAAAAGTATTGAGGGTTTGTTGCTTCTCGCCCCTCTCCAATTGTTTAACCTCCGTTTGTAGGGTCTGCACCTCGTTTTCTAAGGTCGTGATGCGTTGTGCGGCTGAAGCAATGTCGGCCCTCACAGCGGCAATCTCCGTCTTTGTAGAGCTCAGGATGTGTTCCGTCTGCTGATGCATGTCCATTTTAGTGGGCATCCCTCTCAAGAAGGCCCATAGATCATCCAGGGTAGAGGGAGCCTCTGTGGAACTAGAAGAGCTGTCTGAGGAAGCCGGGGTGGCGGCCATCTTGGAGGAATTGCTTCTTGTTGCCCGGGGAGAGAAAAAGTCTCGTAGGTTGGTTCTGAGGCTCGCTGCTTCGGTCTTTTTAGATGCTTTGCGTCCACCTCTTCCTGCCATACCATTTGGGGTGCTTTTTATGCGAGGTTTCAGGGCTGTATCGCCAGTATTAGTGCCATGTGGTCGGGAGCTCTAGAGGCAAGCTTCTTCACGCGGCCATGTTACGCTCCGCCCTCCTAGAGTACAATTCTTATAACAGTATGTTTTTGTTTTTTTTGTTTTTTAAAGTAAAAAAAAAAAAAAAAAAAAGAAAAAAAATCTTGCACTGGTCTAAATTGTTACCCATAACAATTTTAAAACATTTTATAGGTAGAACTGAAAATGGCGATTTGTTGACTTTTCAGCATTAGGTGGTCATATTTACAGAAATCAACATAATCTTCACAGGTCAAGTTACATATGAACATAGGACCCCTTATTTCAAAGAAGCTTCAAAACCCTTGCATGTTTTTTGTTTCTGCTTGAATTTCTTTGCAGGCAGTATGAATAGCCTCCCAGAGCTGCTGTTGGATGTAAACTGCCTCCCACCTTCATAGATCTTTTGCTTGAGGATGCTTATGCTGATAGCAGCCAATAATGCTAAGGTATTCCTTGCAGCATGAGATGGTGCGTTTTAAAGAAGATTTTGTCATGGAAAGTGTTGTACCCGGAGGCCAGCAGATGCATGAGGCTCTGCATAGGCTGCAGCAGGCCAATTCTCCCTAGCAAAAGGGAGAAGTTTCATTGGTCCAACATGAACCAATGAGAATTCTCCCTGTTGCTGATTACCATTGGTCTTTTGCAGCCCAATGGAGAGCCCCATGCTAATACTATAATTAGTATAGTATAATAATAATATATAATACTATATATAATAATATACAATACTGGGCTGTTTAGAA